>NC_064874.1:65738556-65888556 GCF_943734745.1 Anopheles darlingi
ACTCCGTATCAAGCTTATTGGGCAGAGTCAATAAACATGCTTTTTCTGGATCAATAGCAGCAACCAAGCTCCAACATTCTTAACATCTGCCTACTACTTTTCCGCTTCATCTAGTGCCACGTCGCAAAAAGTATTCATTTTCCGCGCACAGCAACAATAACAACAACACACAGGTAACTGAAGCGCAACGAGCTGATGTAATACGATACACACTGGAACACTCCATCCAAAATATGGTGGGCTCAGATCCCAAACAAAAAAACCAAACGGTAAGCAAACTGCTAGCCGGCAAACTTTGACCGATATTTTGTGTCGGATAAAAATGGCTACAGAACAGAGTGCACGGCAGCCAGTCAGAAGCTGGTTCCCGCTAGTGCCCACTCGAGGATTGCATGGCAGAGCAATGTTTTGCCCGGGACTGGGCCATGGCAATCCGGGAACCTCGATGGCGACAATCCGTGCGAATGCGCGGAGTCTGGTACACTGGCGTGCTGGTATTCCAGCTAGCAATACTCAGCAAACATCCCATTTATTCGCTCGTGTCACCTTCCCCCCCGCGTCCCCGTGATTCGCGAGCATAAAGTTTATTGTCATGAAAATTTGATTAGGATTCCGACTGGACCGACTTTGCTTTGGGTTTGGGTTGGTCCTGGTCCTGGTGCTGCTGCTCCTATTTCGGTTCCTTGGCTCTCTCTCTCTCTCACACACATACACGGGCTCGACATACGAGCGAACGATTCAGCCGTAACCACTTCACGGCTACAGACACACACACACACACACACACAGACACAGTGTGCGCACTCTTGCTAGCTTCCAACGCCGAGCGTCAAGCTTGGTGGCGTAACTTGGCTGCCGACTATTGGTTGCAGATACTCTTCACAACTCCCTAGACCTCTTTTCTCCAGGCAGACCGGCAGGGCTCCGAGTTCTGCTGCAATCCTTTTTACGGCCCCCCTCGGAACCCTCGGCAAGTTCCCCTCGAGGCCATCACGAGTCCTGGCAGGATGTCGTTTGGATTGAATTTTCTTCTCATGATTTTTGTAATTTAATAGACCGGGATCGCACACGAATCGGGGCGGTTTTTTCGTTTTTCGCTAGCTCCATCTTGACTTTTGTTTCTTCTGCTCGCCCCTGGCACTGACTACGGGGTTTTAAGCGAATCCAACAACGTGCCCGGCACTTGATTCAACCCCGTGGCACCTCCGTCCAGCAGCTCATTTCTCGAAGAAGCACCGTCCAGAGCGGCGCAGTGCGCTCGTGCGTGAAGTGTTTGGCAAAGTTGGTACCGCTTTCGCTTCACTCCAAACTTCCCACATGTCGTGCTGTCCTCGTGAGAAGGACTTCGGGCATCCTTAAAAGTGATTTCTGTGCAGCGACTGTACCGCGTGGTGCGCGCGGTATGGAATGTAAAGTGTTAAACTACACGTTTATCAAACATTACTCTTCGTTTTGCTGCATTCGCAAGCGTCACTCTTGCCTTCTTATCCTTGTCCTGCGACACGTTCAGCACAAATTTGCTGAACTGGTAATTGAATTTCGCCCGTCCCGAGTCGGACTAAAAAGTTGGCCGGATCGGAGCTGTTAACCTGCTTTCCTCTCACCATCAGGAACTACGGCGCATCTTTTGGGACCCAAAAACCATTACAGAACTCTTTGCTCTCGTGAGTCCTCGGTGTCTGGTGGCGGTTTGAACACAGTACAACCGCATGGAGCATATGTAAGATTTCAAATAAACGTCGCGGGCAATATCTTGATCCTGGCGAAAGTTGAGGTGTTGAGGTGTGGCTCCGGCTTCCGCCACCTAACTTTGGCGCAAACTTTCGTTTCTCCCCCCCTCCCCCTCGCCCTCGTGGGACCATATGCATTGACGCCAGTGGGGCCACGAAAATAGTTTTGCATGAGAGGGTCTCGCGATCGGATCAAATGGGTCCCGGACTGCGGCCACCGTGGGATCGGCGATGAAACATCGGGTTTCTTGCCAAAAACTTTGGCATCGCCTTCGGGGCACCACACTGGGGTCTCTAGCATGGGGATTTTCCGTAGCACCTTGGTCTGGGCGGTTTGATGCTTTAGCTGCCAGTTCCCAGCGGAAATTAAGAAGTTGGACAAAGTTTTGCCCTCGATGATTTCATTCAACGACCCGTGGAACCAGAGGACCCAAGGGAAGGGGTGGCGGGGCAGGGTTAACGAAGCACATCATTATCATCGATGACAACGCGGTTCGCGGTTTGCGAATACGGATTATGATGGTGCTCTGTTGCTGACTTTCCGGGGCCCTTACCCCGCGTAGTATACGATTACCGTTAAGTGAAAGGACAGGAAACATTGCATTCGCAATGGATGTAGCGAGAAAGGGACAGCTAGAGTGACAGCTCTTTAAGAGGTGAGAGATGATAACCTTCGTCTGGCCAGGTACGCGTAAGATTCCATACCGAACATCGATCGTCGGTTCCATTGACGTCTAGCGTCGTTCCCGCATCCCGTTCCGGCATTCCGGCATCATCGATACCGTACGTGTTTACGGGACCATCATCCGAAAACCATCACTCTTCGGTGTGCCACGTTTATCGTATCATTACGGTAAGCAGCAGCAGCACCGGCAGCGGCGGCTAAAAGCAACGTTAACATTGTTTCAGGCGCATAAACACGCAATCCATTTCGCTCGATTGGACAGAGGCGCACAGCATCGCACACGTCCGCATCACACACACACACGTGTACACGCACATGGGCCCAGCGATGGTGGAATGAAATATGTGCCTTCTACCTCTGCTCTTCTTTTGTTTTCATCTTGACTGAAAGCATTTTCCTCGCTTCCGTCAGCTTTCACGACGAGACGAACCCCAAAGTATGTTCTTTTTCGTCGAACCGTCCTCGTGAGTGATGCTGTGCGCGTGCCTGTGTGTGTGTGAGTGTGGCGAATCATTTTTATAAAAGCCCAAGGCCCCAGATCTCGATAACGACGGGTTTTTAATAAAAACAACCCCCAATGATAGCGATCCAATGGTGAAAGCTTCTCAGCAAACGGCTCAAGGGGCTCGTTCGTACGAAGAGAGCGGAAGGCGGAGAAGGAGAAGGGAAATCCCCCCCCCCCTTCTCCCCGGTTGTACCGCAATTCAAAAAATGAATCTCAATTTGTTTTTCATTCTACGCTCGCACACGAAATGGCCCCTCGCGTCTTCTGTCTTTGTTTGGGCGCGCTCGTGACGCAAAAAGGGAAAAACTGACATTCTAATCGCCACGTTAAGCTCCCTGGCTTGTGTGTGTGTGTGTGTTAAGTATTCAAGGCAACATCATGAGCGAGCGAGTCATTTGTGAGTACCCACGAAGATGAAGATGTACCCGGCGTGAGCTGGACCTCATTTCGGCCGAACGCAAGTCTCTAATTCCCGATGAGTCATTCGGCAGATCCGCAGAAGCGAACACAGCGTTCCAGTGTACCGGTAGTGACGATAAATTACAAATTACGCGTTCGTGTTCGTGTAAAGCGCGTGAAAATGAAAATGCTGAGGGCATTGGGAAGTTGGCAAATAACCATGAAAGGCAAACCCACGGCGGTGTTGGAAACAGTTGGTACTGCTGGCCGTAACCAAGAGTCACTCTGTAGGGGGTGGTAGGGCAATTGTTAAGAAGATGTGTTGTTGTAGATGGAATGAAGCAGAGAAGAAACGAACGAACAACACATCAGCATCCGAGAAGGAGCTATTCTGCATTCGAAGATGATAATGTGCCCCGTCTCGAGGCACAGGGGTGGGCTTGTGGTGGTAAGTGGATGTAAATTATGTGACAATATGGCATGTCGACTGTTGTCGTCGTCGTCACAAGATGGCGGCACACAATCGCGATCCGGTTCCGTCACAAACATCATTAACCAACAAACAATCAAACAATCGTCAGACAACAACAGAAAGCACAAACAACAATAATGCGAACAAAGAATACAACGTGACAGTGGTGGTGGTGGTGGTGATTGGTGTGAGGTGAGGGTTAGGACATATGCTGGTAGAGCTACTGGTGGTGGTGGTTGTTGTTGTTGATGGTGGTTTTATGAGTATGTTTCGTGTTTCATGTTGAACTGACGCATAGCATGCGTAGCAATGGCGGGAATTACAAGGAGGAGCTCGCTTGTGAGGTCAAATGATGTGCAGAAACAAGGGAAGGACTTTCAGCAGAGCCAATATGCTTGCCAATTAGAAGAGGGCCCGAAGATGCTCCCAACCCAATCATTACCCTTCGATCATTGATCATGGATACGAGTTGTTGTGTCGTGTTGGGTTATAATGGTGAGGGTATTTAGAGACATTTTGATAAGAATTTACTGGAGATCCCACTCCCGGGGGGAATGCATGTCTTTTCTCTGTCTGTGTTTGATGATTTCGGTATGCGCACGCGGGAATCGGAGAGCATTGGAGCAAAGGAAAAGGTGAAGCTCGATGGAGAAGGAAGCGGAGCTGGAGACGAGCAGGAAAAGGAGGAGAGGGGAGGGAGAGAGGGTCACAGCGAGGTGTAGGGATGTACCGTTGGCACAACTTACCTGTTTGTGCTGGTACCAGAGCTTCGGCAGGAAGATCAACCCCAGCGTGACGGTGTTGGTGAGCTGCGAGCGCACGAACAGGGCAAGGAACAGGGTCGACGGATTGAACTCGTCCAAGTACCAGAAGCGCAGAATGTAGAAGGTGGATGAGACGAGAAACTCGATCAGTATCGAGGCGACCAGAAACTGGCGCTCCTGCAAGAGAGAGAGAGAGAAAGAGACAGAAACAAATGAGTTTGACATTTGGTGACGTCAGCAGGTTAAGTAGCAGAACCGTCAGGCCTCTTACCCGAAACTGTGTGTTGGCATTCCGGCTGGCGATGGCCAGCTGTAGACCGAAGCCCAGTATCAGCAGCTCACCGGCCTGGGTGACGTAGTCCCAGCGTAACGGGCGGCACATGTTGGACGCGACCTGCTCGGTAGCGTCCAGCGTTCCCACCTGGCCGCCCGTGGCCGGTACCGGGCGTTCCATCTGCCACACCAGCTCGCTGTACTGCAGAAAGTCGAGGCTGGTCGCGGTGAAGGCGGCCAGGTAGCACAGCACCGCCACGATCATCGCGCACAGGTAGCGCAGCAGATCGAGATCTCTCACAACCCATCGATGAGCTTTACGGGTGCGGAACTCCACCAGGTGACGGTACAGCTTGAGCACGATCGCACCGTAGCAGATGATGAAGCCCAGCTCGCGGCACCACGGCTCCAGCAGGCACCGCACGTTCGACGCCTGCAGGAAGTGCAGTGCAACCTGACAGAGTGAGAGTGAGAGTGAGTGAGAAATGAAAAGAAAAAGAAAAGGAGATAAAAGCACAACACATCAGGCGAATGGCCATCGTATCCGGTTGGCACGCGCGTCGCCGGAAGTGTAACAGATGCGCACGACCCCCAACCGTCAGACCACCTCATAAATCATGCCAAATGGAATGCCAATAAAATGGCGACCGGAAAGACGCAATAGACGACGCCGACGCCGGCGTCGCCTCGCAGACTCACAGGGAACCATAAACTCAATCGTCATCTCCATTCACTCGTCCGCCTACCCCCCCACCCGGGGGGAGGTCTGTCAGCCGCAGACCGGAGCCGATTCGGTCTAATCAACGCGTTCGACGCGCGACCCGTCATCGCCATCAAGGTTCACCGATTCGACCTTCGACACATTCGCTGCTCGTTTCGTTTGCCGCGCTGGTGACGCTTTCGTTTGATGTAGTCGAGAGGGGCTACAGCCTCGTTATGAAGACCATCGTCGGTGACGACATCATTATAGACTGACGTCCTTTCGGCGTGTAGATTGTAGGGCTCTAACTTCACGTTTTTTGTGTGCTCACATAACGACGTTGACGGTGCGAGTTGTGAGAAATCAAACGAAATTTCGATTCAAAAATGGTGTGTGTGTGTGTGTATGTGGCTGGTTGGTGCTACAGTTATGCAAACGAGCCCAGAGATCCAGCAGATGGTTCTGGAACGGCTCTATTCTTCAGCGAGTGTCAAATGATCTGCCACATACGATGGAATGCGAAGCGAGTGAGAAGCGAAAGGGCATCACTATGAGTCGCGATTGAAGCGAAAACTTCGACATTGGTGCACTATTGCTGATAAACGATTGTTGATTTGCTTCGGAGTAAAGTACAAACCCTTCCAACCCACTACTCGCTTCATTTTCGATTCAACAAACCGCCCCCGAAAAAAAGAGGGAATTGTGGGCTGTAGCAACGAGTATATAATGTTTCATCTCCTCTGGGAACCAACACAAAGCAACGAACTGGAACACGTCATTGACAAACCATTCGCACAGCACTATCGGTATCTTTTTTTCGGGCTACTATGCTGCTTTTGCTATTTATATATCCTGTGAGCAAGCAAAAAATACACCCCTTCCCTTCCAGCACACCCCTCTTCTACTGTTTCTGACCCCTGAGCACATGGTCACAAAGCTAGTTGGATCATGGGGGTGGCCGATGCGGGGTGTACGCTTTTACAGGGGTGAAAGTGATGACTGTCCAGAAATTTCTATAAAACCAGCAATCCGCTCCCGCACGCACGTCCAAAAAGGATATTCGATGGCGAGTTGCTCCGGGGCGTGCTGACGGATCCATCATGGCGTGGATCGTGTGGGAACCTTGGGGTGGGGTATCCGATGGCCGATCCGATTCCGTTTCTGTTTTCATCATTTACTTTTTGCTGGTGTAAGCCGCCCATATAGTACCATGTGCTTTCACGATAAGCTAGTGTGCGTGCAAGGGTTTCGATTTATGATGAAATCAACGAATGCTTTTGCTAAAAATTGAACCCTCCCCCCGCGCCCCCGCACCCGTCGCCTCCACCAAGGGCGAGAAAGATGAGATTTTGGTTTGGCCATTATCCGGCAGCCACTTCATCATACGATATGATATGTTGCTGCGAACTGCCAAGGTCGTCTAGGACGACCAAACAACTGGCACGTGGCAACGGGAGTCCGTTGTAACGGTGTCCTCTGCAACCACACACACACACACATGTTACTGGCTGTAGGTTCTGATTTTGAGATTGATGTTGACGCAAGAATACTGGAGACCTTCCTATGCTGCTCGCTGTTTTCAGTAACAGCAAATCAATGGTCACTGTTGTTATTACACTCTCAGCACGGGAAAACATTCGAAAGGACCCCGCCCCAAACAAATATCCGGTGTGATATTATTTTAAAGAACCCAACGAAGCGAGACCGGAGCGGCTCTCTGTTCCATTCGTTTGCTGCCCATTTGATGTTGTTTATTTATGTATCTCTGAATGTCTGTTTCCGATTTAGCACAACCGAGCTCGCGCTTGTGAAATCATCTGGTTAATTAGTATGTCACATAAGCATTTTCCTCCTCATTTCCTCACACACACACATGTACACACGGTCGAACACAGTGTGAAGCGGCGTGCGAGCGGAATGGAAACATAAATTGATTCTCAACCGTCAATTGTGCCTCCGACCTCCGACCGATCGAACATCCGCAATTTGTGCCAATTCAATTATGGTTGCTGTGCATGTGCATGGCAGATGGCAAGGTGAGTTCGCGTAAAGCTCTACCACCTTCCGTGGGGTTGGGGGTGAGCCCGTAATCACTGAGCACAGGTCGGCGTGCATCAACAGATGTGCCGTCGCACGTTAATGTGCCTTGTAAGGCCTCAATTGGTCGTGTTCAGATGCATGTACGAAGAACACGGTGTGTAGGTCTGCATCCGAGCAGCAGTTAGCTATCCGCCGGTCCAATGGACTCGTGTAAACCAAATTGAACAGTGTAGGGACGGGGAATTGGTCTGATTGGTCCGGATAGTTGCTCATTCGAATGATTTTTCACTTTTGGGAATTCCCAGCAGAGGACCTGTTACCGTGGCAAATGGAATTGATTTTCATACCGTACTGTTCACAGCCTCACGTATCCATTTACACTCCCGTTCATCTACTCAGTTGCAGGCTAGAGCTTCCAACACAGCCCAACAATCGGTTTGCATGCACCGTGATGGTGGATGCACCGCGGGTTTGTGGCCACCAGCAGCTCACTGTTGTCATGGGTACGTCCAGCGAAAAGAGCCATCGTGCGCCATGTTTCGTAAATTTGAATGCTCATTAATTTTGGCCCACAAAGCACAAAAACGGTGGTCGTGGAACACAAGCACTGGAGGCACTGGCAGAGCCTGTCTGCGGTCTCTGTATCACATAGCAGGCGCCAGGAACCACGTCCACTGAATTATGAAACTTCTCATTAGCAATTCATCCGTAAACGGTCCCCGGGATGGTGCGCTCACCTCCCTCCCAATTCTGGTCCCCATTGGCCAGAGGGGTGAGGGTTAAGCAGAGTAACCCGGACAACGCGTTACGTGATTCGGCAGCGGTGGAAAAACCGATACTACGGACGGAACCACAGTATCAGGTTGGGTGGAAAATTGGGAAAACTACTTCTCCAGCTCGGGGAAGGCAGAGGAAACGGGAGTGAGGCTGACGTTGGCCAAAATGGGGAACGAAGCAACGGGCGTCGAGCGTGCCGAACACCATCGTCAGCGAGCTGCAACTTTAATGATAAATGGAAACTTTTGATTAAAATTGTTGTACAACGCACCCCACAGTTGCCGGTGGTGACCGGGGTGCTGGTGCCGGGATGAAGCCGGGCAGTCACGTCCTTGCTGGCGGTGGAAAAATATTCTGACCCTCAAACCGCCCTTCCCGCCCTCTTGTGGACACAACTTACAAAACTCGGAACCGGCGGAAGAGGTCTCGCACTCCGCGTTCCTTTGTTTTCCACCCCCCGTTTTGCCTTTTTGGACATTTTCCGAGGTTAATTTGGCTTCTCCTCCTCCGGGCCGCCGGAGAATGGGCTGAGGTTTTTTAAAGCGTGAGTTTTTCGAGATAAAAAAAAAACAAACCAAGAGGGAGGAAAATGGCGGAACAGAAATCACAACTTCCGACATGTTCGACCGACCGAAGAGTTCGAGACTTTGTTTAAAGATCTTTCCGGGGTTTTTTTGGGGGCCGCCACGTTTGGGAGCAAGGCATAGGGATTGCATTTTTGATGATGTTTCACTTTACCTCGACCCGGGTTTTAATCCTTTTTTTGTGGGCACTTTTTGTTTTCTTCTTATCGCGAATCTTTCGCGTAACAGATTGTGTTTAGGTGGCAGGCCGGCTGGCCGGCAGGCCCATCAGACGCGCCAGGTCGGACCCGGGGTGGTTGTTGGACAAAATTAAATTAATTTGTTTTTTTTTTTCAGGGGGAGTCCTCAGCCCGGCAGCGTTTGAGCGTTTCATTAACCCTCATCCAGCATTAAATAAGATTTTTCTCATTTTGCGCGCTCGAGCGATCGACCGGGTGTTAATCGTGAGTGCGCAGAACAGCAACAGCGTGTTTCGGCAGCATTCCATTTTATATTGAATTGAACTGAAGAGGGGTTGGTGCTACTTACCGCTAAATATAGTAGTAAAATGCCGAATAAAATTGTTTCTAAAATGGTCCACATCCCGGTGGCAATTGTCTGCAGAGAGAGAAGAAGAAGAGATAATGAGAAAGAAAGAGAGGACATTTAGGAAGTGGTAAGAAAGAAGAGAAGAAGAAAAAGGGAACCCTTACCTTGCACTTCCGTTGGCGGAACACAATTAACGCTAACACTAAACAACAAAGCATGCAAGCTCCTAAGATAGCACCGATCGTCGCCTTCATCAGCGTTTCCGTGCTAAAGTCCTCGTCCGGGCTGTTGCAGCTGCCGGCCGAGTCACACTCGCATGCACTCGGGCACGGAATGCAGCTGAGGGAAGAGAGAAAACGTCAGGAAAAAATAAGAGACCCAGTTAGAGCCCTCCCCGAGTTCTGATCGCCTCACGAGGGCGCCGATCCTCACCTAAAGTTTGTAATGTTGCCATCGTTTTTGTCGGACGAAAAGCCCTGTATCGATTCGTTGGGAATGTAGTAGTCCGGCCGGCAGACGCAGGTGTACTTGCCCCGCGGTTTCGACGCATCCAGCTCCGACAGCAGACAGAAGGTCGATTCACGATCGCACACATGCCGACGACCAAAGATGGCTTCCAGTGCGTCGTTGCATTGATCCACATCCGCCGCAATGAAGGCCGATGCCACGATCCTGCGAAAAAAGGGACGATGGAGAGAATGAGCGAAAAACAAAATGGTCGATTTTGTAATATCATCTGGCAGGTTTTGGGATTGGTTTTGAGGGAGAAAAAGACGCAAAAGACGGGACGCTTCAGGGGATGTTGCCAGAAAGTCAGTTTGCCACAGTTTGTAGGTCGTTTGTTAAAAAAAGTTACCCCAAGTCTGACGCCTCCATCTCGAAAAAAGCTACAAAATGAAGGAGAAGCACGAGGCAGTGGCCAAGGAACCAAGAAAATGGTCCTTACATGCCTTCGGGCGAGCACAAGAGTGAAAAACTTGAGTAAATTGCCACCGGGCTCTATACTTGTGCAAGTAACGCTACACTACACTCTGTCTGCCTATATGCCGGCGTCTATCCCATTCCCTCGGTCACAGAGAAGCGTATAAGGCAAAGCTCAAATGTCCAACCACAAAAGATCTGGCCTAGGGTGCAGGCTAGGTCGCCTTATCGTACCATGGCAGGACCCCCGGGGGGTGTGACAGTGAAAACGGGGTGGATAAATATTTATCTCCATCTTGTAAGGATACTGCGGCACACCGAGGGGTGGAGGGGCATCTTTTGTGCTGGGCATACGAGACATGGAGGATAAGAAGCCGGGTAGCGTGAGAGGACGTTCCATTGCTCCATTTCGATAGGATGTTTGATGTAACGGAGATGGTTTTCCACCCAGCTGACCGTCTCTGCCTTTGCGTCCGTGCCTTTGGACGGTGGCCTCCGAGAACGTTGGAGGCGCTCAAAATTTTATGTTTTTATCAACCAATGGTAAACCAGAGGGAGACCAACATTGAACTCGAGGCTCGGGGTCAACTGTCGACCCGGGGCGTTTGCGGCAGCAGTTTATGAAACGTACCACCATACATCAAACGCTAATGGTTTCGTTTGTCGACGCAAGAACCACACCGAAGCTTGTTAGTGTTGCAATAACATTTTCTTCAGCTTCTTCTCGAGCGAATATCCGCCCGGTTCCAGCCGGCCAGCCGGCCAGGAAGTGGAATGCAAATTCGAATACATTATTTGTACAAAGAGAGAAAGAGAGAGACAAGCAAAGAGCGGACGAAGCACCGAATTATGCTTGATGTTTATTTTTATACTTTATGTTTTCGAGCAGGACTTTATTTGTAGCTCTAGCAAGATTTGAGGCTGCCGGGGAGCTCTTTGGACAAGTATATTTAATCAAAGAAAAAGGTCTGCCCATCCGGCTGATGGAATCTTTTCGGCTTCCTGGCACGATCTGCGGTGCACAGTTTGGGATGCCAAGAAATTTAAAAAAGGTTTTTTGGATTTACAAAAGTTTGGAAGTTGCACTATAATCAAGAGATTATTCTTTTGTAATCGACTATGACATAAGGGATAGAGAAAGATTCAGATGATTTCAATGTTGTATCAGAGTCCTGTAATGCTGAACGGAATAACCCTGAATCTGTGCTTCTGAGGAGAATCCTTCCATGACTAATAAGACGAATAAAAGAGCTGTTGGATACATTCACAACAACCCACACTAGTATTTTTTTTTATTTTTAAAGAGAAACATTTTACGAGAATCGAGAAAGAAGGTACCATTTATGGCTCTAGCCACGGGATGCGAAATTGTTCGTATTCCGAAAATGATTTCTTCATGGAAAATTTTGTTTTCCTCAAAGATGTCTATCCTAAACTCAGCGAGTGACGTTCACAGCTCACTGATGCGACTTAAAAAACCTTCTATTGTAACCGGCTTTTGAATGCTAAATACCTCCTTTCCAGAAGTCATTTGCTGATTGATATAAGCTGCCTCGGAATTCAAATTACGATCTTACAAATTCTTTCTGCTCTGACAAGACATTGGAACGTACGTAATGGCCTTTTAGGTAGAGTTTCTTCAATTGTATCTTTATCACGTCTTCACTTAGCTTGAATCCTTATCCACCGTGCTTGAACAAGTTTAATGAGTACAAACTCATCAAAGTACAACAGGAACCGAAGGCGCTGCTTCTCACTTTTAAATGACTTCTGGAGTAAACTTGTTGTGTAACGTTGAATAGCGAACGGCACAAAGTCTTAGCGTGGCTTCACTCCTGCGAAACGATCCTTTTCCAAGTCACAGGGTCGTGCGCGTGTGCACTTTGTTCGTTGTGACAGTCGCGGCCAGCAAGCGGCAGACAGTAACGATGAAATAATGTTAATTAACTTCTCACGAAAAGCACTTCCTTTCGTTTTGTCCTTTCCTAGCAGAGCTTTGCTGTCTCTTTGGGCAATGGCCATCGTCACTTTCAAAATGGTTCCGGGATTTCATCGGCTGCAAATTCTGTCTTTATTTACGAAAAAAAAAAGGTTTTCCCACTCCGCTCTGGCTCTGACGTACGAGCAAATGAAATGAATTGTGCTTCTTCTCCGAAGAGAATTTGAAGAAAAGCAATAATGATGGTGCCGCAGACAAGGAAGCGTCGATCATTCGCCTCTTCCCGTGGGCGACTCGTCAGGACAATGAGATTAACAGGGCAAATTCCTACATTTCCGCGTAAGGAAGTGACCGCGTCCATCGACGGAAGCTGCGGAAGGTCTTCACAGTCACAGGCACTACGCTGTGGATGAGTAATTCCGCGATGAAATGCTGGCATTGCGCGAGAGGGGCGGCGTAAGAAAAACTAATTACACGCCCCTGGGAGGTGGCGGCCAGCCCCATCGGTGACCATTTCCGAGAACGAAAATAATTACCAGCGAACGTGCGAACGAATGCCGGTTCCAGCAGGCGAAGCGGATAAACGGATTTGTGACTCCGCCAACCAGCCAACCAGCCCGGTCTCACCTTACGCCGTGCCGTACTGTGTGACGTACTGTGTTACTAAGGGAATTATCTCAAGACCGGAATGGCTGGAACCGCTGGCAACGCTGAATGTATAAATAATTAGCTCTAGATAAACAGGTTTTCGTGGCTTCGACTTCGGTAGCTGCGGCTTAGAAGACTCAATACAAGGCCACAGGATATCAGACAGAGCGTAGAGCGCCAATCGGACGGAACAACTGATAAAATTGCGATGTAAATTGAAAATTGTTGGACCTATTGGAGACTTACTTGTAACCTTGCGATTCCACCGTCACACTGTACGGCCAGAGCCAACGGTTGTAGAGTGGACCGCAGTCACGGAACGGTGCCCCCCAGAACTGGGCGCCATTGCTCTGGTTCCAGGCGACCCCGAGCTCACGCCAGTAAGTCGACAGGAAGTTCCGACTTTCGGACAAGTTGACGTGCGCACTGTCGATCTGACCACGGAACTGGACGACGGCCAGCGGTAGCTTCGGTGAAGCGATACCAACTGCCAGCAGCAGTCCATCGTCCTGCTTCAGCACACCGGTGGCTAATTCGTTGGCTTTCTCGCGCGCCAACGCCAACTTCCGATCGTCACTCCGAACACTGTCGATCTTTTTGGTGGCCAGATACTCGGCGAAGGATTTGGCCGCACCGATCGTGATGTCGGAAACGTCGTAGAACGGATCGGGCGGCAATTCGTCGAGGGCTCGCTGCTCGCAGGGTGCTAGGGTGGCCGAAATGCTGGTGCTGGTGCTAATCGATGATGATAGGCTGGCGGTGGTGGTGGAGAACAACGTTGGATCATCGGCCTGCTGCTGGTCAGCCAGGAGTTCCGTTTCGGAGAGCTGCTGCTCGAGGCTGTGGCCGGAGGTGATGAGAAGGGCAACCAGGGCGAACAGTAACCAGCAGCCGGAAGCGGACGCCACTGGCGACGGTCGTCGATTGCTCGGCAGTGGCCATGAGGTGGCCGTAGGTACGTTGGTCGGGGTCGGTCGTACCGTACGTGGCTGCTGATCATGAGCCTGGTGATGGTTGCGGTGGTAACGATGACCCATCACCGATGTTTCTTGAGCTGGATAAGGCGACAGATAGTTGTGATGAGCATCTGCGGGAAAATAGAAAAGTGAAAGAGGCGTTCCTTAAATTTTATGTTGCATTTGATTTCGATAATTTGTAAAGGAACTTTTTTTCAAATCCACTTCTTTTGTATTTTCATTCTAGGATCAAATGTGGAGTAAAGCAAAGGATAAGAGAGAAATTCTCTATCCTGTATTATCATGTTCTTTTACATCTTCTTTAACATGTCTGGTAGTATATTTCACTATCTTTTTTACATCATTTGTAACAGTGAAATCCTTTTGAGTGTTTGCATCATATTGACAGAAAAACTTTCTTGTAATTATTTGCATCTAACGATAAAGTTGTTGGTGATAACTAAGGAATTGGTCTTCAATATTTTTTCTAAACTTTAATACGATATGATTCGTAATCTTATAGGCAGTTGCCCAGTTTGTACTTTGATATAAATTTGCTATTATTAGTAGGTAGCTATTGACAGTGTCTATACTTATTATGGCTTCTGTTAAATCGTTTAAAATCACGCTTAATACGTTTTATTTAAGTAAATTCCTTTTCAAACAACAACATGTGCTTTGCATATGCTCCTAATGTGGCACTCCAAAACTATATAATCGTACTGTGCATTCTACAGCGCCATAATGGTGTTCGGGGACAATTATAATGAAATGTTATGCGACACCTATTATGTCTTAATGGTTATAATGATTGAACCACTTAAATAAAAGGGAGCTAATAAAACAAGTAAGAAATCGGAAAATCGTTATTCAAAAAGCTTAAATAAACCAATTTAATTGATATTCAATTATACAAGACTTTATCCAATAAAAAAAAATAACATCCCTAACTTCCCCAAAACTCCGAAACATTGCCGTCCAAATATAAAATCACAAAAATCTACTCTAATACGAGCATCGAATACTGGTATCGAAACGGCCAACAGCAGACAGCTTGCAAAGGACCCACCAACCGAACTAGCCACTACTAGGTTCGTCATTTTCCGCCGCAAACCTAGCCAGCATCCGGCTGTCCATTCACTGTTCCAATCCATTAAAGGGCCTTTCACGGCACTAAACGCTCCGTCCCCCGGAATCTAGCTGTGGTCTACACACACACACACACACTCCCTCGAAATGGCTTACGCAGAAAGTCTCATTAATAATCGCCCTCATCCTCTCCTCTTCTCAACTGTTAGCCACAAAACGCAACCGAAAATCAACTTCTTTCTCCATTCCCCAACTGCTGCTGCTACTGCTGCTTCTGTTCGGTGAATAATGAGTAGGGGGCCAGCAAGCAAGTGACCAAGGGCCTCATACAGACACACACACACCGGACCGTACCCCGAAACCCCGGTAATGATCGAACACTTAGCTACGGCGGCTCCTTTACCATCGGTTGCAACATGACTGTTGCGTTCGACCCCATTGGTAAGGCGTTAAATGGAGACCGGACAGCAGTGTGAGTGCTCGTGTGGTCCTGGGTGATTGGTCGCCAACTTCCAACAGTACCACGGTTCCAGTCATTTGTGGGTTTCCCGGCACCGTGACAAGTGGGCCACGGGGTGGTGCTTTCCGATGAATACCAACGGCGGCAAATCCTGTGAGCGGAGCAAAGATCAGCTTAACCTCTGGGTCAGCTAGCGGCGGGTGGTGGGAGGGTTATGCGTGAATCTCGCCGGAATCACGGTTGATCACCAGCCCCAATAGGCAGCCTAATGACTTTGCCAAAGCGGCCAGGGGCGACGGTCTGGCAGTCGGAACTAATGAAAGATTTATTTCCAAATCAGCGACAGGCCTCGTGTCGACAATCTGCTCCTCGAGACCATTTCTGCTCCTCCTCCTCTTCTTCCCCTCAGGATTCATATACATCGCGGCCAAGTCACGGCCTTCGGCGAGTTGACATCCGCGGCGCTGGTTCGCGAAGCGGGCCATTAATTATTTCCGAGTGCTCGAGGCAGGCAGGCAAAGGGCCCTAAAACCGATTAGCTAAATGGTTAGCCGTGCCCGAAAGGTGAGATGTTGTAACCTCTGCCCACCCGGCTCCGTTCCGTATTGAGCTCTTGAAGTCCTGCTGCTGCTGCTGCTGCCGTCTTGGACTTCACGACACGTTCGCAGCGGGACATCACAGTATGGTGCGTGTTAAAGGCTCCTCATCATCGCCCGTTCCCGGGGAGCCGGGGATTCATGTCGAGTAGTGAGCGATCTCGAAGCGGCAATGTACGATGGTCTCATCCGGTTGGACTGATTTTTATAATTTAATAATCGATTCAACGGGGCGTGGAGCACGTGGTCACGGTCACGGTGGGGGAGTAGATTAACTTGTTAGCCAGCAGCAGACTGGCTCCGAAACACATCAAAGGCATTGCAAGGTGATGGTCTTGTTCTCTGCTTCTTCTTGATCCCTAGCAGCCTTTAGCTCGCTGGAATTGGACACGTCCCCAGCGTGAACTATCTTCAGCGGCCTTCCAATTTCTCATTCGAAGCATTCCTCTAATGGTGGTGGTCGTGGTGTGTGTGTCCGGGCGAGCTCCCTGACGAAAACTATGCGCACAATTTGGAGCATGCTTCGCCTTAGTTCGCCTACCGGACCGGAGAAGTTGTGGGCAAAAATATCAAAATCCTCCACAACCGGCGACGCCACCGAGGCCAGACACCCCGGTTGGTCGTTGGGTCCCCAGCAAGGCTAACGAACCGGTTCAGAAGTAAATACATCCTAATCATGCCCCATGTTGACAGGCTTGTCATTTGTCATCCCCTTATTTGAGCCCGGTTACACCAACACACAACCGTCACGCAGGCGTGGTAGTGGCAGTGGCGGTGGCCGTGGGGGTGCACGTGGCGGTCGGTCAAAACTTTCTCGGTTGACCGATTTTTCCACCACCCCTAGCCATCCTCCGACATGGCATCCTTGCTGGTTGCTTCTATCCCTGGCTGTTTGCTTTGGAATTTAGCGTTTACCCAAAGGGATCCACTTACTTTCCACTAAAACCTTCAGAGAATCGTCGAAGAGAGAGAGATAGAGTGAGGGGATAAGGCAAAATGTGAGGTGAGGTAACCGGACCCAGCAGAGGCCACGGTCGCCCGGCTCGGTCCTCGAGCCATTTTCGTTGTAAGCCAATTCGCAGCAGCGGCCTCAGTGTTGGTGGTGGCGATGGTGGGAGCCAGCAGATGTCTCGTGTCAGATGCGCTGGGGGCTGGTGTGGCCACTGGTTTCGATTTCTCTGCCGAAGGCGCGTCCGGTGGCCGAGAATGCAAGGACCAGAAGGAGAAGGAGAGGACGGGCGAGCGAGCTTTCGCTGACAAAATGGGGTCACTCGGAAAAAGGTCATTTGGAGAGATATTTCTGTCAGCTCCACACCAGCGACCGGGAGAAGCGCACTCCGATAGCGAAATGGATGGAGAGAGAGAGGGAGCGAGCAAAGGAGTGGATGTTTTGATTTCGATTCTGGTCCGCCGGTTCGCTTCCCTTCCCTTCCGTAATCGAGTTAGCCTCCCAAAAAAGGGCTTCGACAATCGGGAGGATGAATGCCGCCATGTCCGCCACCAGGAGTGACTCGCTTCGTCAATTTCGGATTCGGACAGATATAAATAGGAACATGTTCCGGATCGAAGGTGACAAAAAGGGTGGGGGGGGCGACGAGTCGGTCATCGGTATCTCCATCCCCAAACAACT
Organism: Anopheles darlingi; assembly: GCF_943734745.1. Classification (NCBI taxonomy): domain Eukaryota; kingdom Metazoa; phylum Arthropoda; class Insecta; order Diptera; family Culicidae; genus Anopheles; species Anopheles darlingi. The sequence goes on from NC_064874.1 coordinate 65,756,253, forward strand.
TCGGCTTCATGTTCGTGTCCACTTCGACCACTCGCCTGATAAGCATCAAGTGGTTTCCAGTGGGGGGGGATATTAACCATTCTCGTAATTAGTTTTCTGTCTCTCGGAAGGAGGCCGGAGGAAGGGGAATCGGCATCGAAACTCTTTTCATCTGCACGTATCCCTGTCCTGGTGGTGCTGGTGGTGAGATTCGAGGAAGGATGTTTGTGACTGATTGTGACGTTGCTGGCCGGATGCTGTAAAACTTTCCCCTTACACAGCAGGCGAGATGGCCCAGTGGCAACAGCTCTCGAGTAAATTGATTTTTATCGAGAAAACCCCATCATCGAGAGAGTGAATTTTCCGGTTCGCTTTTTCCTTCACGCCGGCGAGCTCATTGTTTGTGTGTTTGCTGCTAGTGTCTGGTGTCCTGGTGTTTGTGATCTGTTTCGATTCGATGACAATCGGAGGACGAACTGGACACCACAAAGCGAGCTCCAAATGCGCTTTAGTTTGGCGAATTTTTCACCACAAAATGGCTGCACCGCCGAGGGATATGGCGTCTTTGGCTGAAGGGACTCACAGAACGAATCTAGCGAAGAAGCATGGCCCCCACCGGGCGGGAGGGCGAATCGTGAATAATATTACGGTCTTCATTCGCATCTCCGGAGGAATGAGCGTTCAAAATTATGTTCTATGCTTGCATTCACCGACACTAAGGGGACGGAATCACAAATTGTGTTTTCACACGTTCTCACCGTCTGCCTCGTACGCTGGTTACCGGTTGTGGTCCAGTCAAATGAGCTACACTCCGCTCCCGGGCACATCAAGTGTGGACACATACACACACACACGTACACATACCGTGTTTGTGCGCCACCCTCTAACAAACAGACATTATTTTAGCGTCGCGATAGACGCGAACGCCGCGAACTCCGTGGCAAACACTTCAGGTTGATGCAGGCTTGAAGATGGCGTACAAACACACACACCGTTGCTAGGCACACCCTGGAGTGGTCTCAGTAGGTGGGTCGTTTGCACTGCACGCGTACGGTTGCACCATCGCTTGCACCTGGAGGCCATGGTTGAGGATGTTTATGCTACGCGAGCGAACCTTCTTCGCGAGAAACGTCTACAACGCCGTGGATGGTGACGCCGTGGGCTCCATTTTCTGCTGCATCGTGCACATTGCATTGCACACACACACACGGAGCAACAACGGGAAACGGGTTGCTTTTCCGGTAGCGCCATGGCAACACTCGACGTCCATTCTTCGCCTTTGGCGCGCATGCCTGCCGAAGGGAGGGAGGGGGCGCTGGGCGCAAGTGGACGCGAGCGAGTGGCAACTCCAACACAAAGCAAAACCAGCGCCCTAATTAAAAGCAAAACTTTTCGAGTGGCTTTTTCAAAATATCTCAAGTATTTGAATGTTTTAATTGCTTTTATAATGCGATTGCTGCTGCTGCACCGCACTCGGCGGTCTGGCAAAAGGGTACCGTAAAAGGGTTTTGCCCGCGGAGTCGTGTCGTGTTGTGTCGTGGCGCCCGATTGTGGTCAATTTGTCGCTCCACTGTACTGTGTGATGCATTGGTTGTCGTTTGCAAAAGCGAAACCTCATTATTTGCGCGACGGACGGTGCTTCCGATTCTTTCGTTTATCAGCAAGTCAAGTTCGTTTCTTACAGGTCAAGCGTCTAATTGTAAGTCCTTTCGCACAAGTATAAATAATAAAGGCGAGTCTATAAAAGGATTGCGAAGCTTCGTAGAACTTGTCTCAGATTTTGGAGAAGTTTTTTGTCGAAATCCCAACGCCAAGCAGTACCGGGAATGGTTTGAATAATTAAGACAAAACTCCATCTAACGGCTAGCTCGGGATTTCTAAAACATGCTCTTGGCCGTCGTTTCCATCGATCCGTAGCCATTTGCTAAATTTCGAACCATATTGTCGGACATTTTCATCGGAACCATCGGATCTTCCCTTCTCGGAACATTCGGGCTCCTACATAGACCTTCCGAAGCGTTCGAAGCACTCCTAGCCTCCACAAAGGCCATCATACCGCAGCGTCCAGTGCGGTCCATTAGTGCCAGGAAGACGCGCGGGGTGGGAAATAGCCAAAAACCACACGGAACGTATGTCCAGCCGTATGTCGGGTCGTCCAGTGACCATATGGCTATAAAGGGCTATACTAGACTATAAAACGTTTTGTGTTAATTATTCGCTCGCCTGAGCGCTGAGCCACTGCTCTGAAGAGTATTTCGGCTTTCAACGTCCCCAATGGGAGGTATGCTATCATACTACTAGGCACTCATCGTTCAAACCGATGGCAAAAGAAGGAGAACACACACTGGGGGGATGAACACTCAAAATTTTATCACTTTTATTAGTGTAGCCTTCCGAACCGCTACGCTGGATGGCGAAACGTCCTAGATGTGGAGTCTGCGCTGGAGCACGGCTTCCGAAAACGAATCTCGATTGCTACTCGTTAGTTTTTATCGTTTGTAGTTGAGCAGATGGGAGTTATGTCGGAACGTGATGCCTAAACCGCGCCGCACCAGGTAAAGCCACTGCTTCACTGGATTGCCAGAGTTCCAAGAAGGTTAGTAATGTTGGTTTTTTTCTCTGCTACGTAAATGAAAACAATCTCAACTCACAATCTCGCATAAGCAAATCGATTCAAGGATGCAAATCACGTATACCGATTCCGTCTCATTACGGGAAATTACCAATACACCCAACAAACGTTATCCTTCTTAGGCAAATCAGGCGTATCAATCGTTCACTTGTGCGCAATTCATATCGTTTAGCAAAACCATTCCTTCCGTGATTGGCGATGTGAACGGGACAATGGAAGCGAAATATCCGTTTCTTCTCGCTGTATCGATTTGTCGGTCGGTCCCTTGGCCCGTACCGACAGCATTGGCAGTGGCAGCATTCCAGCAAAATCGCCCTGGAGCCCCACCCAGGATGCAATGGGATTAGCCATGTCTGGGTAATCTGTGTCCGTTTTCCGTCTGCCGCTCCTCGTGGAATCGTGGAGTATTAATCTGCAAAACGGTAAAAGCAAACGTGGAAAAGGCGCTCCCTATGGTTGCGGTTTTGTGCCCCCCACTGTCCGCAATCCTTGACGTTTTGTGCCCTCCCTCTCCCGGAGCGCAAAAGCCGATTACAATCAGCTTTCCATTTTGGAAGTGATGCGATTGCACAGTATCATCCATCGCCATCTTGCGATATTGTGCTCTTTGGTCCCTCCGGTAGCCCACACCACCTGGATGGTGCCTGGATCTGGATCTCGATGATCGAGGTTCGGATTGGGCTTTTAAAGGCTAAACGTCCATCATCATTGTTGGTCCACTCGGTCGGTTGGATGGGGTTTAGGGAGAGTAAGGAGACTAGCTCGATGCTGGCACTGGCCAGCATGGTTTCGCGTGTAGTTGTGAGTAAAAGCATGGTGAGCACATTGCTGGAAAGCAATTGAAATGGGTCGAATTGATTTTTAACGTGTACTTTCGCGGAGCGCTTTGGAATGACAATATTCGCTCACGAGCATTAAACTATTTTTTTGTGCCAAATTCAAACCATAAAAAGGGGGATTGGGCGTCGATTGAAACAACTTATGTCAATGTTAAGAGTTCAGATCCCGTTGGAAACATCCCAAGCATAAGCACACAATCGCATTCACAGGTGAGACAAGGGACACCACACCAAAGAATCCACAGATACAACTCAGTAAGACACATACATGTGATCTCTCGAGGGAATCAAGTGATGGATAAAGATACCGTGTGAAGGCTCTAACGGACAGCCTTAGGCCCCTACAGACGGATGGATGTCGCTCGGAGGAAGGAATGAAAATGGATAACATCCCTGGACCCCCCAAATATCCTTTTTAAACCACTCTCCCTTTTTTCCTGAAATCTAGACTCATCCAAGTCCTGGCAATAAAAGGAAATAAAAATCCCATAAAAAAGGCCCAACTTCTTCCGAAGTATCCTTCAATCCTTCCTTCTAGCATATCTTAAGCCGGCGGGAAGAGGGTGGTGGGCTTCTCCCTAGAGAAGCGCAGGTTCACCGAACCGGAAACGGATACTCCACCACCAGTAGGGTCCGCATAGAGGCATAATTTGCTGCCAAATATACCGTGAAATATTGTTTCCGCTGAAGCGAACCAACATCAAAAGGCCCCCGTGGAAGGTTGAAGTTGGTCGCGGGTTCGTCCCCGGGCTCAGTTCGGCATCGACGCAGGCACCGGCGGCCGGAAACTGATGAAACGTCAGAAAACATTATCGTTGCCCGTGTGTGGGCTGGGCCGGTCCGATATCCCCCGATATGTCCGGTGTGCTAGTGAAGTCCAGCAGCAGGATACCGATCCCTTGTACCGTCCCCGAAGAGAAGTGAAGTTAGGGATGCTGGCGTGTTCGCTTCATCGTGGATCAAGTTCCAGCATTTTCTTCTCTTCTCGCAACTCCCAAGCGCGTCAGGCGTAAGGCATCATTCGCGTGGCGGTGTGGCGCGTGTTTGCTTTAGCGATGCTGCGAGGATCTTTCAAACACCAACATTGCTGCTCCATTCTGAGGTGCGCTCCGTGTGCGTACGAGGGAAATCGAACAAATCATCTCCCCGTGCCGGCCGCAGGCGCTCGTGTTATTTTTGATTTTCCCGTTCCCGGAGAAAACCTCACGCCCTTGGTGAGAGGGTTGACGAGAGCTAGGTGCTCACACGCACACACGTGTGTGTGTGCGACGGTCTTTCCACGGATTGCAAACAAAGATGAAGAGAGAAACGACACAGAGAGAGAGGGAGAGAGACGCACCACGCGAGACGAAGGCTGCGCTGTCTTTAATGTTTTCATTCCCGGAACCGAGCACCATCAGCGGGCACCACACCAGGTTCTCCGTCCCCACCCCTGGGGGAAGGCAGCATCGTCAGCCCCTTTTTCGGTGAAGATGGTGAAGGAGGATAACATTTTATGCAAGCACATGAAATTTCATTTTTTCCTCTCCTTCCTCTCGCCCCCCCCACCCTTTTCCCCACCGTCCTTACTGTAACTTTATACACGAGGTGCGCGACGACGAGGAAGGTGTGGAAGTGCGGGGGTTTGCTGGAAGTTGATCGAAGCATTTCGCTTCGAAGCCGGCAGCCGCTCGTGTCTTGTGGACAAATAAAATCAATCAACCCACCACCGACCGTCGGCACAGAAACAAAGGAAAAACCCGCGGGAAAACTCACGTCACGGTGCGCCGGTTGCCGCAACCACACGTCATAGACAGCGCTCTGTACGTATGTGTGCGTGTGTGCATGTGTATGTGTATGGCACGTGAACCTCCGGGCAAGGTGATGAATAAATTTCAAATCTAATGCGAAAGCTTAACGGATTGGAGCTCGAAGCAATCGAAGCAAGCTATAATTCCATCGAGTGTGTTCGCGACCATCGGTTGCGGCTTTTGCGACGATGTGGAAACCCGGGATGCCCTGAGGTGAATCTCGACGTCGACGATCAACCGTGAAATCAAGTGTGTGTGTGTGCGCGTCATGGGGGGAAGGAAAACAATCCAATCAAAGCCTCATTTAATAAATCAGTTTGCAGCAACGCTGCAATGTTATTAGATCAAATTTTGTTATCACACAAAAACCGGTCCCTCGCTTTGGTAGTTGCTGATTAAAGCAGTTACTACCGCTTCATCTTGGGGCTTTTAATGCTTCTTTAAAAAAATGCCATCTTCAACAAAAAAGATGAAACAGGACGCACAATGGCAAGCGAGTGCACTGGAACAAACGGAAAACAAAAGGACGCACACGGTCAAAGGTCGCGTAAAGCAGCAGCATCGTCTTGTGTTCCGGGTACACTTGGCCGGGCTACTTCCCTTCCACTTCGTTGCCCTTCATCACAATAGCCCTCGCTAAAGCGCCATAACGAAGCACAATACACAACACAACAACAACAACAACAACATGAACCGTGCACACATAGAGGAAGCATAGAGATGATGATGATGATGATGATGTTGTAAACAACAAACCCAAACAGGTGGAAAAGATGATAACCGAGAGCGAGTGCGCCAGGAACGCCCTCACCCTCTGCCATCTGTCTCTGGCCGGTCGCTGGCCCTGGCTGGTAATTACAACTTTTAATCTTCCCGCGCCACGCTTGGCTAACTTCCAAGCAGGAGGTCACGAGAGGGACTCATATTTGCCATTCCGCCATCCCGCATCGGGCCAATGCATAGGTTCCCTTCCGAGGACCGTCTCCGCATGGCAAATGCTTGATAAATTGTTGCCCACCGGAATCCCCATCTCCCCGGGGAGAAGGGACAATGAGGGACGAGGACTGCGATTGCGAGGTCGAAATTAGGCTTTCGCCAAAATTTCACGTCGATTACGCAACTCGAGGCGAACTCCGTTGCTACAGGGCCGCCCCGGGCCAGGAGGTGTGCGTCTTCATTATTATTTTCTTCCGCAACATTGCTCCAGAGCCAGCCAGTCTGCCAGCCAGCAAGCGCATTCCTGGAGAAGGCGAACAAATCGTCGTTTGCTTGAAATTGGAGTAAAAGATGTTACACCATTTTCTAGGCCCACCGTGTTGGTCTCCTTGGTGGCAACTAGATGATGTACCGTGTGATGACCGACGGTGCCGGACGATCGAAGATGGCCGGAGAAGCGACTTCACGTCAGGACGGGACGCGACACTGAGCCCTGGCCGTAATTTATTGGATCTATGTAAATGAACGGCCCGGAAAGCGGCATAATGCGATTGGATTGGTGGTCGCGCAAATTCGTGGAATCGACCGTCGTGACCGAACGTGACAAATGGTTGGCGTTCGCGGAACGGTTGCCGGTCACCATTTTTCCGTCGCTTTTTCTCCCCGTTCTTTTTGGTATCTCGTTTGATCAACGCGTTTTTCCATCGCGCACGCAATGGCAGCCGCTGCAGAATGAAAGTTAAACATGAAAATCAATTTGCGAAACGCGTCCTGAAGAGAGACGAGGCCCACGGGCGGCCCACTATTCCACCGAGCGGCTAAGGTCGGTCGCTCGGTCGAAATTGGCATTGGCCGTGCCGGGCGTATGAAAAAGGGACGCACACCCACGGTATAATGCATAAATTGATGATCCAATCCAAATGCTCGGAGCCGCTGCTTCGCGCTCCGGTTGCTCGCAATTTATGCACATTCTCCTCCTCCTAAGGGGCAGGCGAAATGCTAACTAATTCGGCGAACAAATCGAACATGACGAACACGGTGCTCATGTCGATCCGTTGGTACGCGTGAGCCTCGAGCGTGTGTTGTGGTTGTGCGCGAGCATTAACATAAAGTTTTTCCTCGGTTCGTTGTTATGATTTAAACTGAAAATCCTGTTCATCGAACGGAGGACGATAACCGCGGAGGCGCTCCGTAATGCCAAAACTGCGTCGAATCGACACGACATCGGATGAATGCAAAGCTCGTCTGCTGCTGCTGCTGATGCTGTGTGTTGTCGGTAACCGTTAGCAACCGCCATTTTCCTGCTGGCTCACCCGTGCATTAGAGCCTGGGGCTCGGTAATCTACACACGCCACCCGAGCCGTAAGGATTCGCTCCCTGCTACGGCCGCATAAATCCGCGAACGTGCCACTCGCTCACTCGCTGCACCTTCATTCATATTCATAAGCGCCAACATCTGAATGCGCTCCTCGGTGTGAGCCCGTGAGCGAGGCTCACATCGCTGTGAAACGGATGTGAAATGGATCCCCGTGCCGTGGCCTTCATTATCATTCTCCGTTCCCGGAGACCGGAGCAGCGCAGCTCCGAAGACGCGAATCGCGAATCGAAGCCGCCACGACAGTAAGAAGCCGCAGGAAGATGAGCGATGCTTTCACCATTCTTGCCGCCTCCCTCCCGGGCGTGTTGTAAATTCATGTCCAACGGATGAAAAGTAATCCGTCGGTTCGGTAAGCGAATGGCCAGCGTCTGCAAATGCTCGCTCGCGATTCGCGATACACGTCGGTTTGGAATGGGGAATGGGGTTTTGCGATACATACCGGGAGCTTAGTTTACGAGAAAACAACGAAACTAAGCACCACGAACGATGACTCGACACACCGAGTAGTAGTACCATTGTGCAGAGCTGGTTTATCATTATGTGAGCAATGCTGTTAATGCAAGAACCCGCATATGCATACCACGAAGCATGTGAAGCTTTTGCACCATTCGCAACTCGATTTACGATTGTTGCATTCATAGCCTGGACAGCCGGCCCCGGTTGCCAGGAGTTATATCCGGGGGCGGGATTTTTTTTTTTTTTTTTTTTTTTGTTGGTAACTTACGGGCGGAGCCGTATTTATTAAGGTAATAGGGATAATAAAGAAAAGTAAAGTAAGCAGGCATTTCCTCCTGCCCTGGAACCCTTATACCGGGGGGACTCGGTGATTAAACCTAATCTTAAGCCTAGTTAACAAAAATGCCAGACTAGCTGGCCTGGTGACGGATAAAGGGCGGTGTAGATCGCGTGGAGACGCTTCGGAGGCGGGCGCCTCATCGATCTTCCGGCATCGCTATTGGCTATCGCACCTTGGGCGGTATTCTATCTCCTTGGGCGGTATTCGACTATCGCATTTGGCAACAGTGGCATTTATTCCGGCTCGCTCATCGTCGGCGGGGGCGGGATTGTTAAAACAACAATGGTAAAGTTGGAGTACCACCACCCTTCTTCCCTACACACCGCCATCATCATCATCATCATCAACATCAACATCCCTGTGCTGTCAGACTGCCACCAGCATGGCGAACTCCATTTGCTGGATTTCAACGGACTCTTCCGCTCCAGCTCGAGGGGCTCAGGGGTAATTTAGTAAGCAAAAGAAGCGGAAAGCGAGCGGAGGAAAAAAAGGTTCCATTTTATTGTCCCAACCGGTCTGTGAGATGTACACCCCGTACACCCGGCATTTCATTGTCTAACTCGCACTCGCTGCGAACGTAAAGGCGACCCGCGTTGTTGGCGGCTTTTCGCTGGCTTTTTGCACGTTCCGGTTGTTGCTGCTCCTGCTGCTGCTGCTGCTGGCACCGACCGTGAGGCCCATGCTGAATTATGCTTATCCGCGAAGGTACTAGTGAGCAAGTTTTTGGATAAATCAAAACAAAAGCCCAGTCCCGGGTCGCTCGCGCGCTTTCCACAACCTGTGCACGTCAGTACGTGGAGTATGCTGGTCCACTGTGTGCGTGCGCGTGTGTGGGTATCAGTTCGGGAAAAGGGCACTCACAAAAGGGCATCGAATCCGCGACATTAGTGTTTTTGTGTTGATTTTTGTTGTGGAAAGTGCGCGAGAGAGTGCGAATGCAAATAAATCAAAGCAAGCTAACGCAAATATTACTTCCTTTTCCTTGCGGGGGGCGTTTTTTTTGTGTCCGAACGATCGTCAAGTCGGACACAACACCGGCAGTAAAAAGAGACAAAATAAAGGAGGCGCCAGGAGGTGGATGAGGAGGATGAGGAGGAGGAGGAGTGTCCTTCAAGGCCGAATTGTGTGTATGCGTTGCGTTTACGAGCGCTACATTACGCGAGTTACGAGCGCGTTAATGCTCAGCACAAATCCTCCTTGGATGCTCCGTCCGTTCTGGTCCACATGGGGGTCGATCATAATAAAAAATATTTTCATTTGTTTACGCGAAAACACTCCCAAACATATACACACACAAACACACACACTAGGGCGCGCGCGCGGACACAGTGCTGGCGGAATTTGGCCGAACGAACCAGTAAACCTTTCGTTATGATTCATTAAAAGCAATTGCCAAGCCGGGGTCGCGATCGCGCGCACGCCAAAGAACCGCGTATTGGTGTACGCTCGGCCGAAATGGGAAAATAAACATAAATTTTCCCGGCACCAAAATTGGCCAAAGCATGATGGAAATGAAACTGTAAGACGTTTACGGAGCTGGAGCGTCCCGGATTAGTGTTTTGGGCCATTCTTTGACCAATTGCCGCATTGCCTGTCGTTTGATTTGGTGTTAGTGCGTAAAGATAATCATTGTCCAAATGAAAACCTTGCTCGTTGCTCTTTTGAAATCGTAAATTGATTAATTGCTGGAAGAAAGAAAACGAAAGATTCCAATCCGCTTCGAGTGCCGCCTGCGGAAAAGAAAACACTTCACTTCAGACACTTGGTGAAGGTTTTATTTTTAAATACGAAGACGAAGTGGTAGCTTGCCGTAGCCTTGGCTGGGGCATATCCTCCCGTCAGACACGGCGGTGATGGTACACTCCATGCGGAACGCATTCACTCTCGGTACGGACCGGCTGGGTCAATAAATAAAATAGCTCAACCTTTTTAAGATTGGCCGCTGCAAACAACTGGCTGGGAAACAACGAAAAAGAAAGAAAAAACGTCCCGTCGACCTTCCTACTTTCTCTCTCTCTCTCACTGTCCCGTCCACTCTTCCTTCCTGGCCACTTGTTGAAGCGTCGCTCATAAGTCACGCGTCCGGCGGCGAGGTGTCCGAACCGGCTGCTGCTGGACCGCTCGTGCTCATCGTTACCGGAATTTGATTTATTTTCGTACGACTCGCCGACTCTGTACGACCGCTTCATCATGCTCCATTTGCCATCTCGGCCCTTGCCGTTCCCCGTGACCGCGTGTATCAGCGTGTTTATTTTATTAGAGCGCCAATCACGGCATCGCCGGGCAAGGGCAGACGAACGATCGCACGGCTTGGAATCGGTTCAGGGTGTTTGTTCTGCTGGTCGGCACCAGTTTGTGCCCCCCAAAAAGGGTTGCCGGTTTGCAATCAAATAATGCATCCTGTGGCAATGGCAGATCTTGACCGAAACCGTCTTAGGGGGGTAGTAGAACGATTCCTATTAGGGTAATTGTTTGTCACATTTGAGCGCGATAATGGTCAGTCAGGAAGGTCTTTAAAATTTGGTTGAATGTGTTAAGTAGGATCGCTTGCAAACAGTGTGTCTTAAGACAGATAAGCTTGGAAATACTTACGATTTTCTGTAAAGATACAATTTTTTCCAATGATTTCGAAAACTGCTTTCTTCAAAAACCACAAAACCGAATTTGTGGGTAGGTAATGTATGGTAATAGCACTTTTCTTCTTTTGAATGAAACGATCTTGGAGGAGCTTTAGCTTTAGAAATTAGAATAAAATGCTTCAACTAATTCTAAATCATATCAAATAGATAGAAATGATTAAATCGTTAATCATTGTTTAATTTTCAAAAGTATTAACTCCTTCTACTTTCTTCGCTCCATTTTATCTTTTAAACTACTAAACTCTTCAATTCAACTTCACTCTTAATCTTGTCTGTATTTTTCTATTGCATTTTGCATGAACGATGATGTTAATGTTGATCAAATGAAAACATCATGTTTCTCTATTTAAAATTCAAACAGTTATTCCTCGTTTATATTCGAATGTTTTGCAATATTCATGTCAGGACCGAGGTCACGTACTTCGAGTCCTAGATTTTGGAGCTACGAGTGTTCTCATTCCCAAAAATGTGAATATAGTATCTAGCATAAGTCACACATTTGATACAGGATAATTTATGGTATCTTGTCGATATTAAAGTAATATTTTCTTGATTTTCACCCAAAAGGCTATGCCCGGTAATGTGTTCCGCCAAGTAGAATGGATATCGAAGGACAGTTCAAGAAGGCAATGGAAGTTATCCTTATCACCGCTCCCTCTTTGTAGTGGATCCCGGGCATAAGAGTTCATGAATAATTCTGAACCGGTTAGACCCACTACTGGACCGTTCCGCTAACGCCGAGAGCACGCAATAAAGCGGAACATATCGATAGGATAGTCGGTGGATTTGATTTCCGCTTCTCCAATCCACATTCCACCCAGTAGGAGCAGCAGCAGCAGCGGCAGCAGTACCGAGTAAGCCGTTAGCAATGATGGCGGTACATTGGCGTAGGAAAATTGCTCGATAACACCGCTGGCCACCATTTGGCCAGGCAAAGTGGAGAAAGTACGCCGCTAGCATAGCGTAGCGCAGACAGACGCCCAGCAAGGACATTGACATGAACTTCCGTTTCTGCTTTCCTGCATACACGTTTTGCTCATGCGGGTTCATGAAAGGTTGAAGCTCCCTTTCCATTCCCCTCTCCGCGTCGGACGTGTTTTGGGTGGCCGTGTTGAAGGCGACGAAGCAGCTCGAAAGTCTGCCATGCTATTTTTTTCCCCGGTCTTCTTTCCCTCGTATCTATCGCCAATATGAGACGCACGAAGATAATCCCGGATTGTTTGCCAGTCGGTGCGTGACCCGGCTCGGCTGTGGATGCGAGTGCGAACCGACGTGCACGTATGACGATGTGCATGCCGATATTCGTCGATGGCCGGGAAGTTGGCGACTATTGTGGAAAATATTTTGGTCAAACCGATCACGCCAAGCTAGGCGTGAAGATAGGCCGAGGGGTCGGTCTGGCGGGTTGGCAGGGTGGTAAGCTAAATGGTAGTGACGTGAATCTTGATAACTGCCAATCTCAAGATACTGCCACTCGCTTGCTGGTTCTAGTGCTGCCTGTTGCTGCTGCTGTCTGCTGCTGCCTTGGATTGTGAATCTGGATTTTTGGTTTGCTTTTATGCGTTGGTGTCACCAGCAACGAGCCACTCTGCTGCTCTTCTGTGCTGCGTGCCGTTAGTATTAGGGGTTTGCGTTAGATAAGACAGTCATGGTGTCAATTATCTTGATTATGCAGAGGTTAGCGAGGTTGGATGTGAATATGCTGGATTCGAAGCATTCGACGGGATAGTATCGACAAGCTTTAGGTATGGATTCAATGTCTATCGAACGATACTGCCGACAGTGAATACAGATCGCGCTTAAGCAGCATAGGACATGCCGTGGGCACACATTATGTTTCTTCCAAATGTCATCTATAGCTTCTTTAATTAACTATTAAGCTTCCTGAAAATTCGATCCTAGAGGATGCGATACGATAGGCATTTGTGATCCTTTTAACTACCAATTCGAAAACACTTATCTATAGTGGCTAAGGCGCAACCCCAAAACTCATAACGAGCCTTGAGGGAAAATGGAAATTTTCGCTCCCTTCCCTATTTGGGAACCCGAACTTTCATCACACGACGATAAACATTATCGTCCATCGAGAAATAATGAGGCTACACGCACACACGCACGCACACAAACACCTAGGTGCAAGTCGAGAGGGATGTAAAATGTCGAAACCATCCTCCGGTTACTTCGGATACACCCGGCCACCCTACCTCCGCGGGCGCTCTGACGATAATGGGTTTTGATGGAAATTTTGGTTTAACCTTTTGTCCCCGCGTCCCGCCCGCCTTTTCGGCCGACCGCACCTCGCAAAGGGCACATATGGCGTGTGTGTGTCTCTAGGCAGCAGAAGGCCAATTTGTTTTCTTCTGCCGCTCCGAGGCTCCGTGGTCCCTTGCACGGCCCCGACCGGAACGATGTTCGATCATTGGAATCCCATTGGGGCGTCGTGTATAAGTAATGGCGAGCGAGTGACCCTTTTTCCCACCTTTATTGGACGCTAAATGATCGATGGAGACAAGGGATTCGGAGCGATGCTACAAACTGCTGCTGAGTGTCGTGTTACAGTCGGCTGTTTGAATTTTGCAGAAGTTAGTGAGACGTGAATTGGATAGCAGAAGGGTATCCTGTTGAAAAGTAATGTGTGTGTGTGTGAAATGTTTTGCGAACATTTTTCTGACCAGTTAGCGGTAGAAAGGTAACTAACACATTGTTTAGTAAGTTTCCAGTCTGACCTTTCACAACAATCATTACTGTTAAGTTTATATCGCATTTGGACCATTATCGTGTGAGTTATTTATAGTTTTAGTAACGCAACTGTGAAATTTTTGGAGTTGCTTAACTTTTTTCTGGGACAACTCTTTAATTCGATAACTGTTGATTTTCCTTGTTGCAGAGAAGACATAATATTAGTCTAACGATTGTTTTGCATCAGCTGATGTTTTTTCAAAAAGGTGTTCAATAGAGCATTAAATTTCATGAAAATAGTTTTCATCATAGGAGAAGGAATTTCTTTTTATCGATTGTTTTGAAGCAGTGAAGCAGCGTTACTAAAGCATCCATAACTCATACACCAATGATCCGAAAATTCTTGACCAACGTGTTACTAGAAGCAGACACACCACCTTGAAACCAGCTTCACATCTAATGGAATTCATAAATGGCATAAATGAGCAATCAGCATCTCCATCATCGTAAGTGCCGTGGCCACCGCAAACATCGATTTCTGCTCACGTTCGGTTCGGACTATTTCTGAGCGGTAACCGGGCGCAATCTGATCCAACGGTTTGGCCGAGCTTTTGCAAATTACTTCCTCTCCCTTGGACACGAATTGGTCCGTAGCATCAGCCACAGGAGCAGCAGGAGCGACAGAAGATGCAGATTCCCTTCGATTCCACTCGATCCATTTATAGGCCAGCAAAAGGTTGGTTTGGTTCGGCCAGATCGATCGATCGATCGATGGATGGATGCGGTGTACACAGGTGTACCCTATAAATAACCATCTCGACGTTCACACCTGGAAGTGGGAATGGTGCCAGTGCTAGCGACCGGCTTGTACGATTCCGTTCCGTCCGTCGCCAAGCCTTGATTGAGGATGACATACTGCGGTTACCGGGCCGTGTACCGTGCCGTGTATCGTGAAGGACCTGACGGCCTGTTGCTGTTGTGCCTGGCCCAGCCGGAGCAACCAGTGTTCTATCGGGATTTTCGGTTAAGAAATCCGAGACCCAACGCGGTTCCAAGAATCCGTAGCCGAGTGGCACCCACCTAACGTTGGCATCATAACGTTTGAACCACCTGTCAGGACTAATATTCCCACGAATGGTGTATGGTAAACCATGGAAGGAGGAGGAGAAGGTCTGGTGGTCTGGTGCTTCTGGCAGAACGACAATTCGTGAAAAGCCAGCCCAATCGCAATCCATAAAAACGTCTGCCACAACCACAAGCCACCAGTCGGTTTTGTGTCGGTGAATCGGCTTCGTGACAATCGATGGCACGGGGTGCACGGATCGATAAACCTGCCTGCTGGCTGACTGGTTGGCTGGTTGGCTAAACATCAGCACATCGATGGTTGCTTCCGGTGGCATCGTTGTCTCGCTTGCGTGGAACCATGACAAGGGAGAGTCTTGCACCTATACATGAAACCCGGCGCAATCTATTCCATACCGTACGGTGTTCCAACGACACCAACGCTCGCTCCGGCCATTGGTACGGAGTCTCTCGAAGCAACAATCACACCGCGGTACCTCGTGTAGGCCGTTTGGGGGACCGGAAAAGTCGATGCCGATTCCGTTGCGTTGGATGAAACCCCTTTCCACCCCGAGAGGCCCGAGAAAAGAGATAAAAATGGAAATGGAAATAAAATTGCCCGATAAACTTTCGGCCTAAATAAGGATCGAGAACGAACGATGTGGTGGTGAGGCAGCATAGGGGAAAACGGGGGTTATTTTCTTTTACTTAAAACCCGTTCTCTGTTTTGGTGTGTGTGAGAGAGAAGGCTTTTTTCATCGTACAATCACTTCATTATCACAACAATTCCAAACGGTACGTGGCCGATGGAGGCGCCAGTCGAAAGCTTGTGTAACGCCACACACGTTAACGAATGCTCCTACCGTGAAGCAGGATAAAATGAAAGAAGGAGAGAGAGAGAGAGAACGGGATTGAAAAAGAAAAACCATTACCATTCGTTAGTTTTTCCGGCCCCGGCCCCGGTTCAAGTCCAGGTAACGCCGCTTGGTTAAAAGGAAGAAAAAGGGGCGCTGGGTTTTCCCCGGAACCCCGCGTGTTCCCCTGGTACGCTGTAACCGGCTGTGGCCGGCGTGGCGAGCAAAGTTGTCGCAATAAATTGAGGAATTATCTGAAAGTGAATCGCCCGGGTTTCCAGGGACCACGGGCCGACGGGACTTTCTCGCTTCTCGTTCGGCACATTCTCATTATCGGGACCATTCGAGCGGACGTTTCATTCGCTTTCGCGAAGGTCTCTCGGTGCCGTGGTAGCGTTTTTGGGGTCACGCCAAGATTCCCGGCTAGCTAGCCTTCTGGTTTTCGGTCGTCGCGACAGATGCATTACATGCACGGAGCCGCTGGCCAACGAAACGAAAATGAACTCCCTATCTCGGGTCTCTCGGTTGGGGGGTGAAACCCGTGGGCCCCGTGGGTGGCTTATTATGGGCAATGAATTCGGGTAAATTAATGGCCATTGCGGCACATCGCATGGTAATTACCCGGGAGCAGCAGGAAAAAGGGAAGACACGAGTGATAAGAGAGAGAGAGAGCATTTGCTGCTGAATAGAATCAACAGGAACAGCGTTAAGTGGGGCTTACTTCACGGGAGGGAGCAGTGGAAAATCGTGAAAAGCTCTCCAGTGAATTGCTTTCGAAAATGATTTTCCACAGCCACTGGGATGATGTTTACATTGGAATACTTTTTAGTTCATTAAATTTGAACCAGTTCGTTAACAATCTCCAAACAAGAGTTGCAAACAATGCGCAATGTAACACCACCACTACCAAGGTCAACAAACTTTCTTTGCGCCATTTCCCTTTACTCAAGCCACAATCCTTCTACATCAGCATCCAATTTTCGGGCTTCCGGAAAGTACCAACCGTAGGCGAATTGGCTTGGCATATTCCGCACTTCCAAAACCGGCAGAAATCGATCCGATTTCAGACGAAAGAACCCCGCCCGGTCCGGGAAAACTTTTCATTCAAATGCCATTTCGTGGAAGAAGTTTTTCCGGCGATTCGGTTCGGTTAATTGGGAAATGGGCGCGCGGAATTCAACGCCGCGACCGGTTGAAAGAAAGATGGCGGTCATAATGTAAAGTCATAACGATACTTTGTCCACCGGGGGAGCAAGCGATGCGAGGCGGTGAAACATAATTACATGCGTGGCACACGCTGTTTGGCCTTTGGGAAACATCTGTCGCTACTGTCCACTTATCGCGCCGCGGCGTTGTCTGTGTGTTCGATTTTCCACCGCAAGCGCGCACACCACACACACGCGCCATGGTCTGGTGCGTTGTCACTGTTGTGGAAACAGCGCTACAAGAGTGGCACCAAAAAGTTGCAATTCTGGATCATTATTATTTGGATTGCTTTTGAGGGAAGGCACTCACAATTTCATGCAACGTAAACGTGGGCCACATAACGATAACGCAATTGATGCGAATATTTATGCGAATTTCAAGCAGGGCGTTGTCATCCCAACGGAGTTATTTCCAACAACCGCGCGACCAATTCCAGGCGCCCATTACTAGGGATGGGATGAGGTAGTTGCGAGGTGATGCGAGGGTAGCCGGGGGGGGGGGGAGGGGATGGAAAAACCCGGCAAAAAGGGGTGAAACTCATTTAACGCTGTTATTAGCGGTGTCTTCATGTTATACGTTCCGGTTGCCCGGTTGCGACAATCCCTTGCGTCGCTATTCGTGCACCCTGTCGCTCTCTCTCTCTCTCTCTCTCTCTCTCTTTCTCTCTCTCTATTTGTATCTCATTCACTTTTAAACAGGATCTTCTTTCTCTCTCTTTCTCTCTCTTTCCGGTAAGATCGCCATCGAAAATTCAACGAATCGTTAAAATTTAATTTGAAAACTCTCTCGAGCGCTCTACAACGCTCCCCACCCCCCGGGGAGGGGCAGCAATTGTTTTTAATGTCCGCTATAAGGAGGTCCGCAGGGTGAATCGAGCTGCCCCAGCAGCGTTGGGTGCAACGATGGATGAGGACGATTTTTCCCTAAATCAGTTTCCAGCTAATGGACCGTTTTAAATGTTGCAAAAGAACCTTGAAGGCAGCGAGGGGTAGGGCTATCCTTGGGAGAAACCGAAGGAAGGCGTACGAAGCCACCGCCCGTAGGCTGCGTGACCTTTGAAATTGAAACCCCTTCGCTTCATTCGCTTTCCTCCCGCAAAATTCGTCCCCGGGTTGTCTCGACCGAGAGCGAGTCCTTTTCATCGCTTCTAGTTAACCATTTCAATGTTTTTGGATCAGATAAATATTTGATTCTATTAATGCATACTAAATCAGTGGGCGCTGGGGTCTTTTTGGTGCGGGGGGTGGCGTTCATCGAGCGAAACAAACACAAGCAGTAGAGCGGCATTTGCACAGCAGCAGAGAAGTTCTTTGGTATTTTGGTTTTAACCGAAAAACATGCGCCTTGCAGCGCCGGGTTCCACTTTTGCCCAGATCACATCACAAGCGCGTATTCCAACGCGTGCGTTCCATAGCTTGGCACGACTAGCGGTTCGTGCTGGCTGTTGAGTCTGCTGCTCGAAACCAAAGATGAAATTCCACAAAATCTAATGGAAATACATATCTGCTAGCTGCTGCTCCCGGCTGCTGCTATGCGTCTATGGGTGGATGTCTTTCATTTCGGTTGTTTTTCGCTCTTCTCCATGTAATATTTTCTGAAGAACGTTCACGCTCCGTTCACGCGAAATGGCCAAGGATGCTCCGGAGAGAAGCTGGCGCGCGTAGGCAGCAAGCGGTAGTGTACGGTGGAGTGGTGTGGTGGTGCGGCACGAACCACCCACGGTTCCTGTCGATGGGAAATATGAACGAGTGTCCTCGACGCAAGCAACCAGCGTGATTTTCGGTTGCTAAGCACCCTTCCTCCTCTCAGGTTCCCCTGTGGCTCCGTTGCTCTCGTGGACACTTGGAGAGCAGCTCTCGAGCCTCGAGTAATCCTTGGGCGTTCCGTGGCGTTGTGTGCCGTCAGTTGTGTCTTTCGTGGACACACGGACACAGACACAAACACAGGCATAAGGACACGCGCAAAGGGCGTGCGAAGCGGTATGATTACCGTCCAAAGCTTTGCCTTTCCTTTGACCTGTCATCCCAAGCTGACTGTGTGATGGGTTGTGCGCTCTGGTGGTGGTTCTGCAGCGGATCGCAGATAGGATTCGATTCGCTCGCTACCGGAGCAGAAGCTGGAGCCTGCTCCAGGAGCATTGTAGCTGGCTGGCATTTCCGCCTAGATTTGGAACGGAAGCCCGGCACCGGCTCGGTACCGTTGAGAAACATATTGATTTCCGGAACCGTTCGTCCGATGGTGGGTTGTGCGTGGGCATGATTCGCAAGGTGCGGCGGGGGTGCGGGTGCTGGGTGCAAATGAGAAGAAAATGGTATGGTACTGCCGGCGCACTTGTGCCAACCCAGCGGGCTCGAGCTCAACATGGATAAGTGGATTATTGTTCATTAATCCGATCCGGTACAATGAAGGAGACAAGACGAGCAGCGGCCATCGTTCGTGCTCCGGTGTTCGGTGGCATCGATCGATTCCTCGTCGCCGAACCGACCGATCTGCCGCTTGTTTATCTTGGTGTGGTTCTCATCGAAACGGTCGCCTCGAGTGGCTCGAGATTAACGATGTGATGCATAGTTGCCGGATGCAGAGACAAAGCTACAAGCGCTTACGGGAGTGAGGGAATGCTCTACCAAATACGCTCCATCCGAAACACGAGATTGCATAGCCAGCAGCGTTGTATTCTTAGCGTTCGTCCGACAGCTGTTGACATTCGATTAGTGGTGGGTGCGGTTACCGCAAGCATAAAGCAACATGCCGATTGTTGGCACTTCTCGAAATGCTCGAATAAACGATACGCTGGCGACGATTATCTCAATGGCACCGATGTTCGCCGGTATCTGCGAAACCTTCAAAGCCCAACTCGTTGTGCGGTAATCGAACAATAACAATCTTGTCAACCAGAGACAATCGAG
The DNA here is from genome assembly GCF_943734745.1 of Anopheles darlingi. Classification (NCBI taxonomy): domain Eukaryota; kingdom Metazoa; phylum Arthropoda; class Insecta; order Diptera; family Culicidae; genus Anopheles; species Anopheles darlingi. The sequence goes on from NC_064874.1 coordinate 65,775,949, forward strand.
AACGCCTTGATGAGCTCGTTGCCACAGGCCCCGAAAGTGTTACGAATTGAATTTGTAGCATTTATGAACCAACAGCAGCGGTGAGCAACTCACTCAATCAAGCGCTCATTAGGTGTAGCGTTAATATTTGATAAAGTGTGTGTGTGTGTGTGACCAATCGGGCGCGACCCAGCGTACGAAACTTTTTATGTACCGGTACACACCGATGTTGCACGATCAGCGGTCACAACGAGGTGAGGTGTGCTTCCGTTCCACGTGGCACAGGTTCCCGATCAATCGATCGATCGATTGGAGTTTCGATCAGACTAGGAAATGTTCGAGACGATGCCTACCATTAGTGGGTACCATTAAGATATCGTTGCTTCCGTACGATGTTCGTTCCCTCCTCTCGTCCTTCTAATCCTCTCTGTAAAAGCATCTTCGTTCCGGGGTTTCGCGATGATACACTCTCTATCTTCGTTAAGGCAACGGCATTGTTGGAGGTCATCTCTTAAGAAACCTAAATGGCGTGACGATATGGGTGGGCCTACTCGAGAACATGTCAAAAGACTCATAAAATCATGCTCTAATCGCGTAGAAGGTCGGCGGTTCCTGTGCGCCACCAAGAAAAGCGGTTCATCAAAATGGTTTGATAATGTTTGATGATGTGTCATAAATGATGGGCTCGCGCTAATCTCCAGTATACGACCGGGACAGAGCGTTTCTTAGATTAAGAGGCGCTGCCGAGGCCGCCAAGGCTACCTCACGGTATATGAAATGATCGCACACAGCAGGATTGATTGCAAGTGGATTTATAGTTTTCTGTAGAACGCATAATATAAAATCTAACGGCTGTTATGGCACCTTACATACTCGGAATTCCGTACATTGTAAAGCAGTTTAATGAACAAAAGATGAAGGCAAATAACGATTCCGAACGAGTCTCCATACCTGGCGTCTCCATTCATTCCTTTAAGGTGCCGCAACTAGACGTAATCCGAATGCGCTCTGTTGGTGGATCCCGGGCGCTGCACATGGCTACACTACACTCTACACTAATATCGTTTGCCGAATCCTGCGTCGGCGTACACGTCGATTACACTCCCTCAGGCAAAGTCACTGTGGCTGTGGAAGGGTGAAATAGGGGTTTAGCACTCCCGAGCACGCAAGAACTGTCCAAACAGCGACACCTTCCCCCAAGGAACCGACGAGACAGACGTCGTGTCAAACGGGCGAAGGCGAGAACACTGAGGGTTCACGCTGAGGAAGTTTACGAACTTTTCCTCGGTGGAAAGCCCTTCACTCCAACCGATTCATTTGGTAACGCGGTCGTTGGACTAGGTGCAAGCAAACAACAAATCCCGGAAACGGTACTCGGGGTTTCCGGGTGTCCGGGTCCGAATCGGCGACGCAAAGCGACGCCTTAGGTTATGACGCCGCTGGTCCTGCAGGCGACGAATCCTTAAACTTTTAGCTCGATTGAATTCGATTCCAGCACTTGTGAAGCTAGTGAAGCACACCTACATAGACACACACACACGTGGGCGCACACAATCGTTTGGGACTCACACGAAGACACGCGGAAGCACACAAAGGCAACATGCACGGCAACAGAGGACTAAGGTATTCTCGGGGCAAGATCCTTCGTCAATGTCGCTCGCTCGCTCGGTGAGAGTCCCACTTTTCGTCGCCAGCTGCGCCTCTACAACATGCCCCGCGACGGCACACATCCACTCCCACTATTATCCGCTGCTTTTTGCAGGAAAAGCTGTGGAAAAGGGGTTTTCAGCGTTTGTCGCTCGTGTTCCAGGGAACAACCTTTTGTTGGACGACGCGATTTTATCCCGGAAGCCCGGAACACACACATTCGCTCGCTCTCTCTTTCTACTTCTCTCTCTCTCTCTCTCTCTCTTTCTCTCTTTCTCTTTTTCTTTATCCTTATTTTTCTTCTAGCTCTAGTCTTCTACGTCTACATCTATCTTTTGCTCTCTCACTTTATTTATAACTTTTACACTCACTCTCTCTATCTTTACTTTCTTCTCTCTCTATCCCTCTCTCTCTCTCTCTCTCTCCCTCTCTGGCTTCACAAACTGGCACGTACGATGGGGCGTGTGGACCAAACTTTATGGGAAACATATGAATCTGCTCTCGATGCTCAACACTGAGGCTTCTTCGATTAATCTCCATTATTAATGTTCCATCAGGTGGAAATTAATAAAACTTCTGTAATATTTCCCAATTTGGGACCCGTTATTGATACGCACTTCATCAGACATCTCGCATAACGCTGATTAGTTTATGCTAATTGGATCCACATAAACATCATTTGATTGCAATCGGCAATAATGTGTTACAATGAACTTCGCAAATCCTTGCACGAACAGCACAATAAAAACGATCCCGAGTGACGGTCTTTTCCGGAAGAGAGCATATTTTATGCTTCCAGCAAACGCTGCTACAACCGCGAATCCATAATAAGGCTGTAAAATGTCGTGCATTTTGGTTTGGCGAACGAACGAAACCCTCTGCACGGCACCCATTGGCAATGCAATACGAGCACAGCTCTGCGTTCACTCGCGGTACGTCGCGAGTCCGGCTCCATTCCCACCATTCGGCACTTCATACCAACCTCCCCACGCACTAACGTGGTGGGCACGGGAGATGGACCACCAGGTGTATGGTGGACACGCGGTTTGCACTCCAGCGCACGCGACACAAAACCGACACAGAAACGGGCCCTACCAACCGCACAACGAGGGATCCTTCTTCAGTGGACAGCGAACCTCAACTGACGATGGTCGGTGAAAATCGGTTCGAACGGGGGAAAATGGATGGAAAAGAAAATTTTCTCTTCGGACTCGTTGCGAATCGGAATGGTTCGGCACACCGGAGATACTACTACCACGCTCCCTGGTAGCATAATCATATGGTCCACCGTTCGTCGTGCTCATGGGGGCGCGTGGCTGTAGTCGTGACAGCAGAACTAGTATCAGTGGTGCGGGTGAGCATCAGCGCACCCACCAGTTGGGTTGTTGGGTGGCGATCGGTGTCGTACTACGGTGCAGCGGGAACATCAGAGGACTCACTCACCAGTTCGCGGGGCTGGCAAACAGCGGAAGCATTAAGGTTTTACGGAACGGAACCCTTTATTGGGACTAATCATTTCCAGTGCTTCGAGGTAAACCATCGCATTGTCGGGGAATCGGAAAAAAATGTCTTAATTAAATATTTTACAAATTAAATTAATTTATGTTGTTTGATATATTAATGTATATTAACGTAAATAGAAAATACCAAAGGCCTGCTATTTGCTATACTCAAGCTGATTCAAACATGCTCGATGATGACGATGATGATGATGATGGGCGATGTTCCATATTTCCTTATAGCGTCCTTAGAGCGATTCGTTTCTCTCTCATTTTCTGGAGCGGAGTGCGCGCGCAGCATATAGCATCTCCGAAGCCAGACGGCTCGAGAAGACAGAACATCTCGGCTGTAATAGCTGAATATCGTCGTTGTGTTGTCGTTGCTTCTGACACGCGCCGGCTACATGAAACATACCGCCAGCAGACGAGCCGATCGATGGCGATACTACCACGATGCACGGTTGCCAATCAATGCGAATGTCTCTCGATGATGATAGCCTACAATCATCTCTCATTCTGCCAGGATGGTTGCAAGCTGGTTACGCTGACGAATGGGCCGCGAATCGAAAACAAACGAGTGACGTACCGGAACAGCGGAACACGAAATTGACTTATGGTTTTTTTTGTTGCCTAATTTCGATTTTGGTTTGTGTCGTTATGCTCACGGTGTAGAGTGCATGGTATTGAAGAGGAAGTGTATGGAAATTCGCTGTGATGTGTGGCTCTGTCCTTCGAAATAGAAGCTTACCCAAGAAATGTAAATTTTCTAACGGAAAAATGTCTGAGTTGCATAATTATATTATTACCAAAAGGTTGCAGATTAAATGGATTTTTTTTCTAAATAATTATTATGCAATTCTATATAAATATTTGTCTAAATTAGATCCTTTTCTGCTATCAAAATCAATAAGCAGGTATTGGGATAGAGATAATTGTAGTTTGTTTGAGATAGAATGTTTCAATAATTCTTAAAATACGGAATCTTTAACGTAGCACTTCAAACAAAAGAACGAGATTGGTGAAAGGAAAGATGACTACAAGACCATTTTCCATACGTTTTATTTCAATGAGAAATACATATTCAATAAGTTTGTGAAGTGAAGGGTATCGTTCTTTCTAAGCCCAAGTCGTTCCTTGCTTCAACTATATCATTATAAACTAGGATTTCGGATGAGTTGTATGCGCTCAGGTAAAAAGGAGTTCTATCATTAAAAATGCTTTGGGTCTAATTTATGAAAAAGGAATTTTTATTCTCGTATTGATTTGTTAATGCTGATTATGCCTTTAATTCAACTAGAAACTCTATTCTAGCTCCCTGATCATCATTCTTGAGAAACTCAATCCTTGCCAATCGTTATTGAATGGAAACCAAGACATTGATTTTTCACTGGCAGCATTCATGTATCGACCGTTTAAATTCGCATCATTACATCTCCCGTGCCACCAGGCACCTTCACGTGCCGTCGCACAGTTCTGATACGGTTTATCATCGTTATCCCGGTCTTTTGACGAGAACTTCTTGCCATTATGATGGCGCATTTCATCACCTGCAGTTCCATTATACGTTCCAACATTTTTCACTATGTATTGCTCGCTCTCACTACCAATTTCGAATGAATCATATCGCGCATACTTGTAGGTTCCATTGAAGTCTTTCATTTCAATCACCAATTCATGCCTATGGCCGTTAGTTATTTGATGCACTTTTTCAAGACCGAGCCAGAACTCTTTATCTAAATCACCAAATCCATTCCGCCACTCATTCCAGTTTCGATAAAAATCCAATGACCCGTCATAGCGGTGCTGGAACACAATCCATCCACCGCCAAACTTATACTGTTCACAATACACTTTGAATGGTTCACTATCACTATTTAGACGGATCATATAAGTGTCAGAGACAATCGATGGAACATCCTTACACGAGGAAAAGGTAGGCTGACTATATTGGTTTTGTAACACACGTCGCACGTCCTGATCGAGTTTATGCAATGCTGAATGGATCTGATCTTGGTTTTGATTTTGGAACTCGCTTAAGTTTAATGCAACTCCATGTTGCAGCTTATGAAGCACGGCAAAGATTTCCTTTTGGTTCTGTTCGTAGATGGATCGATGCTCGTGAATTTCGGTTTCCATTTTTTGTAACCTGTTTTCCATCTTCTGTAGCTTATTAGTCAACACATCGAATTTGCTTAGGATCAATTCTAAACCGTATCCTAGCGTCCCGGTAGACGAAAGATTGACACCATTTTCCTTCTCACGACCACCATCCCTCGCATCAACGTGTAAAATCGCACCAAATGTAAAGCAATAAACGAAGAGTTTCACTTCTGGAACGCGCATTGTAGCACACCAATTGGATTTTAATCAATGCCACCGAACTTTCCGGAGGGACTTTCGACACTGATTTAATGTCTACACCGTCAGATTGATTCCCGTAGGAACGGGGCGCATGAGTAGAAATATGATATGAGCCACAATCACAGTTATGCTCTAGGTTCTTTCGTCCACTCCGTCTGATAAGCCAGTTGCAGTGTTCCGCTAGCTTGCTGGCAGCTGCTACGGCGGTGAAGCCTCAATTGGGGTGATAAGTTCCTCCTTCCTGCCTCTGCTTATCTCATGTTATTTGAAAAACTAGCAGCAGGCAAATGTAACATAACATTCACACACTTTTTTATTCTGATACACTCTTGGGTGAAAAACACAAAGCAAACAATATGAATTCATATCAGTTATCTCGGTTTCTGATTGCATGTGTAAGCTATTGACTTACGGCATTGATCGTATTCGAACAAACAAATTTATTAATTTTACCAGTATTTAATAATAACTTGAAATACTAGTTTTTTTTTGTTTTTAAATACTGGTCAACCACCATTTGTTAGCATTTAATAACACATTGGTCAATGCAAACACCATCCTCATATTCTTTCTGATAAGGCAGTTACAACGCTGCGCTAGCTTACTGATAGCTGCTACGGTTGTGGGAATGATAAGAACATCAGCAATGTTTAAAGCAACGTATATTAGAATAGGAAAACAATCGTGGCAATCAGTGTCTTACATCTGTCTTCTCTGTCTGTGGTAAAGTTCTAGGTTTGTTTTTTAAATTTTATCACCACTCATTTGTAACGGAACCGCTCTTCAAACGAAGATTTATATATTTCACACAAACCGTTTAAAACATTTGCCATCCCATCATTTGGATCACCATCGTGACTTTGGATTATTTGAAAATATAAATATGGTTTACATGAAATTTTGAGTTTGAATGGATTCGGATATGTTGAAAAAATCCGGGTGATTAATCGCCATGCACAACATCCCAAGCACCATGCACCTCATATGCGACACCTCATATACTATTTCGAACATAGGTTAACGGTCACTTTGCTTGTGCCTAGTGCAATACCACCCAGTCATCAATATACCAGTTCCACTATCGAGCAGGCAGTCTTTTTACAGTATAGAAGACGTTCAGGTTTATTGTTATTTCCGGCCCTCACTCACTCGCGCGTAACCTTTACTCACGATGATTTTTTTTATTAAAAAATAAAAATAATTTCAACATTTATTTGAGCGATTAATCGACTACGGTACATTCTGGTACGATAATGTCGGTCCCAAACGCTTAGGAGCTAGTTTTTTCTAACGTCCTCGATTTCAGTGTTCGTGCTCATCATTACGACTGCTCCAACGTGCTCAGGGATGTAGCTCTGTGATCGTGACCTCATCGCATTCGTCTGAAAATGTTAGCGGTGATTGGTGCCATTTGACGCTGCGCGAAGTCATTGGGAGCTGCTCTTCCAACTTACATCTCTTATCATGAACTGTCGTTAGAAGCGGATCGTCGGCTGACTACCGGTTTCCTGATCGCTCTGACATTCTCTCAGAACAGCACGTTGGAACGAGTACCATGTGCATTGCGGTACGCGCATCAATCCTTATCAAATCCAGGGACAGCGTTCGTGTATGCGCAATTTGGAATAATCTGAACTCTTAACCTATGTTGACTATTGTAGAGTCAAGACTATTGTAGAGTTGCCGAAATCGCAAGAACAAAGATCATCTAGTCAAACCCGATCATCTTGCTTCGCTTACGAAATGGAATGCATTATCATCATCTTAGCATACGCATTATCATGGTTGACTTTTTGTTTGTTTCCAAATTCTCAGTTTCTACACGAATCTGGTTTTGGCTCAGTATAAAACATGAATTAAAATCGTTTTGACGTCTCATTCTGAATGGTCGCATGGTAGGCAGTGTTAGCGATAGTGTGCTCTAATCATTAGTCATGCAGTTGAGTGCTTGTTTCTTCGTGTTTTGCGCGACGATCTGTATGGTTGCGAGTGACCAAAGTGCCGACCACACCGAGGCCGCAGACACTGAAGAAAGTGAAATTTCGTTGAACGGGTTAGATCTACGGATGGATCTTTCGATTTCCTCCGAAATTTAACAATATTTGTTTGATTTCACAGATCGGAAAACCTGTATCATGTCGTAGCTGCATCGGATGTTACTCCAAACAATCTACCAACCTACACAGAAAAACCGTTCTACTCCTCGTGCAGGGATGTACCGTCGAATGTCTCAGGCTACTATCCGTTCCGTGTCAGCAATGAAAGTGAAACATTTCTTGGGTACTGCGAACAGGAAAAACTAGGCGGTGGATGGCTTTTGATTCAGTTCCGGTTCGATGGATCGGTAGATTTTTACCGTAATTGGACCGAATACCGCGATGGATTCGGCGACACTCAGACAGAGTTTTGGATCGGTCTTGAAAGATTGCACCGGTTGACATCTGCCACTCCCCATGAATTAGCCGTTCAATTGAGGGATTATACGGAGCTCAACGCGTATGCTTGGTACAAGGAATTTGAAATCGGAAGTGAATCTGAGCAGTATGAGCTGAAAAAGCTTGGGAGATATGTTGGTAGTGCTGGTGATTCGATGAGGCAGCAACAGGGGATGAAGTTTTCGACCAAAGACCGAGACAATGATGTAGACAGTACAACACATTGTGCCCAAAAGCATGAAGGCGCCTGGTGGTACTCGCATTGCAGCGAAGCAAATTTGAATGGAAGGTACATACGAGAGAAGAACGAAAAAGCATTATATTGGTATTTTTTCCACGATAACTACGAAGGTTTGGACTACTCAAAAATGATGATTCGCCCAGCAGTGTAGAAACTTATTCAAAGCAAGATGGAGTGCATATTGATCGAATAACAAACAATTATAAAACGTTTTATGCAAATAGAACTGTTACATATAATAGAATAAGGTGAATGCCATGTTCATTTTTCATATTTATTACAAGATTGTCGGTTTTATGAAAATATAGATAAACCAAACGACATATTTTAAGCAGTAATATTCCGTTGGGGAGAACGAAAATCATTATTTTACTATTAGCTGGCTCGATATCTCGTCTAGCATTAAAGGAAAAAACCAAAATATTTATCGCGTTGGAAAGAGGACATTTTACACCCAAAATAGTCTTGCAGTGGTCGATACTTATACTATTCGTCTGTGAGTAACAGCATTTCGACAACGGTAGTCAACAACGAAACTTTAAGATGCTTTTCACATTTTTGCTCTGATGAAAGTTAGTCTGCTGAAATTTTTGGCCAGGTTTCGGCAAAACGTGGTGCGTTTTGTTCCTCGGTTTTCGTAATAAGGCGGCAAAAGGCGGTCGTCCTTGTTAAAATGAATCATCACCTGCAAGGATAAAATATGTACATCAACAACATATGGAACGATTTTTGAATCAATAAACATCTTTATTCACAAGTTTTCTGTACGCTAGCATTGGCATTCTTTGATAATAACTAAATTAATAATACATCCAAATTGCCTTCATATGGTGTAGATATTACGCGTGCTCCATGAGTTTCTTAATTTAAAACAATATAGCAATGATGCATGCTTTGTTAAGATCCTCTAGATACATTGAAAGGACTACATACGTTTAATTTCACCCGAACACATACTTTTGCATCTGCAACATAGAACAAATTAACGGATTTCAATCCATTTCCAGTCAAATCGAAATACTCGAGCTGTTTGGGAATGCTGGGGAAAGTTACGCTAACTATCTTATTGTTATTCAAACCAAAGTATTTTAAATTTTCCAGTGGATTCAGCCAGCTACTGTCAAGGTGAGTAAGATTATTAGACGACATTTCTAAAGTTTCTAAGCTCTTGATTTGGTCGATGCAAGTAGGCATAGCTGACAGGAAGTTTGAATTCAGATTTAACTCTATTAGTAACGGTGTTTTCCATTGACATGAATTAATTTGTCTTATATGATTGATGCTCAAGTCGATACTCTGAATGGCCTTGTTCGCAAATCGGCCAGTCACCAACTCAATTTCATTGGTATGAAGCAGAAGCTTGGTAAGGTTATCGCAACGATTGAATAACTCTAGATTCACAACGCGTAACAAATTATTTTCTAATATTACTTGTGAAAAAGCAAGTCGACATGGAGTAATCATTACTCTGCTAACGATGGACTGGATTTTACTCTTACGGATACTCAAAAACCATAGACTCTCCATGTCGCAAAACACACCCAAATCTAGCTCTCGCAGTGATCCTTCCAATATGCCCAATAGTTCAAGGCGTATAAGATTGCGTATGGAAGGCGAGATCGCTTTCACGGGACTATAAATAATGTTCAGGTCTCGAAGGTTTTCATTCAGCTCACTTTCGAACGAGTTTATACTTGTCATACTAATTGAAAGTTTAGTACACTTACTATTCCGAGAAACGTACAATCGCTTAACATCAGTGGAGTCCATGATGGCCAGGATACTCTTGGGACAGTAATCTAATAACTCTGGACCGATTTCAGAAGCCTGAAGATTCTCAATGCTGAGACTGAAGTTATGAGGAACATATTTAAACATGAAAGTCCCGTCAATTACAGGGTTGTAATTAGTCATCCTGCACATAGCATCGCAACTAAACTCGAAAGCAATGCTGAACGGGATAAGCAGTACGATCAGGCAGTGCCTAGGAATAAAAACACATTGATGGTTAGCACATTAAACTATAACACATGAAGTCCGAAATTCCAAAATTGAACACTAACAGAATACAGAACAAAATTGCTTAAACAGATTTCGAACTTGTACCATGTTAATTTATTCATGCTATGCTAAATGTTAATTATGCCCCTTACCTTTAAATTTCATAACTCTCACGTGGTTGATCTATTTCTTATCTCACATATCCGAAATCATTACATGACTGTAGACATTTAATTCCAATATCTATCTTCTATATATATAAAAATGAATCTGTCTGTCCGGATGTCCCTTATAGACTCCGAAACTGCTGGACCGATTGACTCCAAATTTGGTATTGGGGGGTTTTAGGGGCCGGTGAGTGCTATAGGCTTGGTTAGAAACCCCCCGCTACCTTTCTTCCTACCCTTCCCTAACACTTGATTGTTAAAATCATTAATTACTCCGCAAGTTATGCACCGAACACTATTAAAACTTGCACATTTTTTGATTGGCACCTGAAAAACCATGGAAGAAAATTTGGTTCATATCGGACGACGGGAGGGGGGGCCTCCATACAACCCCAATCCTTAAAATACGTCCTAGGGCAATATGGGTGTCGTTTCCTAGGTTTTGATGGTCTCTAAATCGATTGGATTCACTTAAAACCCTTTTCCTTGCTTCTTTCACCTATCCACCACCACAACCCTCCATTTCGTTCATCTTGCAGAGCAGAGTGAGGGATGGGAAAATTAGAGAGTTGCGTTTAATTCATGAATAATAACTTAAAAAATGAAACTAATAGAAGAACGAGAGAGAGAGAGAGAGAGAGAGAGAGAGAGAGAGAGAGAGAGAGAGAGAGAGAGAGAGAGAGAGAGAGAGAGAGAGAGAGAAAGAAAGCGAGAGAGAGAGAGAGAGAGAGAGAGAAAGAGAGAAAGAACGCCTGCGGTGAAATGATAACAACGGATTTTGGCAACGCTGCAGAAATCGTCACCATTTTTTATTGATGTGTCTACTGTTGGTTTAAATTTTCTTTACAATTTCTTAAGTTCAATCAAGTCATTAGGTAATCAAGAAGCTGCTTTAAGTTTCACAAGTCAATTTACATGAAACAATTATAAAAACTCATTCAGTTGTGAAGTATTTGAATTGATCAAAAATTATATCAATTTTTGATTATTGATTTACGTGCCTCTTATCATTGACGATTTTCAACGTATCGGGCTATGAATGGTAACGATCGGAATTGCATGCACAAACATATAAAGCAGCAGTAACCGAATAGCAATAGAAAACGATACCAACATATCCTATCTATCAGGAACGGCTTGCGATTGGAATGATCACCGAGAATGTCCGAGAGAGAAGAAAGACCCTCGATCTGATCGGTCGACGTTTGAGTAAATTTGAAGTGCTGTGCTTTTAGTTATGATCTAACATGTGACTATGTAAATCATCGTAAGCTGAATACCGGAAAAATGGATCAATTGTGTCGTATTGTAATGCCGTTAAATACACAGAATTTGAACTAAACGAGCTATGTGCAAGCCGAACACTAAAGTCAAAGGATTTTATAAAAAAAAACTTGGGAAAATATAATTGGTTCCAAATGACATCATTTGGCGCGTAAAGTAAATCCTTAAAATTCAAACATCAAGTTAACTTTCCAGGTCACATTTACAATCACGTCGCATCTCTATTTTCAACATCACTAACAGAACTAACTATTGATTTGGTTCATTGATAAATCGAACACGACCAAATGATGGAATAGATAAAATTATATCTACTGAAATTTTCAAGTTCCTGTTTACGATAAACCTACGAACGATCAAAGACAGTACGAAGTCTGTCGGGGCAGCTAGTAATACATATTTTTGAAGCTGGAGTATATGACAAAACAACAGATTTCTATCTATTTCCAGTCAAATCCAAATATTTGTGTTGTTTGGGAGTGATGGGGTTGGTTAAGTTAACTATTTTATTACCTTTTAAACCAACGTATTTTAAATTTTCCATAGGATTCAACCATCTACTGTCAAGAGTGAGTTGGTCGAAATATCTATAGTTTATAAGCTCTTGGTTTGGTCGGTACAAGACGGCATAGCTGACAGGAAGTTTGCATCAAGATTCAATTTTCCGACCGTCATTCCTATTGACATACGAGGGTGAATCAAATATAAACGAGACTTTTCGTCCTACGGTCACAAAAATGAAGACAGAACCTTCTCACTTTTTTAGTAGTTGGGTTGATTTGTCAGGAATAGGAAAAGCGCCCTGGATCGCCTCCTTGACTCTCCTAGTGTCCAACACTAGCTCCAACTCTCCTAGTGTCCAACACTAGTAACAATTTAGGAGCATGAGGTGCCTTCGTCATTTGCGCAACATATTATAATCAAGTTTCTCGCCGTAGAAGACGTAAAATTGATTGAAATCTTGAAGAGATCGACAGCATACTTCCGGGAACTGTCGCGAGTCAGAGTGGTTGCATAACCTAAAAAAATCTTTTTGGGTCGTAATCGTGTTGAAAATGAGAGTCATCCTAAGAGATGTTATGCACTCTCCTAAATCTTTTAGACGGCTTACTGAGATTGACAGACGTCGTATCACAGGACAATTAATGCTGCTGATTCTTGTAATGTTTGAAGTGAGATCCGACTTGCACAACGCTGCTAAATATGAACCTATTGATAAGGGAAGTGGGTCTTCCCCATAACATACTCGCCCACGCACACTTGCAGCCATTACTAGAGAATTGCAACTGAGGTAGAAAAAATTGGAAGACTCCCCTTACAGTTCTGACTTGTCAACCTGTGATTTTCATGTATTTAGCTCTCGCAAGGAATTTATGGGAGACAAAAGATTCAACGACGATGCTGAGGATAAAAGCTTATTTGCGCAATTGGCTGCAAACACGACCAACATCTTTCTATGAGAAATATATTAAAAGGCTGCCTATCTGCTGGGAAAATGTGTTTCGGAATCAGGAGATTAAGTAGAAGAATAGAAAAATACCATTTGTGCGTTTAATCTAAAAATAAATTTGCGAAAAATAAAGTCTCTTAGACTTAGACTCTCTATGCCGCAAAACACACCCAAATCTAGTTCTCGCAGTGAACCTTCTAATATAATAAATACTTCAAGGTGTATGAGATTGCGTATGGAAGGCGAGATCGCTTCCACAGGAGTATACCAAATGCTCAGTTCTCGAAGATTTTCATTCAACACACAATCCTTTAGGGACACTCCCGCCGTGATAATTAAAAGTTTGGTTTGGTTAACTATTCCAAGAAACTTACATTCGCCTAACAAGATAGGGTGGTGGTCAAGTGAGTCCAGGGATAGTAATCCAATATCACATGACCTAGTTCTTGAAACTGAAAATTGGATACGATGTGGTTACTATATCTAACGGATTTAAACATGAAAGTCCTGTCTTTTGCAGAGTTGTAATTCGTGAACTCGCAGATAAGTGTGCAATTAAAACCAAAATCCATGCTGATCGGGAAAAACAACACGATCAAACAGTACCTGGGAATAAGCACACACTTTCCATTAGATATCTAAGCTCATACCCCAAACCATAACCATAACTAAACGAAAGCATCACGAAAATAAAAATTATTTTTTAAGATCAAGTTTCAAATCACTTATAAGGCAATTTAGATGTTGTATACATAAAATAAATCTGCAATTATTAATTTAAACTATGCAGAAGGAATGTCCTGTTCCTACCTATTTTTCACAATCGAATTCTGGTTCGGTACTCACATTTTCAGTAACATTACTCTCTTGAAGCAATATAACAGTTGGTAACACCCTCCACATCCAGTCGAAAATAATTTCGACGTCAGCTGCAAATATCAAATTGTCACTACTTCATTTCGGAGAATTTTAACTATCTCATACATTTGATATTCGAAACAGTAATCGCACTTTAATTATATCCGATCACCTATCATTCGAATTTATCATTTGTGAAAATTCACCAAACTACTTACCGCCTATAGACACAGAACGATTATTAGTGGAATAAACCCATGCATGGCGTGCATACTGCTGATGTTAATAGAATGCTTTTATTTTCTTTGCATTAGAAATATGACATTTTCAAAGATAGAGCAAAAATCTCTATCGCACATTAGGAGAAAATGATATAACACATACACATCCATTCCAAGGACTATATACATTAAGTTCTAGTCTAACGCATACTTTGTATACTGTGTTATTTGACAATGGAATGGTCTTTTGTTTTGTATTGCAACGTTACATCATCGTTATATCATGATAATGCGTTTATTTTTAAAATATTCTATCTCGGCTCTTAAATTTTTTCCCCTTCTTATATAATGTGAATTAAAGTGTATAATGCATGCATGTTTAACATCTAACGGATACATTCAAAGGACTACAGATATCGAATTCTAGTAGAACATATACTTTTGAATCTGCAACATACAACAAATCAACGGCTTTCAATCCATTTCCATTTAAATCCAAATACTCGAGTTTTTGGGGAAAATTAACGAGAGTTACGCTAACTAAGTTATTGCTACTCAAACCAAAGTATTTTAAGTTTTCCAACGGCTCCAACCACGTGCTGTCAAGGTGAGTGAGATTATTGTATGCCATTCTGATAGTTTCTAAGCTCTTGATTTGGTGGATACATGTCGGCATAGCTGACAGGAAGTTTGCATTCAGAGTCAACTCTATTAGCAACGGTGTTTTCCATTGACACAAATTCATTTGTTGTATGCGATTAAAGTCCAAATTGATTCTTTCAATGGCCTTGTTCACAAAGCTACCGGTTACCAATTCTATTTGATTTCCGTAAAACACAAGACTATTAAGGTTATCGCAACGGTTGAACAATTCTAGGTTCAATACCCGTAAAAAATTATTTGCTACATTTACTTGAAACATAGTTAACTCACATGATGCCTTCTTTGCCCTACTTACGATAGAATTGATTTTATTCTTACGTAAGATCAAAACCTTTAGACTCTTTAATCCACAAAATATACCCAAATTCAGCTCTCGGAGTGATCCTTCTTCTATTTCTAGACTTTCAAGGTGTATAATATTGCGTATGGAAGGCGTGATCGATTTCAAGGGGCTGCACGCAATAAAAATATCTCGAAGATTTTCATTAAATTCACTTACGATTGCGGACATTCCTGTCATACTAATTGTAAGTTTGATCAACCCACTGTTCCGAGAAACGTGCAATCGCTTAACAAGCGGCGATTCCCTGATGGCCAACTCAGTCCAGGGATAATAGTCCAATACCGCATGACCCACTTCTGGAGACTGAAGATTGGTTATGATGAGAGTTTTATTGGATGAAACATATTTAAACATGAAAGTCCCGTCTCTAGCAGGGTTGTAATTCCTCAACTCGCAGATAGTGTAGCAAACAAAATTGAAAGCAATGGTGATCGGGACAAGCAGCACGATCAAGCAGTACCTACGAATAAAATCACACATTTCATTAGATATCTAACCAGAACCTAACGCGTCTAGAATAAAAACAATCCTTCATTTCAGATTAACTCTCGTATCACGTATAGATCAATATATTTGTTGGATGAATAAAATATATCTATGATATAATATTACACGAGATGTGTACACAATTATACATTTTAACTATGCACAAGAAATGTCCTGTTCCAACCTAGTATCCACCTACATATTCTAGTTGGTAACTCACATTTTCATTAACATTATTCTCGCGAGGCAATATATATATTGCGAACAAGCTTCACGTCCAATCGAAAATAATTTCGAGCGTCAGTTGCAAACATCGACGTATCACTGCCTTTTTTTGGCAGGATTAAACCTTGTTACACATTTGAAATTTGAAACAGTAATCGCAATTTAATGATACCTGACAAAACTACTTACCGCCAATAGACACAGGATGATAATTAGTGGAACAAACGTGGGTATGGTGTGTGATGTCAATAGAATGCTTTTATTTTATCTACATTAGAAATATGACATTTGATTTCGATTACAAGACAAAGTGTATTGATAGAGCAAAAAGGTTTGTCGTTCAATTGGAGAAAATGATATAAACACCGCATGTAACCCTTCAAACCCTGAATTTTCTGCTTAATTCAAGTTTTCATTCAATACACTGCCGTTTTTTAATACATTACCAAACCCCTTCTACACTCCCCCTTCAGTTCTATTCTGCCCTACCCCCTCCCCCCTCCGCTATTTTTAAATACCAAATTATCCAAATCTAACGACGAAGATGCTAGATCGTGATGGACAAGCGAAAGTGATTAGTACAAAAGATTTGTGCCCTATCAACATTTGCAACTAGTAGGAACTCTCTGGATTCGTACAATTTCCTTGCAGACATCGTATTATCTTCGATTTATGAAAACATATCCTGTGAGCAACGCAGCACATTGTTCAGGCGATTAAAGTGATTTTGGATTTCAAATGATTATTGATATAAGACAAATTTTTTTATTCACACCATTTTTGATAGTTTTCGAGAGCCATCTCAAAAGCATTTGCTCTATTTTACATGCGATATTATCAATAAATTAATCATAGATCATACATTCAGCACGCATAATTTTGCCTCAACGACCTTGCCTTAATGTCACGAATGAAAGTGAATGATTCTACAATCAGCAAGAAGAGATTTAAGCACCATTTTATTCAAGTCTGAGCCTTCTAGAAGTACTAGAATATTTAACAAAATTTATGGTGTGATTATCATATATTACCTATTATCTTCTATATATTATCTTCTCTGTAATCCTGATTTAGGATTCTCCAGAAAAATTGAATGGACTACATACATTTAATTCCAGTCGAACACATACTTTTGAATCTGCAACATACAACAAATCAACAGATGTCAATCCATTTCCAATTAACTCAAAATATTTGAGCTGTTTGGGATAGCTATGGAAAGTTACCTTAACAATCTTATTATCATTTAAATGTAAAACTTTTAAATTTTCCAGTGGTTTCAGCCAGCTACTGTCAAGGTAAGTAAGATTATTAGCCGACATTTTCATCGTTTCTAAGCTCTTGATTTGGTCAATACAAGCCGGCATAGCTGACAGAAAGTTTATATTCAGATTCAACTCTATTAGCAACGGTGTTTCCCATTGACATAAATTCATTTGTTTTATACGATTCCTGCCCAAGTCGATTTCTCTAATGACATTGCTCACAAATCTGCCAGTAACCAATTCAATTTCATTGGTATGAAGCAGAAGCTTGGTAAGGTTATCGCAACGATTTAATAACTCAAGATTCACAACGCGTATCAAATTATTATTTAATAATACATGTGAAAAAGCTAGTCGACATGGAGTAATCATTACTCTGCTGACGATAGTATGGATTTTACTCTTACGTAAGCTCAATACCGTTAGACTGTCTATGCCGCAAAACACACCTAAATCTAGCTCTCGCAGTAATCCTTCGAATATACCAAATACTTCAAGGTGTATAAGATTGCGTATGGAAGGCGCGATCGATTTCACTGGACTGTACCTAATACTTAGATGTCGAAGGTTTTCATTCAACTCACTCTCGATTGTGGTCATTTCTGTCATACTAATTGTAAGCTTGATACACTTACTATCCCGTGAAACGTACATTCGCTTAACATCAGGTGATTCCATGATAACGAGTTCTGGCCGGAAATAATAATCCAAAAGCGCATGACCAATTTCTGGAGACTGAAGATTGGTTATGGAAAGCGTCTGATTGTGAGGAACATATTTTAACATGAACGTTCCGTCTCTTGTAGGGTTGAAGTTTTTCAACTCGCAGATATTTCTGCAATAAAATTGAAACCCAACACTGATTGGGAAAACCAGAACGATTAAGCAGTACCTAAGAATAAAGACACACATTTAAATAGATATCTAAATTATGAAACATTATAAACCAAACGAAAGCATCGCCATAATAAATAATGTTTCATTTCGGAACAAGTTTTATATCACGTATAGCACAATCGAGTTGTTGGATAAATAAAATAAATCTGTAATATTGCACCAGCAGTGAACACAATTATTAATTCAAACTGTGCAGAAAGAATGTGCTATTACTATCTATTTTTCATGTACGAATTGCAGTTGGTTACTCACATTTTCATTAACATTATTCTCGCGAGGCAATATAAGTTGGCAATACGCTCCACATCCAATCGAAAATAATTTCGACCGTCAGCTGCAAATATCAACTTGTCACTACCTCTTTTTGGAGAGTTTGAACCATGTCACACATTTGAAATTTGAAACAGTAATCGCAATTTAATAATACCTGACAAAACTACTTACCGCCAATAGACACAGGTTGATAATTAGTGGAACAAACGTATGCATGGTATTTGATGTCAATAGAATGCTTTTATTTTATCTACATTTGTTAAAAAAGTATTGGTACTACCACTACCGACGTCCCACGATAGATCAGTGCGAGTTACCTACGATAACGATCGGAGACGATCGTAGCTACTGGGGTAGGTAAGTGCGATGAGACTAACGTTTAAGGGGTGCTTCGGTATTTTATTTTATTTCTTCGCATTTACTTGGTACATTTTTCATTTTTCATCAAAGCCAAACTGACAAAGATATTGAATTTTGAAAATCCGTCCTTCATGCAAGGATAATCTCACAACTTTGAATCGCGTTTCCCAAAACCTACGTTTTCAAAGTGCCCATCGGAGCATAAAACTACTGGACCGATCAATTTGGAATTTTGAACATTTAGGTGCCTATTCCCGTCAGGCGTTACCCAGTCGGCAGAAAATGAACCATGTTGCAAGAAGTTGTCACGCTACGCCTGGATCCCATACAAAATTTAACTGGATCGCCAAAGGGTCGTAACTGGATGGCGAAAAATCTTCAGTACGGGATCCAGTTGAAAATGAACCTCGAGCGTATCTGTGCCTGTATTGGTGCCATACGCGTCGTAATGGTGTGCGTGTGATCGTACCCCCTAGGATCATCCCTCCCCCACCCCCTTCATAGGTTCCTCCTACCCCTCCCCCCGTCCCCTGCACCCCTCAAAACCATTTCGGATGCCTGCATTAAAATTAGCAAATTAAATTTCACTTTAATGATTTTTATTGACACTTTTAATAATATACATTCACAAATCATAACACTAAACTTACCCAACTCGCTCAATCCTTCCTTCGTTGGTGGCCGAGCAGGACATTCGATCGCTCTTCGTGGCTCGATCGTGGCTCTCAGCTCGCGATGCGGAGGTATCTGGAAACACACAAAAAGGATATTATTCACTTTTATAACACATAAATCACTGTTATCACTGCTCACAAGCACTTTTTACTTACCGCAAAACTATTCCGCTGCCCCGAAGATGCACGTACAGGAAATTTCTGGAAGAGAAGCGCATACGCATCAGACGATCAGAATGATCATACAAATATCGCTTGAAATACTTACCGGATCATACAGGATCATAGAGTTGTCGTTGCTGTGGGTGTTTAATAGTCTGAAACGAGAAGAAAACCCACAAAATGTGGGAAAAATAAGCATATTTTTTTGATACTTACGCGCGAGCACGATCAGCACGCTCCGATCACCTTGAACACCGAACAGAACTGTTTGACAGATTTCTCTTCCTCCTTTTCTTTCACCTCCTTCGGATCGGGATGTCTCGAAAGTTCGTTGGAATCACATCACACTTAAAATTGTTCAACATTGCATAAAAAAGTGTTGGAAATGCAACGAAATGCAATGTTGTATGTTGTTTTGAATTTAATAAGGTTTTTAAAAATGTTTTGGACAATGTTTTAGGTATTATTAATGAAAAAATTTGTGGTTAAAAAAAGTACAGTTTCGTTTCTCGGAGAGACAATTCCACGAACCTCATGATCCTTAGATCTGAGAAAGAGAACTCTTGCCGTCCCTTTCTCGCAAGTGCTTAGGCTGAGGTTACCTGAAAAGTTCCTTGATAGCTGATCACAGCCAAAAATGCTAAACATTGCACAAAAAAGTGCTGTAAATCGGATGAAATGGTATGTTACATATTATCTTTCATTTAAAACGCTTTTTGAAAATGCTTTGAGCGCTGTTTTATGTATTTTTCAATCAAAAACATGCTATTCATTTTCATCATCCCGGGGAACTTTTCATCGCGCCTCAAACTCGATCGCATACAGATGCATTCGTGTTCAGCACCGCTCGTGTTTACACGGATGATCCTCGCAGGATCGGTGAAAAACGAGACGGGAAAAAAAATTAGTCCTGAGCGAAAAGAGGGCAGCACTAAGAGAGGCGCGAAGAGCGAGAAAGGAAAGAAAATTCGCCTCGAGCCAAAATAGGATGGAACTATAATGTTGCATAGTGTTCACCGATTTCCCCACCCGAGAGGGGAGGCTGCCCGCTGGGTCAGGCGTCAAACTCATTTTTGTTCATTTTCGA
The DNA here is from genome assembly GCF_943734745.1 of Anopheles darlingi. Lineage (NCBI taxonomy): Eukaryota > Metazoa > Arthropoda > Insecta > Diptera > Culicidae > Anopheles > Anopheles darlingi. Next base: position 65,796,527 of record NC_064874.1, read on the forward strand.
GTTCATTATCGCCTAAGGAAATCACCCAGGCGATCGCTTTTTTGCTGGTGACAGCAGACGTTTTGTTCGGGAAAATAATCGACGAACCTGAAAAAAATCGACGAAAATGCCTAGGCGTCAAGTAACGCCTGACGGGAATAGGCGCCTTAATCTTTATACTATTTGTCAGGTTTCTTCGTCAAGATTTTGTAAAATTGTTGATCCTTTTTTTTAATTTTTTTTTATTATGTAAAACATGTATATTGTGGCAACATCGAAAAAAAGCATCACTTTTCCAACTTCCAAAAATATGCCAAAAATAAGAAATGAGTAATTATACAAAAACACAACGGGGATAATTGAATAAACATATGATCTAACAAAAGAAAAATGAATTGTCAATTTCTGATGACCTGGCACGTAACTATGATGGGCACTGCAAAAAGTACATTTTTGCAAACTTGCCTTTCTAGATTGAATGCCATGAACGTAGTTTTGATCAAATCTTCCCCTAAATGTAACCAAATATTCTTGAAAAGTTAAAGTTAAATATGACATTCACTTGAAAACATGAAATTGAATGGTTTCTTTACTATAAATCGTCAAAAATAAGCTTTTTTTACCCAAAAAACCAAAGCCCGAAATGTAGCATTAAAGATGAAAGCTTGAAAGAGTCCCCCAAAAAATTATGTTTAAGAATTCTAATTGTACACACACATAACAATCGGTTGCGAATGTACTCGATTGGGAAAAATGAGTCGTTATGTGTGTTCCCGTAGAAGGACCCTTTTTTCGTGTAAAAGGGTAGGGGTTTTGCGAATAATGGGAAATCTGATTAGAAAACTCCCGTTTCGTCAGATTCTTCACGACACAAATGGTATCCCAAAAGCGAAGAGACCCCTTTCTGAGGAACTAGCATCCACGACAAGAAACCTGAGCTCGATAGTCGCCCAAAAGCGAGGAAGAATTAAAGGCGACGGGATTGCATACGAAACGAATCTCCGTTAGCAGGTGCTCAGCAATGCTTCCGATTTCTTTGCAGGCAAGAGGGAAGCGAGCTGGCCGATTATCAATGCCGATGATAGTTTAGTAATTAACCTCGCTGATCAATCTATGCAATTCAAAAATATGCTCAGAACCATGATTGCCAATCATGCAACCAATGTTAAATCCTCGGAAAATAATCTCAATACACACTAAGTAGTAACTCAAAGAAATAGAAATTTAAGAAAAACATAATCTTCTACGCGTAGCGACGCACGCTAGGTCATGCTAGTTATCAATAAGTTATTCAAAGGTTACACATTAAGCACGCATAATTATGCCTCACCGACCTTTGCCTTGATGTTACGAATGAAAGTGAAGATTCGGTAACCTACAAAAATTGTTTAGCTATATTTTATTTAAACCAAGCTCTAGCCTAATAGTAGTACTAGAATATTTACACAAATAAGTGACGCCAGCGATCACAAATAGAGGGCGCTGCCGGCGGATGAAGTGACACTCGGTCCGGGCTGTGTTCGGGTGAACTAAGCACACCTGGATCGAGTGTTCACCCAGGGGGTCAAAGTCCGCGGACGGGCAACGGCCGCACGATCATCCGCCGGCAGAAGTATTGCAGGGACCAGTACAGAAGAAACGCGCGAAGTACACACTAATCGTTACTTCGGAGATTTGTGCGATTTAAGATTGAATTTTGAAAAGTTGAATAAAGTTGCACATTTGCAACAATTCATATGGTGTGGATATCGCACACTATCCTTGGAATTACAATATTATCTTCTCTGTAATGCTAATTTACGATGCTTCAGATAAATTGAATGGACTACATACATTTAATTCCAGTCGAACACATACCTTTGAATCTGTGACAGAGAACAAATCTACAGATTTCAATCCATTTCTAGTCAAATCCAAATATTCCAGTTGCTTTGGAGTGCTGGGGATAGTTAAGCTAAGAATCTTATTGTTACTCAAACCAAAGTATTTTAAATTTTCCAGAGGATTCAGCCAGCTACTGTCAAGGTGAGTAAAATTATTATTCGACATTTCTATAGTTTCTAAGCTCTTGATTTGGCCGATGCAAGTCGGCATAGCTGACAGGAAGTTTGCAACTAGATTCAATTGTCCTAGTAACGGTGTTTTCCATTGACATAAATTCATTTGTTTTATACGATTCCTGCCCAAGTCGATTTCTTTAATGACATTGCTCACAAATCTGCCAGTAACCAATTCAATTTTATTGGAATTAAGCAGTAGGCTGGTAAGGTTATCACAACGATTGAATATCTCAAGATTCACAACGCGTATCTTATTATTTTTTAATCTTAAATGTGAAAAAGCTAGTCGACATGGAGTAATCATTACTTTGCTGACGATAGAATGGATTTTACTCTTACTTAAACTTATAAACCTTAGACTCTCTATGCCGCAAAACACACCTAAATCTAGCTCTCGCAGTGATCCTTCGAATATACCAAATACTTCAAGGTGTATAAGATTGCGTATGGAAGGCGCGATCGATTTCACTGGACTGTACCTAATACTTAGATGTCGAAGGTTTTCATTCAACTCACTCTCGATTGTGGTCATTTCTGTCATACTAATTGTAAGCTTGATACACTTACTATCCCGTGAAACGTACATTCGCTTAACATCAGGTGATTCCATGATAACGAGTTCTGGCCGGGAGTAATAGTCCAAAAGCGCATGACCAATTTCTGGAGACTGAAGATTGGTTATGGAAAGCGTCTGATTGTGAGGAACATATTTTAACATGAACGTTCCGTCTCTTGTAGGGTTGAAGTTTTTCAACTCGCAGATATTTCTGCAATAAAATTGAAACCCAACACTGATTGGGAAAACCAGAACGATTAAGCAGTACCTAAGAATAAAGACACACATTTAAATAGATATCTAAATTATGAAACATTATAAACCAAACGAAAGCATCGCCATAATAAATAATGTTTCATTTCGGAACAAGTTTTATATCACGTATAGCACAATCGAGTTGTTGGATAAATAAAATAAATCTGTTATATTGCACCAGTAGTGAACACAATTATTAATTCAAACTGTGCAGAAAGAATGTGCTATTACTATCTATTTTTCACGTACGAATTGCAGTTGGTAACTCAGATATTTATTAACATCCAGTCGAAAATAATTTCGATCGTCAGCTGCAAATATCCACTTGCCACTACCTCTTTTTGGAGAGTTTGAACCATGTCACACATTTGAAATTTGAAACAGTAATCGCAATTTAATGATACCTGATCACTTATCTCTCAAAATTATCATTTGAGAAAATGTCGCGGAGATTTGGCCAGATTGCTTTTTTTGCAAATAATGTAATAAAATTACCATTTGTAATTTACAGAATTCAATTATCCGTCTGAGGGTTTTTTTTCTAACATTAGTCATTTTATTTTCATTTCTGTACATTGATTGCAATTGATACCAAACTTCAAACTACACATACACACAACGTTCTACATACATTAAATTCTAGTCTAATACATAGCTGTGACATTTGACAAATCTTCGGCTTTTGATTCACTTCCAGTCAAGCCCGTGTTGCCAACATTCTTCAGAAAAATGTGAAAAATTACGCTACCAATCCTATTCGAGCTTACATCTAAAACATGCAAATTTTCCAAGGGCCACAAACAGCTGCTATTGAAATAAGTAAAACTGTTGTATGACATGACGATAGTTTCTAAGCTCTTGTTTTTATCGATACACGCCGGCATAGCTGGTAAGCCGTATATATCCAGCTTCAATTCAATCACTAATGATGGTGTTTTCCATTGACCGAAATTCAGATGATTTATGCGCCTCTTGCTCCAATCAGTATTCTTAATGGCCTGGTTCGCAATTTTTTCAGTAACCATTTCAACTCTGTTCTCATTCAATGCTTACACTTTTAATCTATCGCATCGATTGAATAGCTCTTAATACAGAACCTGTATTAAATTACTTTGCAAGTTAATAGAGGTCATAGCTAACCTTCATGGCGATCTCTTCACTCTACAAGCGATGAACTGAATGTTATTCTTTTTGCAGCACAAAAACTTCAGGGGCTTCAAGCCTCAAGACACCCATACCAATCTATTTTACGAATCCAGGAATGATTGCATCGTTAGATTTGTTAGGTTTTTCAAATAGCTTATTGAACCTGAGTTGACTACATTGGGACTTGACGATCTCGAAGACTTTTAATCAGATCACATTCAATTGAGATAATGCCTGGCTCCATTATCATAAGAGTCATCAACTTACTACTCCGAGAAATATGCAATCGTTTGACATCAGGAGAGTGTGTGACCACTAACCTCACCACAGGAAGTCTATCAAATAGCAATTATCTGATTTCAGAAACATCGAGCTCTCGTATAGTAAGAGACATATTCTCTTGTACATATTCAAACGTGAATGTCTCGGCCTAGTTCGGGTTATCATCGCTTAGCATACATTCATTTGCCTTGCAAACAAATTCAAACCGAAAACTGAACGGCAAGAGCAGCACAATTCCATTTCCCCTACAAAAGAAACAACTTTACACTAAACGCACTTCTAAACTAAAAATACAAAGTGCGAAAAAGGAACTCTCTGGATTCGAACAATTCGCTCGTTGAACATGGAATTATCCTCGGTTTATGAAAACATATCCTGTGACCAATGCAGAACATTGTTCTGGCGATCAAACAAGAATATAACAATATGTGATCAACAGATTTGCTTCAACTTATCAAAAAACATATTCTATTTCGAATATATAAATTGATTACTGATATCTGACGAATCAACATATTTAAAAGCTGAATATTTTCGAATGTTTTACAGTAAAATCTTTGCTCTAAAACTTTCATTTGCAAAGGCTTATGCATGAAGTAAAAGAGTTTGCTCTATTCTACATGAGATATTATTAATAAATTAATAAAAGATCATACATTCAGCAAGCATAATTATGCCTCAACGACACTTGCCTTTAAGTCGCGAATGAAAGTGAATGATCCTACAATCAACAAGAAGGGAATTTAGCTATGTTTTATTCAAGCACGAGCCTCCTAACGGTACTATAATATTTAACAACATTCATATGGTGCGGATATCATACGTCATCCTTGGAAATACAATATTATCTTCTCTGTAATGCTGATTTAAGATGCTCCAGACAAATTGAATGGACTACATACATTTAATTCCAGTCGAACACATACCTTTGAATCTGTGACAGAGAACAAATCTACAGATTTCAATCCATTTCTAGTCAAATCCAAATATTCCAGTTGCTTTGGAATGCTGGGGATAGTTAAGCTAACAATCTTATTGTTACTCAAACCAAAGTATTTTAAATTTTCCAGTGGATTCAGCCAGGTACTGTCAAGGTGAGTAAAATTATTAGACGACATTTCTAAACTTTCTAAGCTCTTGATTTGGTTGATACAAGCCGGCATAGCTGACAGGAAGTTTCCACCAAGCCTCAGTTGTCCAAGTAACGGTGTTTTCCATTGACATAAATTCATTTGTCTTATACGATTTCCGCCCAAGTCGATACACTGAATGGCCTTATTCACAAATCTGCCAGTAACCAATTCAATTTCATTGAAATTAAGCAGTAGGCTTCTAAGGTTATCGCAACGATTGAATAACTCTAGATTCACAACGCGTATCAAATTATTTTCTAATATTACTTGTGAAAAAGCTAGTCGACATGGAGTAATCATTACTCTGCTGACGATGGACTGGATTTTATTCTTACGGAAGTCCAAAGACCTTAGACTCTCCATGTCGCAAAAAACACCCAAATCTAGCTCTCGCAATGATGTTTTCATAATACCAAATGCTTCAAGGTGTATGAGATTGCGTATGGATGGCCCGATGGCTTCAACTGGGCTATACCAAATTCTCAGAAATCGAAGGTTTTCATTCAACTCACTTTCGATGGAGGCTATACCTGTCATAGTAATTATAAGTTCAGTACATTTACTATTCTGAGAAATGTGCAATCGTTTAACATCAGGTGAGTCCATGATGGCCAGGATACTCCTGGGACAGTAATCTAATAACTCAGGACCGATTTCAGAAGACTGAAGATTGGTTATGCTGAGACTGAAGTTATGAGGAACATATTTAAACATGAAAGTTCCGTCATTTACAGGGTTGTAATTAGTCATCCTGCACATAGCATCGCAACGAAACTCTAAAGCAATGCTGAACTGAATAAGGAGAGCGATCAAGCTGTGCCTAGGAATAAAAACACATTTATGATTAGCACATTAAACTATAACACATGAAGTCCGATTAACCCAAAATTGAACACTAACAGAATATAGAATACAATTATTTAAACAATGTTCAGCCTACAGGGCTTTGCTTATTTATATTTGCTATCCTAAATCTAAATTATGTCATTTTCCTTTCGATTTATTTCGAAACTCATATTGTGAGGAACATATTTAAACATGTACGTCTTGTCTCTTACCGGGTTGTACTTCTACAACTCGCAGATCATACTGCAAGAAAAATGAAAAGCAATACTGAAGGGAAAAAAGCAGCACAATCAAGCAGAACCTTGCAATAATAGCACGCATATCATGAGACATTTTACAAAGCGACAGTATTATGAACATACATAATGTTTAATTTAAGGTCATGTTTAAAATCACGGAACGAACGGTTGAATACTTTTAATAAGTGTGTTAATTTAATTTATGTGTGTGTTAAACTTGATTAACCGAATTCATGAGCAACGGCTTCATCCTACCTATTTCATATTTCTTATTTAGAAAATCTTATTCAAAACTCACATTTTCTCATCGGGAATCTTGCTCTTAACCCACATTTCCTAAAACATTACTCTCGCGAGGCAATATAACTATTGCCAACAAGCTTCATGTCCAATCGAAAGTAATTCGAAGTTTCATTGCCGCTTTTTCGAAGGTTTAAACCATGTCACACATTAGAAATTCGAAAAAGTAATCGCACTTTAATGATACCTGACCACTTATCGCTTAAAATTATCGTTTGAGTCTTTTTCTGTCTGGATCACAAACGAAAACATGTTCCGCATGACCGGCATGACGAAGATTCCGGTTAACTCGCAATGGCGCAAATCACTCGCAATTTTTTGCAAATAAAGCGATAAAGCTGCTTTCGATATGTAATTTACAGAATTCAATTATCTATCTACGTTTTGTTTTATAACCATTCAAATATTCTATCTTTTAAATGCATACATTATCATGTTGAAGAGATTTCGGCTGATAAAATGAAATTTCTTGTTGATTGTTTAAAATTTTTAATCGACGGATTTTTGTAGGATTTGGGTTGTGGCAGGCGACTGGTGGTAGTAATAGATCGCGTGCCTTTCTATAAACGGTAGTTCCTGGTCAGCCTGTAACTTCGCTATCAGCATCCCCACTTAGCGGTGCTCAAACATATTTTATAGGGGGAGAATGTAAGCTATGATCATTGGCCTAACTATTTATGTTCATTTGCTCTCTCAGTTTTCTGTTTCTATAGCCCGACGCAATCCGCTCATTTATAACTTCATACAAGGGCGAGAGTGACGCACTTTTTTCCAGAAGAATAAATGCTGTTTGATGCTGCAATTGATTTTAGAATTTTTTCTACAAAACGTCATGCTGAAATAACTAAAATATCTGCTGGCCTACCGAGTGGAATGGCTCAAGCAAAAGTTCATCCAGCGATAACTGTGTGCACTGTTATCAGATAGTCTGGCCCGCAACACAACAATAAACTTAATGCTTTACATGTTACTCAACCAGAACCAGAGGCATCAGGAGACCAGAAAGGACTCCACAGATCTCGCTGTTCCCGGTAATCAACAACGGTAACAATACTGGCTTTGGCTATGACGCTCTTGCGCAACCTGGACTGTAGTGCAATGGATGTAGTAATTGAAACATTCGACATGAAAATGTTCCTGGGTTTTGTGGCTCACTTTCACCTCCATAGAGCACTATCCACCCATGGAAAACCACGTGACACACAATTTAAGTCTCATTTCAACGACAGTATGCGCCTCGTGCTACCCCTTCCCCGCGCGAGAGGGAGAGAGAAAACACCAGCGTTCTCTACAGGCCTAACAGCCGAAGCTCCACTCTCAGATCTTCTTGCCGATGCTGGCGGCGTTTGGTGTGTAAAATGATGAACTATTCAATTTGACCGTTTTTCCAACGATTTTTGCCATAACAGCTCCTGATCTTAAGGATACGTTGAGATTGCGATACGCAGGCTGTGGTTGCAGGACAAGAAAATATTACAAAAAATTTCAAAAGATTCCGGAAGCCGACATGTAGGAAGTGTGTTTTGTCTTGTACGTTAAACAACTAATTTTTATACACTTCCGTAACGAGAAAGAAATAAAGGTTTACGTATTTGTAATGCTTTAGTATAAGCAATATTTTGTGTTGGATTGTTTGAAGTGTATGAAGAGATCTGAAGGGTTCACATGGCAAGTTCAGACGATACAGCACAACCCATGGGAGATTCATAAGTTTTTCAAGATTAATGCTGTAAACAGTTAATGGTTGAGCTTCAGATTTGTTAATAGCCATAGCAAAGCAAATCGTTCGAAATTGCAATCGGTTTAAATTAAAATTGTAATTTTCTTGTCATTTGACATTTTATTAGTGCAATTTGCAAGTTGCTAGAAATGCTATAAGTTTCAGTTAGCCTCCTTCACAATCATCACCAGCTTGAATAAGTATATGCGTTTCAAGTTACAAATGAACTAAACTACCCTGTTTGTTATCATCGAACTAGATTATGAATTTTATTTGTGTTCGATTTGTGATTGAAACATGAAATATTCTGTTCGATCTTCTAAACATGTTGCTCAAGTACGTATTTAAACGATTTTTGTTCATACATTGTAGCTTTCACTCTAATTGTAACACTGCACGAGTACGAAATTTCTCGAAATGTGTCAATGACTCAATGATTTAATATCTAAGATTCAACCATAACAGCATGGACACACAAAAAATGTTCAAAATGGTAAACATTACTGCATTAGTTATACGAATGCATGCTTAAAACATACACACCTTCCATCACCTTCCAGGTTTTTTAACCCTAATCATCAGGCCAGATCATTGTTGTATAATTGTTTAACAAAAGACGTAGCAAATGTTAGTAAAAACTATTAAACCATTTCACGCCATCTGTTACAAAAAAGAATAGAAATATATTCATAGCTATTGAAAAACGTATCCCGCTTGTTTGATTGGCCATATATTGAAAATCATGTTCAATTCTGATAATTTTGAAACCCGCTTCTCTATTTTTCCAGTTACAAAGCAGATACCGTAGTTGAGTTTGTAAGAAGCACGTCTAGATATTTAAATATTCCACCAATCAACCAAGCTCCCCCCAAACTTCCAGCAGTTCGCGTTGGAAGCGACAACTCGGCTTTCCTTTTCCGTACGCGTATCGAGGTCCCTATCGAGCAATGGATTCCGATGGCACTGTGGGGGAGTATGTTCTCCCTTGTATGTTAATGGGTTTGAATCGCGAGCACGTTTTCCCATGTTCCGACAGCGCATCGTTTGTTTAACATTATTTTCTAGCCATTCTCGCTCTTGGCATCTCCCAACAGATGGCAACTCCCAGCACTTTCGCAACCAGGGCAAAAAAGGTGCCCGCGGTGCGGTTTTGGAGCAGAAACACGGTGGAACAGGCATTGGCGACTGGCAGTGTAGAGGGTTTCATTCATTTATTCATTCATTCATTTCTTTTAGCGTGGTCTGAAGGGTGGAGGCTGCTCGAGAACGGGGAAAACTGTGTCTAGAACAAAAAGGCTACTCCAGTGGAAAATGTATTTTAATGTCGATGCTAAACTGTTTAGTCTCGGAAACCTTTTGTGTGTGGCTCTCCTTTACTGTAAGAGTGTTCAGTAAGATTGCAAACCATTCGCGAGCGCTCTTCTACAATACGAACACGAATAAGAATACTGGACTGCTCCGATGGCGCCAAAGAACACACAAATCCTACATAACAGGCGATTTGTAGTTGACCATCGATTGGAAGAAAAAAAACAAAACAAAAAAAAGCTGTAGCCGCCTATCCACCATAAGCGATGTAAATCCAGGGAGGGGGGGGGGGAGGATGCTTTCAGCTGGACAGATGAATGAATACGCAATGCGATGCGTATATGTGCTTGTGCGCGGTGTTGTCGCGGATGCAAGCGGCACAAAGCGGTTCCGCGATTATCGCGATCGATCTACACGTTCTGGATAAATATGCACGCCACACTCGCCAGGGGCAGGCGGCCACGGCCAGCCCGCCTATACGCGTGCCCCCAAGCGACATGTATGATGATTGCCCCTTTGCTTTCAAATATGGCTTTATACGGCCGGAACGATCGGTGGGCGCGATTTCGATCGTATTATTTATTCCAAGATCACGATCGGTGGGTGTTCCGCAGAGGGATGGACAAGACATTAGAGGAGAAAAACAAGATGTTCCCGTAGATGTTCACACCTGTGTACAGTGCAGCCGTCGTTGTCATCGGCGGCGGCGGTGTGTTGTTTTGCATACGAAGAGCATCAAACGCAGAGCATGGTGAGTGCGATGGCATTTTACACAGATGACATTTCCCAGTCAGCTCGATGACACTCGGTGCACGTCGTGTGGCGTGTGAAGTAGGTGATGACTTTTTTATGATGCTGATGATGATGAGCAGCGATTACCTTCGTTAGGGTGCGTTAAGTGTGCGCTAGTTTAGCGGCCGGCCTATCGTGTCATCAATCGGCAGATAATTCGGCGGCAGTTACGCCCGGAGCGGAGAAAGGCAGCCAGATTCAATCGACAGCATTTGCTGCTTTGTTACGTTACGGTAGCATACATCGTTCGTTTCTATCAACACAAAACGAGATGGTAGAAATTGAAAAGAACTCTTTGGTCAATAATTTTTTTTTAATTATCAACAAAAATCAGGAATTTATACTGTTTGTTCATCTTTTTTCTTATTAATTTTATGCATTTTGATATTTAAAAGTCACTAAATCACTATTTGATCGATAATTACGTAAATAGCTTGATATGTTTGTCAGAATATATAAATATTTAATAAAATCTACGGACAATGCTTCATTAACGTTTTTTAAACAGTTCCATCAACAAATTATACGTAAGTTGATCAAATGATGCTTCTTGCTGATTGTAGATACAGTAAAGTAATGCTTTCTGTTCGTCGAAAGTGATTGGATTACAGGAAAAATAGAAATTGGATTACAGGAAAAGGAAAATATAAATTGCATTTTCAGCAATACGAGGTACGATTAGAAAATTCCCTTTCCGAATTTAGAGTTAGTTAGATAATTGTATCGTATCGCTCCAAAAATAACCCAACAATAGAATAAGTTGGAATGCTCAGAACGAAAATGGATAAAAAAATGGAACAACGAAAGGTCAGGTGTACTATCTAGTTTGAACAACCTTGAACTATGGCATGGAAAATGCATAAAAAAGAATCGGTTTTATACAAAAACAAGAACATTTGTCTCTTTATCTACCACAAGCGCTACCTGCTTCAATCAATTAATGAGCAAGTAATGTTTTCGGCTCACTGTTGATAGATTTACGGGTCGAGTTCCATAACATACGATCGCGTGGTAGGCAACCGGCAGCTCGGCAGCAACTCGGAGTACTCGAGCTCCAGTACCAGGCCAACCCCGGCCCAACGCGGATCGAGCCCATAATTTCGGCAGCCATTTGTGGTTTTACTACCACCGTTCCGTCGGCGTCGACGGCCCCTGCCAAACGGTAACGCTGTTATTAACGCAAGTGATTTGCACTTTCCACCCGGCTCGACAAAAGAGCCGGAGCCGGAGCTGGAGCTGGTGCCGGAGTTGAAGCTGGAGGCCCCGGATCCAAGCACAATCGGATACTCCACCGTGTACCCACCACTCTCTCCTCCCCCCCTCCCTTTTCCTTCTTTTTGCGAGCATCCCATCAGCTAAAGGAGCATTTTATGGTGCGCGTGGAGGCGAAAAAAGCGAAATAGAACGACGAGCAGCATAATTATGCTGCCCATTGTAAAATCTATTTTCAATCTAACCGACCACGAAAACCAACAATCATTTAGCTACCAAACACCGGCGTTCCACCGGCTGCTGCTCCGTGGTCTGCTGCCGACAAATCCGCGTGCCCGCTGCACCCGCTCTTGGTCAGCTCTTCCAGATGGGCGAGGTGTAAAAGTGTGGTGGACAGTTTGCTTTAATGGTCCGCCACCGAATCACGGGCGAGGCCCAGGCCCATCAAAGCACCAAGTAGCCTTCCTTCAAGTAGTTTGTCTTTCATGAGCAGCAGCAGCAGCAGCAGCAGCAGCAACAGCATCATCACGTTTTCGTGCATTTCGTGGAGAACATATTGTGAACGCTTCTTGCCGAACGCTGTTCTGTCGGATGATGTTACGAAGATAGAACCGGCGGCCAGGGGCTTCTTTCTTTCAATACAACGTGCACGATCACGAGATAATGTGGAACGAACCTTTTTTTCGGGACGGGACGATGATTCCAATGCGTTACGGTCTACGGACAGTGCTAATACGATTAGTGCTGGTGCCGTGAACGGTCGGAGCAGTTCACCTGCGATCGGGAGGGTGGTTTTTTTTGGTGGGTGGGTGGGTGTGGGGGGGAGGTACAGAACACGGCAGGTGAAATGAAAAGACCGGCAGTGCGGTCAACTATTTCGATCAACATTCCGTCTGCCTCTATTCGACTTGTCATTCACCAATTGACAGAAACTGTCAAATTGGTGATTCCAAAACTTCAATGAATATAATTTCCAGCGAGAGAGAGAGAGAGAGAGAGAGACTTCGTTGAGGCACAATTACCACCACTGAACATCACGGTTTCTCACCTCCCAGGGATCGGTTTCGGCACTGCGAGGGTATCATTAGCACAGCACAGCGCCCTGGCCAGTGCCACTAACAAACAGAGAAGCTTCGATTAGATTATCGACAGCACCGGATTCCGACGGTGTCGAAGCGAATCGCGCTGGTCGTCTGGGTGTCTTGGTGTACAACGTCTCGGAATGGTTTTGTTTCAACCGACGACTGGCGCGCGCGCCCGCTCCCGGTACGAACGCCCGGCAATCCTGCTCGGAAGCTCGCTCTAATTTATGCGCCACAGCATAAATTATGCCTGTAATAAGGTGCGTAATTCGGTCATAAATTATCCGCGATGATACTGCAGAGACCTCCGCCTTTACTACCGCCGGCACCCGAGGGGTCCCAAAAAATGATTCAATCGACACTCGCGGGACAGGGTCGAGAGATGCCCTGCAACGCTCTCAAGAAGCGACGCGCTCCGGTCCGTATTTTCATGGTGCTGGCGATCGCGAATGTGTCCGTTCGTTTGGTACGTCCACTGTTTCGCGTTCCTGCCTTCCTCCGGTATTCGGCGGTTTATCGCTCAACTTTCAACTTTTTATCAACTTCAATTCATTTGACGACGCTCGAATGCGTCTTGTCGGGCAGGGGGGGAATGTAAGGCCATTTTTTTGTCGTTGTTCGGTTGGAAGTTATCTTTCCCGAAAAGTCTTCGCGCTCCGTTTTGTGTGTTTGTGTTTGGTGATCCAAAAGTGGGGTTCATGGAATGTTGCGGCCAAGGAAAGAAGGGGAAAGAAATATGTAACAATGTAAATGGGCAAGAAGTGAAGAAAAAAAAATTAACCAGGAAAAGGAAAAACAGATCATCCGGTCCGGGTGGTGTCCATGTTCATGTCCGGCTCGGGCAGGAGGGATGGCATTTTTTTGGGTTTCTTAGGCTAAAGCAGACCCCGCGAGACCAGTCGTCATCAGTTGTTGAAGGTGAAACCGAGGGGCTCGGGAGCGTTTGAGATTAAACAGTTCCCAGGTCAACCACCAAACGGGGCAAGGTGATGGACCAGGTGAGGGCCAAGCTCACGTTCGTTGTCAGTTATTACGAATTAATTTCGGACCCAGCACCAAAACCATCCATCAGCTGCTGCTTCTCTCTCTTTCTCTCTCTCTCTCTCTCTCTCTCTCTCTCTCTCTCTGCGTCTCTCCGGGTGTACACCTCGCGATTGCGACGGAAGTGTTGAAAGTCCCGTGTCGCCATCGCGTCCCGGCCCTGTCTGTCTTCTGTGATTTCGTCGCCGAATGCGAATGATGGTAGGAACATTGCAAAGCAAAGGCAGGAATGTGGACAATGTTTTATGGCAGATTATCGCCCCAGCAGTTAAACTATTTCTTCGTGACACCGCCGGGGCCTTGGCAGCCGCCGAAAGCGGGAATGTGACATCCCGGGGACTAATTGGTGATAAAATTAAAATGAAATTTGCAATTGCAATCGAACCATTCATTATTCATGGTCAGCGCACATCAACCCTTACGCGCACCGAGCGAGAGGGTTCTTTGTCACAAATTACCCCGCATAGGGGCGGCATTCCTTTTTGGCGGCCTTTAAGGTAATAAAGTATAAACGGAGAATGCTGAAACATATTTGAATAATATTGCCGCCGGTGGCATGGAACGATGGTCTATCATGGCTGTATGTAAACAGCGCTCAAGAAGGAGGGCAAGGTACTTGGATTTGAATTGGGTATTCCGGGCTCATTTCCAGAACCGTCCAACGACAAACTTTTATGATCTTTTCTACGAAATAAGGCTGGCAAACATTTAATTCAATTGTTTCGTTTGCCTAAAATTTGCAAATTTTGCGCCACATTCTCTAACAGCTAGGTTCCCGAAAGTACAATTCCATTCAACATGCGCATCTCTTGACCGGCTTTTTTTTAAAGCGGTTTTATTTTTTTTTTCTAGCAAGAATTTTGAGGCCGATAAATTTGAATAAAAATCCATTTTGCTTGTCTGGCATTTAGCTACACTAAAAGACAAGATGAGTTCATTAAAAAAGATCTGTTTGTTGCGAGTGGTGTCTGAAAAAGAATATTCCCCGAAAGCATTGTCTTTCCATTTAACGTGTAATTGAAAACTCTATGGAGTGTTATGATTTGTATGAATATTTCAAATTCAATTCAGTGTCAAATTTAATGAGAAGTTCTGAATTCTAAGTGAGTGTTGTCAAAAGAGTGTGTCAAGGATTCCACAACCTTCTTGAACACTAGCAAAGACAGATGATTTTGCAAAGGATTGGTTATAATAATTTCTTGAACATGTTTGTACAAAACCATTGCCGCAAATCAATTTACATAAAACAGATCTGAAACAAAAAGAATATTTGAATTTGAACGATTGAAAAAGATAGAATACCACATGCGATAAAAAGAAGCAGTATACAACATGAGAATGCACCAGCACACAGAGCTGAATCCGTGAGAAATGCTTTCCAATTGCTTTATTCGAAAGCTGAGTATGGAAAACTATTTTATTTTGCAAATTTAATAACCATAAATGATCACCTTTTTGCATTGATAAGATTTGTATGCGCAGCGAAAACAGAAAGAGTTTTATTGCAATCGGGATGAAATTTGCGGGTAATCGCCGTCAATGGCCGTTGGTCGAGAGAAGAAACCATAATTAATTCAGACAAACATCAGAAATCATAATTTTCCCCTTGAAAGTTATGTTTTTTACTTTACTACAAACCTCTGCCAAAGGCTTAGGCATGTAAGCATCGTGGTGACTTCCGTTATTTCTATCAAGCAAAGCCCTCGCGAGGAGCAGCCCCGATCGCATCAGTTCGCATTTGTCCTTGTCGCATTGGTCGCGCTGGCCGGATCCGTGCAGACCTTATATGCGGATCAATACAATGATTGAATGGTGGCTGTAAATATGCCATACTTAGGCCGACCTCTCCTTTCCACGAGCCACGTTTGGTGGTGGTGATGGTGGTGGTGGGAACATTGATGTGACACGCGGTTGATATATGGGTTGTTTGAATTCCATCTTACCCGTTCTGACCAGAAGGGATGATGGCGAACAGCAATTTGTCGCTTTGATTATCCCGCGTTCTACATCGACACGACAGCGAAAGCCCGGTATCCGGTTTGCGGAGTTGCCTTCTGTGTGTCTGTGTGTGACTGTGTGTGTGTGTGTGTGTGTGTGTGCACGCACGGAACACCCAAGACTCGAACTCCGGATTCCGGTACCGGTTGACGTAAAGGTCGTCGCGCGAGCAGCAATCGATTCGCGATCACGAATGTAAATGTCGCGACTCAACAAAACAAAAACAAAAAAAAAACAAAACAGAACCAACAGAAAACCAAATCATTTATATGCGTTCAAAGAATCAGAAGAAAATGATTGCCCGAAAACGAATGTCAATAGCGATTCGCGAGCTCAGCGACGTCTACTTGCTTCTGATGTCACCGAAAACCCGCGATGCCCGCGGTTAGATTTCCTTCTCCGCTCACGATCGTCTAATCAATAACTAATACACCCTCTCCTTCTCTCTCTTCTTGCTCTCTTGTCACGCTCGCGCGCTATCTAATCTCTTACTCAGCTACTTACCTTTTTCCATTCGCATTTTCGCATTCCCATTCTACATTTCTCCGAAGCAAGAACGCACGCGTCTCGGATCCTCTAGGTTGTCATGTGGTTATGTTTTGATGCTTCTCGTTCCGTTGTGCAGTGAGAGCATAAGATGAGAATGAGAAGACGAAGAGAGCGTGCCGGTTGATCGGGAAAACTCTGCTCGGTTCTGCTCTGTTCGGTTGGTCGGTCGGAGGGTCCACGATCGCGTCCGTTCGGTCCGAGAGATCAGATGATCGCAAGACTCGATCCGGTGCGAAGCTAGTGGAACGTCCACACGACGGTTGAAGTTCGGTCGCGTTTCGTCACGCGTACGTCGCTCCTTAGACACGCCGAGAGTGCATCAACTGAAGTGATCACTTCAGTTCAGTGCTTCAGTGCTGTGATTGTGAATACGTGGTTAGTAACGAGTTCAGAGGGTTGTCCAGAGGATAGGCGAGTGAGCTGGCATCATGCATCGCAACCGCCTCAACCATCCATCAAGATTGGTGCAAAACCCCCGAAACATAAGGAGCAACAGTGCCAGGCAAGGGTATAATGTCCGAAACGATCCTTCCAGCCGATTCCAGAGGAGGTCCCAGGGGACGGTGCTTTATTGTTGTTGTTTGTTGGTGAACGTGAATCGTGTCCGCGTATCCATCCGCCCTCCGGCAGCGTACGACGGGGGAGGGGAGTGATCTCTTTTTTGTTTTGTTTTCTTCTCCACAATCTCCACGTCTCAGCGAAACGAACGAGCAACCAACATCCTGCATGGCATCGGTCAGCGGTGGTGCACCGTGGCAGCTGCCGACGTTGCCAAGGCAGGGGTGGATCCTGGTGTTGTTGTTGTTGTTGTTGTTGTGGCTGCACGGGACGGACCCACGGGCTGGAGCATAATTGCGGAATTGCGGAGATTTATGGATAACAGTTTTGAGTGAAGTGTAGCATATCCCATCGCACGCCCTGCATGGCTGGGACCACTGGAAGGAGGGTTGTAGGGAATGTAAAATGAAGTTTTATTATCAACCACCCCCTTCTGGAATACACACCTCTCGGTTGGATTCAGTTTACTGGAGAGAGCGGTGTATGAACGTCGCCGTCACCGTCGTGCTTCGGGGCGATTGCAACAGCAAAAAAATACTAAATTAATAAGTGTAACAGAGAGAGTGTGTGTGTGTGTGTGTGTGTGTAGTTGGTCCCTCGTTCTGGCCAGTGATTAATGTAGACAAAAAGCCAGTGCACGTGCTTGTGAGTGTGTTTGTGCTAGAGTTTTTATTGAAGTGGAGAAAATCCTTCTCATAATGACATCGGGATGAAGTTCGTGATCTTTAAGGCCTAAAAATGAAGAATGAGTTTTCGAAACCTTTTTCCTTCAAATTTTCTTAACCTGTTCAACCTAAATCTCTACCATAACTTATCAAAACTCGTGCACAACATGACGCTTGTTAAGATTTTATTAAAACAGATTCAAAGATTAAAAAAAGTTTCAATATTATTAAAAAAAAGTCGCAAAAAAACGCATAAAATCAATCGAACTCTCCTCTTGCCGGGATTGCCTTGGGAAAGCATCCGCCAGACATGCAGAAATCGGTCCTCACGATCCCGACGCCACGAACCTGGCACAACCACTTTTTTGCCGGATCATTTTATGCCATCCGAATATTCATCATCATTTCTGCTGCAGCCCGCGCACTGCTGATTGCTGATCACTTCATCCCCCTCCCGAATGTTTGTCTCCGTGCGCCCGCGTGTCTGTGTGCGTGCGTGTGTCCATTGCGGTCCCCTTCTGGACGAAGGTTATCGCTGCTACCGCTGCTCGACGAATAATTTCTGCGCTGCGCAACCGCTCCGTGGAAATCTCTCGCGTGGCCACGGACCGCGGTCACGAAAAAGACGAGAAGCGTACATCACGACACGCGACGTCCTTTTGCCATACGTCGTGCCGTGTCGCCCGTGTGTGTGTGTGTGCACTCACCGGCGTGCGTTTGTTGCGGGAATGCATATCGCGATGTGGACGGGGTGGACTACCTTTTTTCCCCGGGACCGGTAGACCGGCTGCCGGTGATTTATGGATATTTCATCCATCGTCCGTCCCTTGCCATTGCTGGCTGGCTGGCCACCACCAAGATGGCCCCCGAAAAGCAGCCAGCTAGCTCGGCCACACGTTGCCTGGCCACCGGAGGTCACTAGAGAGCGCATCCATTTCCATTGGAGTAGGCGAGCAATCCGTGGTTCCCATGGCCACGACCTCGCTGGTCCACGGCTCTTATCTTCATTCCGACACCCACCTCGCCGGACAACACCCCATATGGCTCCGTGTGTATGTGTCTGACGTTGTTACAGGATGCGATGCGGCCACTGGTGCGGTACCCACGAACGTAACGCCGCACAAACACACAGACACACATCGCACCGAACCGTGGTTAATTTATGATGGGAAAATAATAAATGAAATTACCGATGCCTCCCACCCCTTTGGGCACTTCCTCTCATCGCTGCCAACGCTTCTTCGCCGTTTTTTTTGTTCGTTTGGTTGGATTTTTCCGGCATCGCCGCCCACATCTTTCGCCCTCTCGTCTCGAAGCCTACGGAAGAGAAGCGAGGCAAACGAGGTAAGGAATCCTGGCCTGCGGCCTGCAGATCATTCTCATCCGGACGAAAGGGCCACCAGGTCACCACCCAGGGATTGACCCTTGCAATGGACGCCCCTCGAAAGTGAACGCTCGGTGCAGGGCACGGTACGGCGTGCAGCATAAATCATGCTGCTGTTGTGTGCAGTGTGAGGTCGGTCGACCGATCGACGATTATGCGATGTAGGCGATGTATTACACAAGAGTTGTTTGTAGCGCTGCATCGCAGATGAGCAAATGATCACGCAAAGTGCGGGGGGAAGCGACCACCCCCCACCACAGCATATGGGATGGGCCTTCCTCCAGTAACGATTAGCGATTACGGATATGCTGCACGGAACGATCGGTGCAGCCATTAATCGAGCTCGATGCTCAACACGGAAGCCAGCACAAAAACCGATCGCTTGGAATTTATCCCCAGTTCTAGTAACCAAGGGAGGCCTTCGACAATGTTTCGCTCGTCCGTAGGACCTTGGTGAGGGCCTGCAGAGAAAGAGAAGAGGAAGAGGAAGATGAAGAAACAGCAAGAGAATCCCGAGACGCGCTCCTCACGCTCAATCAGTCAATCCGATTAGCGTAATGGATTTTCCCTTTCGATCGGACCAATAAATCTTATCTCCCATAAGGCTATGGGATGCGTTTCGCATCCCTGACCCTTCATTCCGCTACAACTCAAAGGCGCGGACGTGCCTGGAATGGGTTCCTAATCACCTGCAGAGCTCGGCTAATTACACTCGCTGCTCCTTCTGCTGCTGCTGGTGGTGGTGGATGAGGATTTGCAGGAAGAGGAGAGACGTGAGGCGGTTGGCAACAAGTTGGAAAACTCCTTCCTCAGGACCAGGAGTCGACCGGATCGGTCTCCATTAATTCATTAGAGAGAGAGAGGGCCCCACGACCATTACAAAGTGTTTACACTCTGGCCGTTGGCCGTTACGCAAACGAGGTACGAGATGCAGAGGAGAGAGAGAGAGCTCCCCGTTCCCTCCACCATCGCCATCCAGATCCCGAGAACCGGGTTTGAAGATGAGCCCATGATCTGGACACGCCTGTCGATGTCTCGCCCAGGCCCATCGTGGAGTGAAGATGATTTGTTTCCCTTCGATGCTGCTGCCGATGCTTCTCGTGCTGCTGCTGCTGCTGCTTGCGAAACGATTTTCACTCCGCAAAAGGCCAACGCAAAGGCGCGGATCAAGTGACGCGAATTCCTCGCTTCCTCTCTCCCGGGACGGGCGCTTGATGAGCCTCTCCGCTCGGCTCGACGGTTGTGGCCAAATTGGTCGTTCGCGATGACCGTTGCCTCGTCGGAGGCGCATTAATCATAATGCAATTGAGTTGCATGCGTGACCGTAGATAGCGGAGGAGACATAAATCCCTTCCCACCCCGGGGGGTTGGGGTGCAGTGAGGGGGCCCACAAACCCCACAATCAATTAGCTCTTTTGCAGCATTGCAGTGTGCGTGTGTGATGAAGGCCAAGAGGGGCGTTGTAAAGTGTTGAAAAATGATTATAATTTAATCTGAATGGTAATTGAGTGACGATAAAAAGCTGCTGCTGCTGCTGATGCTGCGGTAACCGGGGCACCTGTTCCTGCCCGCCATAACGGTGGGATGGTTTGCCGGGGCAGATGGATGGCGACTCGCGTGCGATCAAGCGTGATTGATCGATGGTCAATCAGGACGTTGCTGCCGCCGCCGCCGCCGTCGCTTTGGAACCGCTTTTGCCGCGTCCACAGCACCAAATCGGTCCCAGTTGGTGGTGAGCGATGGTGCGCTGAAATTGCTGACGATATATTGCCGCCAATACCAATCGGACGCGCCACGATATGCTCGCACTGCGCACTGATAACCCATGATGGCTGCTACATCGAATGCCGGTTCGTAGCTTCCCGGTGCATTGAAGTCTTTCGTCCGTTCCGTCGTCACGTAGCAGAAACCATCTTCACCGACAAACAAAAAAGCGGATTACAGCCGAGCGCCGCTTATGGATTGTTGGCGGCAGGATGGAGCAGGAGGATTGGTTCCGATCGGATGCCCATAATTGGCACCCGCCTGGCATCGGTGGCGATGTCACCAGCGCGCTGTCGCCATTTCCTTTTGTCGTCGTCGTCGTCGATGATGATAGGGTGCGCGTACCGGCCCCAAATACATGCACGTTCGGTGCGTTACGGTATCGGTGCTGCTGGTGTGGTGCTTAGAAGCCGTCGAGAGCGAGTCTCGATTGGAACGTTTGATTAGAGGACCCGCGTTCACCGGTGACCATTTTGGTCCACAGGCCGAGCTCGTCGGTCTCCCGTCGTGTGATGGAAGCTAATTGGTTGATCAGAGAAGCCCCCCGAGGAGGATCGCGCGCAGCATCTTTCCCCGTTCTCAAGCGGTGCAGAATGGAACGTTAAACGATGAGGAATTATGTTCAATCCCGCATACCATCGCAGCACCGCAGCAGCATTTCAGCTTCGTTTCGTTTTCTAACGAGCCCTCGGCGGTGGCACGGAACGGCGGGTGTGGTCAAAGGGACCACACCGCGCACGGTGGGAGGTATGGCGTGCGTTTATGCTGATGGAGCCATTACACGAACAGTCGCAGCATTAGCTATTATTTGTGGTAATTATCCTCATCCCGTGAACGGCGGGCTCGAATCCGATAACGCCAAAGCGCATACATCGATCTGATTAGCGTGGCAGGTGGATCAAAGACGAGAGAGATTGTTTGTGTGTGTGAGAGAAGCAATGGTTACATAACAACCAGAGAGTCGAATGAAAAATCGATCGAATCGAGCTAACCAAACGAAACCGCGGTGATAATCAAAACAAAATAAACTTTATATCGATGCTAAGGGTGTTTCTACACACGCAAGAAATTTTCGTTCCTGCAACGAAAATCCAGAGTTACTTTTTTGCCTGCAGCAGTTTACATCTGTGTACGGTGTAGGCTTCATCGTCTAGCTCATGCAAGTTATTTTAGAGATAGAATATGTTACTTTGTCCAAAAACTAAAATGACATTCGGGCAAGGAAATTTTTTTTTATTTATTCTTCCAAAACAATTTTGTCAATGTCAAAGAATGGAAAAAGTAATAAGTTTACGCGATTAAATTGGACTCCACTACACCTTGCGCACTAGTATGTTTTGTGGATTTAAAGTTATGTGTTGTGTGTGTCACATAAAAAATGATTGCTTTCAAGAAGCAACTTATTTCACAGAAATAATGTATGCTTTGTTTGGTGTATTGTGCATTTCACTGTAAAATTTTTTTTGCTAAACTGAGCTACTTTCGTTTCGCTATGAAAAGTGTGCGATATCGAATTTTTCGTATCGCAACGAAACGTCAATACACTGTCAAAATAGGGGTATTTGGGGTATCCCTGCAGTATTTTTTGTGTATCGTCATACACCCATTTTGTTGGAATACGAAAATTTCGATATCTCAACGAAAATGTTCGCCGTGTGTAGGAACATCTTTAGACGACTTTAGACGATAGAACGACCTCTGTTCGACTGATTGCTTCATATTTCAACCGTAAACCGCACCCGAGGAAATCACTTCATTGTTGCGTAGAAAGTGCTTCTCCTTCCCTTCCTCCTTCCCTGCCCCCTTCCCCGAAAACCTCTTCCGACGACAAGCAACGCGAGCGAGTGGATGACAGCTGACAGCTTGGCACCAAGAGCCATAACGAGCCGTACGCTACGGCGAAGCGAATCTACTAGTAGTAGTAGCGCTGCTTATGAAGACCTCGATCCATCCGAGCTTCGGAATTCGGAAACCAGAGTCGTCCAACGAGGGGAGGGGGGACGCCACGACAAAATACTGCCACAACCGCACCGTCGTCTGTCGTCACGCTTCATTGTCGCACTGCTGCCTTCTTGGGGTCCACGGAAAGAAAGAAAAAAACGGAACGGGTTCCTATCATCGGAACTGTCATAAGATTTAATAAAAACTGACAGTAAACACAGTGCGATGGGCAGCACCACGAATATGGTGCGCCCGCGGAACTTGTGGTGCGCTCGGGGCCGGACTGTCAATCGATGAGCAACCGGCGAGGACCGATGCTCGGTGCTGTCATCTCCGTCGCAGGACTCCTCGCACTATAAGCGGATTTGGTGCGTCCGCGAGCGCTCGCGCCGATCGTGGGATGCCGGTCCGATCGATCGATTGGTTCGGTTGGTTTTTGGAAGGCCCGGCGAGGGGACGAACACTAATCCCTCCATGATACGGTCCATTGATTTCGTGCGATTTCTCTCTCTTTCTCTTTCTTCGAATTGTCGCAGTCGTCAATAAATTTGAGGCTCGTTATGGCCGTTGTTGTGGGCTGTAAGCTGGATCATTCCTCCAATGTGGTAGTTGATGTCACCCGCCAGAGCGACGCACTCGTGGCCAAACGATGATGGATTCATTAACGATGGCGGACCGGTAGATGATGATACTCCTGGTTCTCAGTCTCACGATCTCTCTCTATCCTAGAGGCTAGTTGCACTTGGTGGGCTGCAATGTGCATTGTTGACGCTCTCGATTCGAATTCCGAGGAATACCAGGTCGTAATCCTAACTTCAACTCCAAGTCCCAAACGCCAAGGTCTGACCTGACACCTGAGCTCCCTGAGGCCGAATCTATTCCAAATGTCAAACACACGGTTTCGTGCGACAAATTCTAAGAATTCCCTCCAACTTCCAAGCCGCGACTGGTCTCAAGTTACCCTTCTCGATGTGTACGTTTGTGTGTGTCTGTCTGTGTGTGCGCGCGTACACGCACAGAACCGGCCAGGCAACCCACTCGACCTAATCAATCAGCCCGGACGTGACATGTGGTCCCGCAGGTCTCCGGTCCTCGGATCAGTTGCCTCCGTGGACCCCCCGCACCAGAGAAGGCCAGCTGGACGCTTCACGCTTCACAGAACTAGTCAATCTTCAACAATCGGATTTGGGTTTTCGGGAGCCGGTTCTCTTCTCTTCTCTCCGAGGTGTCGCGCACGCGGTACGTGCCTACGTGGATCTTGATGAATCGAGATGACGCCGCCGTCGAGGGCAATACATCAAGGCAGTCCGCGCGCAGTACAGTTGACAGATGTCGTCTGCTAAGGCTAGGAAGGCTTGGCACAACGGCATCTGCTGTGGATGCGAGATCGTCTCTTCCCGATGGCCGGTCCGTAATCTTGTACCTTACGCGTTCGTTTAAGATAACCAGCTTGACAAGCTTTTGTCGCTATGCAACCGAAGCAGAAGTTCAAGAAGGCATTTACTGACTCAGCATCTAGTGCCTCGTATTCTTGGGGCGCTTGGATAGTACTCGTATGTTTCTCTCTCTGCTGTCGCTCATTTTGCAAATCATTTTATCCTTCATAGTGAGACCAGACCAGATCGTAGTGAGACCAGACCAGTGGTCAGTAATCGACGATGACGCGAGGAATGCAAATTACAACGTGACACACCCAACGTGCCTTGTGTCTGTGTGTGCTGCTGAGGTCAAAGTGTAATATCCGAGGCAGGAGAAGCCATTTACACGTCGTGTAAAGTGTAGTGCTAGTGCGCAAACAACAACAACAACAACGACAGCAAAACGCATCTCCCTAACCTCACTAACTGCAGCAGCAGCAGTAATGACGTCGGCATCGGAGTGAAAATCAATGTAATAGTGGAAAAAAAACGGAGGCGTACCGAGCAGAACGTCCCGAGCAGAGAATATGATCGACCACAACAGTGCAGCGGGATCGTTCCGCGCTAACAAATGATGTTATTAGTGTGAAATATGTGCCCTTAGCAGCCGTGGCCGGAGTGAGTGAGATAAGAAAGGTGAGCCTTATGGTGAGCAATCGCTTCAGAAGCAGGAAGAAGCCTTCTTAGCCGACGATCAACAACGGCGTGTCTTGTGCCAAGTTAGTGCCCAAGAAGAACCCAGCTTGATCGTGTGTTCGTGTGTGTGTGTGTGTCCGCGTGTGTTTGTGGCAGAGTAATCGGTGATTAGGAGTGCATTAGGTAATTGGGCGCGCACGCAGACCGGCGGAACCGGTGGCCTATGGGATCGTGGGACGGATTAAGTCGCGCAGGAATGTATAGGTAAGTGAAGCGCAACCACGCGAAACGTTTTGAGTTGCGATCGTAAAATGTTAAATCGTTTCTAATTCCGCTGCTAGTCGACTCGTCGTCGTCGTCCGTGATCTGAGGAGCAACTTTTATGATCGCGCCCATAATTGGCATTCCAGTGTTTGCCCAGCGGGGAGAGCTGGCACATAAATACATTGTGGTGTGGTGTGGTGCTGGTGATCGTTCTGAAGCACCGCTACACACTGTTCTGATCCACTTGCAATCGCTTGCCGATATTGAGCTATCATTTACTGCAATATCAATTCATCAATCCCCTCGCGGTGTGTCTGAGTGCTCTGTAGCGACGCTGCTTGCTTCTCTCTCTTCTCTCTCTTTGTCTCTCTCTCTCTGTCTTTCTCCATTTCACGCGATTGATCGCGATGCAGCGGTGCAATAGAACCGTTGATCCCTGACCGTCCAACTGTTTGGCCTTGAGCCTTTTTCCGTCGGAACTGTCGGTGCCCTGCAATCATGGCGCATCACGATCAACGCCGCCAGCCTGCAATCGTCCCCGCTCCACGCTCGCGCTCTTTCCTTTATCGTCCACAAGCTCAAGCCAGCTTGGAGGCCATTTCCGAAATTCCGCACAATTCCTGCTGGCAGATCGTCTCGATTCTTGTGCAAAACCCTCGACCTCGAGATCGCTGTCCGATCGATCGAGCGATGAGTGATTACACACACACACACACACAGCAGACCGCCCTCGCAGGCATTTGCAGCCATTTTGCTCAGCTTGTGCGTTATGCCCCTTGCTTTCTGTCCAGCGATTCGTCGCTCTCTCTCTCTCTCTCTCTTTTCCTCTCTCTCTCTCTCTCACCTTTTCTGGAAACTGGTGCACACCGGACCGGCAGATGATTTAGTGAGAGGCGGATCGCGTCAAACCCGCGCCGCGTACGCGTCGAGAATGCCCCAAAGGATGATCCTCATTTCCCCTGGGACGCCATTCGATACCCTTCGCCCGTTCGCCAATCAATCGAATCGACCGTTTGGTCGACGCTTTTTTCGCTCACGCGGCAGCCAGTTCGCTCTTGGGCCACTTGTAATGGCATTTTGATAAAAATCCCTTTTCCACGCTCCAAAGCACTCCAAGCGATTGTTTCAGCGTCGGACATTCCCGAGTCGCGTCCGTCAGCCGTCCAGTGGGGCTGCTGCTCCAAGATAAAAAGGCATTAAAAGCGCAGCGCAACAACAACGCGTCGACGCGCCTGACCGCCGCGGCCAAGAAAATGCTTAAAATTGTTGTCCGATAATACCGGTAATGGAGCTCTGAGACCTCAGCACCACCGCGAGCGAGCGTGCGAACGAACCTCGATGGAAGGACGATCGGTGACGTCGGCCAAATAGTTGCCACATAGAAGTGATTATGATTGTATGGCCGCTGCGGTGCTAGTACGACCGGGGATGCCAGGACGCCGGCGAGCGAACAATCGTGCCCTTCGGCCATGGTTCGACTGGAATGTTGGTGCACGATCGCACAAAATAGCGCTTGCCAAACCAGCCCGCGCCTGGAAGGGAGATTATGCTGGAATGCCGAGTGACGAGCGGGAGTATGTTCACCTTAAATTATATTCCAATAAATATTTAGTGCCTTTGTGCTGGTGTTTTGATTACCCTCCACCTTTCCATAGCCTTAAAGCGCTGGAGCACGAACTCACTACAATGTAATGGTGTGAGTGCCCTGATGCGAGAGCCAATGAACTGTTTCGTTCGGTGATGAACGGCATTTTCCAATCTTGGCTCGGAATTTTGGAATCGATCGGTTTTGTGGTGGAGGCCTTCAATTGGAGGCTTTAGCTTTGCCACCTTGGCGTCAAATGGCAAACGCCAATCCCACTGCCGACGCCGCCGCCGCCGCTGCCGCCTTCATGAACCTATTAACCGGCCAGGTTCCCGTAAGCTCTAAATCCCGCCAAAGATCGAAGTCTAAGTGGAGCAATTTGAGCATCATCTGCCAGCCAGCCAGCCAGCCAGCCAGACTGCGGCTGAGGGATGAAGCTGAAGAGCTTTGCAAAGAAAAGTATTGTTCTGTCTGGTGGTGGCATTCGAAAACTCATCGAAATCCGTCCGGACCCATCCGCCCCGGAGCGAGCGAAACGAAGCGAACCCATTCCGAAAGGATGTAATTATGTGTAAAGTGGCTAAAGGAAGCGGCATGACTGGTGAGAATCGGGGAGTGAAAGGGAGTGCAAAGAGCACCATTTTCACCATTCATCGATCGCCAGGTTGGCCGGCGCACAAACACAACAAACCAAATAATGCTGATGCTGTAGTAATGCCTTGCCTACAAATCACTTCAAATACATTCTCCTTTTCCCCATTTTTTTCTCTATCTCTCTCGTGGGCGCCTTCTCGTGCAGCATCAGTCACTTCCGCTAATGAAATGGCCCCTCCGCTGGAGAAGAGTCCGTGCTGGTCGGGCATACCGGGATGCACTGCCAGCCCGAAGATGATCGCTTTCATCTTCCGAAATCGATTAAAATCTCACGAAGAGCATCGCTGCACAACAGATCGATCGATCGATCGATCCCACATTCTGACTGGTCCCTCCCTCGGCAGTCTGTGTGTTTTGTGTGTGCTCAGAGCTTACCGGAAATAATCGGGATTGGTAATGGGTAATTGATTTCGTTTCGTGGTTCTCGTCTCGTCTTCCCATTCCCATTCGATCTATTGGCGCGATGGATGGTTCCTCGCTCGGAGTCCACGGTGCACGGTTGTGGTCTACGTTCCAGAATGGCTGCTGCCGGAATGAAGAGATCATCACGAGCGATCTCCGTTCCCTGTTTTTGCTTCGTTATCGAGAGACACTAGACACCGGGCGCTGCTGCTCCCGGTGTTCTAGCGCTCCGCCCGGTGATGGTCATCTATTTCTATTTCTTTCCTTTCGCTCCCTCTCCACGTTTGAAATCGAAACCCCAAATACGATCTCGCTCGGGAGTGCGGGATGCACACCGGGGGCTTCCCGGCTTCCTTTTGCGCGCTAACCGGTTCACGCGTTCACGACGGCGGCCCCGTCATGCGGTCATGCGGAAACGCCATCGTCACTTGATCGCGCGTTCAAGCGGAAGCCAACAACGCGAACGCCTAGAGAGAGGCCCTCCCTACAGCCTACATTTCGTCAAGATCAGCACACACACACGCACACACACACACGAGACGAGAGCTGGTGAAGAGAAGTTTCGGTTTCATTGGCTCAACTCAAATACACAACCGATTGGAACCGGTTCGTCCGCTAATCATCACTCAACTCAACCCAGAGGTTCATAGATTGAGCAGCACCCCCTCAGCACTCCCCCCTCCACAGAGACTTCCTTCTAGGTCCAATGATACGGATCCAACGGACCGAGTGTCCCACGACGACGATGATGATGATGATGATGGGACACCCGGGCAAACCAACGGTGGCTGCGACGCGCGCGACGCTGAATGAGATCTTGCTGACGTTTCTTTTCCGGCCAGGCTGTTCGTAGATTTCCTCCTCATCATCCTCCACTCCTTCTACCATCGTTTGGGAACGTGCGGACGGAAAGTATGTCGGATGCCAAGCCGCGGATGGTGGTGGTGGTCCGAGGTTCGCGCCGATTTGTATTCGCTGGACATTGTGACAGCCGGACAGCCGGCGGGAATGAGAGACCTGGGAAGCTGGTGAGAGGAAGTGAAGAGTCACAGAATTCCTGTGCCAGTTTCCCTGGTGGTGGTGGTGGGAAAATCTTCCACCAACCAGCCAGCCAGCCAGCTAGCCAACTCGAGGCATCGCGAGCAATCAATGCAACTGCACCTCAGGACCGCCTCGGCAGTCACCGGGCATCCGATAAGGAGTGAAAAGGAAACCGATTGGAGCGACCGATTCGAGTTTTTACTTTTATCGGCCACCGACCGGCCACGGCCAATGTGTCGCGTGTCGCGCCCCTGTCCTCTGACGGTGTTGGTAAGGAAATCCCGCAATGACGATATCATGCAAAAGAAGAAAAAAAACACAAACCGCTCTGAACTGATGGGCAGCAGCAGCATCAGCAACACTCCGAGCACCTTGAGACCAGGCAGAAGGCTACCGAGTTACGTCGTCGTCGTCTCGTGTTGCAGACCCGGGGCTCTGCATTTGACATTATCTGAGGCGATCCATCGGGCGAGGACCGCCGCGTGCGAAGTGAAATCGCAGCGCGATGCAGCTCGTGCATTTTATATGCACGGAAGCCAACCAACCAACGGTGCAGGTGCCATTAGGACCAACTAATAAGGCATCGGCAAGCAAACGAATCAAACTATTCCATTAGAGAGCTCAAGACAGTCCCCAAAGGGGGGACACACACACTAAATGTTGCATTTGATCGTGCGATCGTCGTAACGTATCATAACTCGACAGCCGCGTTGCCGATAACTCATTTTAATTTCAAATTCATGTATCGTGCATATGTCGGCCGGTCGGTCGTTCGTATCGGATTTGCAACAGCCCCCGGGGACATTAATGTCGTCTTTAAGAATCACTTATCATCGCCGCACGGCCGCAGATCTACATTACGCCGAGAAGATAACGTGCAAACCTCCTGCAGAGCGGGAGAGAGGCTAAAGTTCGTGGAACGATAACCGACCACCGTGGAAGCGGATCGCTTGACCGCACTAACCGGTATCTCTCGGCCCGGACCTCGGTCTCTTTCTCTCCCTCTCTCTGTCCCGCCTTTTGACTCATAAAAGTCATCGTTGTGTGTGACAATTTGTGGCAATTTATGCTGTCATCAAACAGAGGCCCCTGCTTCAGCGCCGGTAACCAGTGACCCTGGCATCGTGTTGAGGTACATCGGGAACATTCCACTCTAGCGAGTAGCCGGCGTGTGGGTTGTCCCTGGCCGGTGAGGCCGGTCGGTCGGTCGGTTACAAATCTAAGCCACAAATGACGACGACGACGGTGACGACCACGAAGCCGAGCCAAGAATGGAATTCGGAGCTGCATTCGAGAGGTCTCAAATTACACTTGTCAATCTGCAAGCGACGGCCGCGACGGCAACGACGGCGGTGCGAAAGAAGAAAACGGACGCCGTGCGCCGCGCCACTTACCTCGACGATCGCCGTCGCGCGCGCGCGTCAGTCTCCGATCACCTTTCTCCGGTCCGGTCTCTGCAGTCCGGTCTCTGGCCGGGGACAGTGTGCTGCAACAGCAACACCAATTGTGGTTGCAACATGAGTTGTAGCTGCTGCTGCTGTTGCTGCTGCGTTTTTTTTTGCTTGCTGCTCGTCTGGCGATCGCGAATCGAGCGAATTATGAGCGTTTGGTAATGTGAATGGTCACATTGGCCTTCGGCCGGTCATGGTGGTCGCTCGCCCCCCCCCCCCCCCCTCCCTCTCGATTCTGTCGCGTCGGATTTGATGGGAGGCAACACCTCTCGAACGCGCCAAACAAAAGGACTTCAATCACTTGAAGCGTTCGCAACGCCAAGCGACGAACCTGGCGAGTTTTTGGCGAACCGGATGACGCCGCACGCCGGACGAGATGTGGTTCCCGAATCGAATTCCCGGAGAGGCGGACGGCCCGGGACGAATCGAAACAGCCGTTTTTGAGCGGAAATTGATCGTCCGGTTTTTTTTCTAATGTTTGGCACCCGCAATACCCAACAAATGGGAGGCAATGTTACGGTCCAGCTTACGCCTTTTACGCCCAGGGCTTTTGATTACCACCCCCGGTAGCCCCGAACTCCCGCTGGTGGTGGCCTATTTCTTCACCTCACGCGCCTGTCCTATTGTTCTGTTCCCGGCTGGCGAGTTAATCATTTCAACGCGATGGCGGAGGACGTCGCTCGTCATCGGGATCGAGTACAGGTCGACCCTGTTTTCGGGTGCTCGGGAGAAGGTTAACGTCATCACACGCACGCACCTCTTTTTGAAGGGTCCATCACCCCCATAGAGGTTGCTTTGCCGTTCGCCATGCCATTTGCCCTCGCCATTCTGGCCACGCGGCTCGGGTTTATGACTGGAAGTCGGCATCGGAGCATCGGGTTTGCGACGATCCCGTTTTTCTGCAAGAATCGCAAACTCACCCGGCCAGTCACTGCTGTGACTGTTCCAAGGAGGAGCACGGGGAGGAGAAGGAGGAATACAACGCGAGAAAAAGAAAAACGACGAAGAAAACAAAACGCTAAACCGGTAGGAGGTAAAGAACGGAATCAATTAACCATAATTTTCTGTTTATTTTCCTCCTCGGTCCCGGTCTTCCTCGCTGCGCTCGACGGGCACACACACACACACACACAAGCGCATACACACAAATGTGTCCGGTCCGGTGGTACGTGTGGCCCCTGGCCGGTCCCAAAAATTCATCGCTGGCTCCCGCGGTTTATTTTTCGCGGTTTTAGTGTCTTTTGTGCTATCTCCTCTCTTTCTCTCTCGCTTTGTTGTTGCGGCGTGTGTTTTCGTTTTCATCTTCTTGTTTTTGTTGCTCATCTTGCACCATATTTCAAATCCCGCAACCCGGCATCTGTCAGTGAGCAGTTGCGCTCCTGGTCCCAGGTCGGGAGTCGGGATTTTACTGCTTGCGGTCGCGGCGGGGCCTTCAAGGCCTTCAAGCCACCTGCAACAGTGGAACCGGCGAATCTACCGGCGGCCGGCGAGCTTCCTGTTTTGGTGCCGCAGTTTTACGACAATAATCTAAATTTATAATTATGTTATTCTGCTAATTATCGACTTTTAAACGTGTAGCCCACGGCCTGTTGCCGCGCGGCCGCTAGAGAATGAAGCAGAAGCTCCAAAGATTGCGGCGGATTTTCTATCCTAAAGATTCTACGATAATTGATGGCCGCTCGAAGCGCGCGGTTCGTTCGCGAGCTGCTAAATGGTAGCCATTAGGCAGCGATACGACCAGTTCGGTTCTAGTATTCGTTAATCAATGCTCGCCACCAAGCCACGCCAGTGAGCCAATACACCTCGAACGATCCAACGAGTACTGGACGCAACGACATTTGCATCGAAACGCTTTTGAGGTTGTTGTTGCTGCTAAACACCTTAAACCACCTCATCACCTAAACGATTCCCACGGAATCACCACCACCACCACCACCACGGCCCTTCCGTGATTAATGACACGCCAACCCCCGTATTTACATCGACAAATTTAATTATGGAGCTGGCCAACGGGCTGGTTGGCCCGGCTGGAGTTATGCTGGAACGATAAACACCTTCCACGATCGCGGAGTGCGGATCATGTCTGCGTCTGGGCTGCAATTTGCAAATCCGATAATCGAGCACCACACACACACACACACACACACTTGAGGCAAACATAGACCACCACCAGGGCCCACCACCCTTCGCCGGAGGCCACGGACACACGTCCCAGTGACTTGACGCCTTGGGCCAACATTGGAATTGGTGTGGTTTCATGGCCCCAGGATGCCTTTCGCGAGCCCCCTTCTCCTTCTCTCTCTGTTTTGCTCTCTCTCTCTCTCTCTCTCTCTCTCTTCCACCTGATCATTTCAAGGTTCTTTGGAACCGTTTCGGTCCGTCACTTCGGACTGACGAGAATAGCTCGAGTGGTGCGCGATCACTGGCATCGAGGTATGCTGGCCAGCATACTCCCCGCGCGAATGCAACGACAAGCTTCCTCTGCCCGGGGGAAAGGGTAAGGGAGTGTGACAGCAAAACTGGCCAAGGGAGGGGAGCGAATGAATTGCGCTGAAATTGACACGATTAAGCTGCCTCAACGAAAAGCGAAGCTGGCGCGAAAAAGGGCAACGAGAAGACGTCGGTGTCGGCGACGCGTGATAGCAACCCCATCACTCCAGCCCCAGCTCCCATTCTCCTCAACTGGTTCTCAATGCTCCTTACCCCCTCCCCACCACCGCCAGGTAAAACAGGCTGCAGCGAGTGGACTAAGGGCAGTGAGTTGCAGTTATGTTTATGCTTTATCGAGCCAAGGCTCTGGCGGACAACGTTTTTGGCCGCGCACTCCGTCCACCCCTTCCCCGGGGCATGTTTTGCTCTTAATCATTTGCCACTCTTCTGGCCAGTCGCGAGCGCGAGTTCTCTGTCGCCACGGCTTAAGACAAATCCACTTCTTCCTCGATCGCCCCGCGGAAAACCGGTGATATCTTCTCCTCCTCGACGACAACGACGGCGGATGGTGATAAACACATTGACAGGGCTGACCGACCGACCGACCGACCGACCGGAGTACTACTTACCGGAGAGGCGGTGAAACCACCTCTTAACGTGGAAGAAGATCCTTAACCAAAAATGGACGCAAACCGTGGCGAGCTGGGCAGCTGTTCTGTTGCTTGATGCTGCTTTCTGCTGCTGCCGCTGCTGCTGCTGCCGCTGCTGCTGCTGCTGCTGCTGTTACGGCACTTTACTGGGCCAATTATTGTTGGTTGCCCTTTCGAGCGATTCTCGGTTAAAGAGGAGCGCGGCCATTCCAGGAAACCGAATTTCAAGCCCCGCGGGATTCCGAAAAGTAAACAAATTGTTACGATCATTTCGCTGCCATCCCGCTTGTTTGTCGTCACTCTTCACGGTTCTCTCCGTGCTGGTCGTCGGCGTCGTCCTCGTGGTCGTCGTTCGCGCAAGAGGAGGTCATTAAGCTCTCCATCATATTGCATCCGTCCGGTCAGCAAGAGGGGGTAAGAGAGTGCTTCAGTGCTGAGAGCGAGATGCTCGCGAAGCTCATCTTCCTTCTGAGGACACTCTCCGATAGTGGGCGATGAGCGGATGAGTTAGGTAGATCGGAACGATTGAGGTAGAAACCGAGCATAAAGGCAACTTATGTAAAGATTGGGCAACTGTTTCTGTTAAGAACTGCCAAAGAGAGTTTGAAATTAAGTTGCTATCGTGACCGAGCACGGTTTAGATCTTTTTTAAGGGGAGAAAAGGTATTTAGTTTGTTTTTTCAACATTTCGTTTCATTTTAAGAGTATTGTGCAATTTTTTTTTATCAATCGACGCTAAACTAACAGAGATATAGATTTTTGAAAAATCGGAAAAATGTACCTTTCATTTTCCGAAAAAATTATAAAATTATTGAAAACTTGTTTTAGATGCAAAAATCGTTCAGAAAGCTACCAAAAATTGAAAAGAAATCCCACAGAAATTCGACGGCGGACTAGCTGCGGACCTAAACTTGTAATCCAACAAATGATTATTGATTTGTATATTTCCGATGATCCAGCTGAAAGCTAAACTGGGCACCGAAAAAAGTAGATTTTTGTCGATTGGATGCCATGAACTTAGTTTTTTATATATTTGTTCCACAAAATACTATAAAATATCCATGAAAAGCGGTGGTTTAATATGAAATTTAGGTTAAATAATTAAAATGGATGGTTTGTCCATAAAAATTCTTCAAAATTAAACCTTTTTTAAGCCTCGAAATAATCTTAGCCGCTGCTTTAGAAACGGATTTGATAGGACAGCGTAAACAGCTAAGATACTTTCATTCAGATCGAGAAGTTGCCCTTATCCAGGTCGGTTGGGAATTCGCTGTAAATAACTGTCACAAGGCGCACTTTATATAGGTTTCTTCTTTGTTACGCTGTTGATGTGTATTTGAGATTTCCAAAACAAACATGCTGTCGTGATCGTGCGTCTGAAGTACGGAACTTTACTTAACCAATTGTCAAATGATAATCAATGCAAGATTCTTAACTGTGAAAGTAGCTATCGTGGCCATAAACCTTAAGGTGCAATGATCGAGGATCAATCGCCATCGATGTTGAAGATGACGATGCAATGAAGAAGGCATAACATCCGGGGGATTACCTCCAAGCTTCTGGTGTGCAACCAAACGATCATCAGCCATCGAGAAGTGATAATAAACCATGGCCGTGGGCGCATTCCTAGATTCCGTTTGTGTGAGATCGCGCTCACCATCCAACCAGTGAAAATGTCAACTTCTAGCACAGCTCAGCGGCCAAAGCACTAAAAGGGAATCATCATCATTATGGAAATGAAATACCGCACTTTACTGGCCACGGCGTACATTAAGGTGTACGTTGGCATAGGGTTGGATCTTTCTTCTTTTTACGACAAATTAAGCGGGAGAATTCATAAGATTTTTAATTTAAACGCCGTCCAAGATGGTGCTGACCACCTCCCGGTATCTGACAGTGCTACTACACAAACACATACACAAACTACCTCCTACACCGGTTGTGGTTCTTCGTGGCTGATGGGCCGAAGAATGGGAATTGATCGTCCATTTGGGGCGAGATCGAAATGTCCACAAACATTGCATTTGATGGACCGATGACCGAGGAGGACCACCCAAGACGCTCACTTCATGCGCACCCTGACCGGACCGGAGTCTGTGGTCCAAGAGCAGTGAAGGAGCGCTGGAGAAGGTGGAAGGTATGGTAAATTGATTCTTTTATTTCCTGCCCGTTACTCCCGCAGGGGGATGATGCCGCTGCTGTTGCTGCTGCTGCCGCTTCTGGGAGGTAGTACATCCCCGAGCCGAGACCAGAGAAGGTACATTCCACCTTCAGGCGAGCCGTGGCCAAACAGGTTACCGATCGCGGCCGATCGACTGGCTGCAGTCGCGCACTCTTGCTGCCGCTGCTAATCGGTTAAAGCGTCAACTGCCATTTGTAAACGTTTGGATGCTGGCGGGGAGTACGCCGTACAATGTAGGCGAACGAAATCCCCCGGGAACATCTTGGGTGATCCTGATGAGATTGATGCAATCTGAAGTGAAATCATAAGCTCGTTGTGCGTAATTGTAATACGAGTCGCAACAGGGCGCAAAACATTTCAATCGCTTGCAACTCTCCAACACTCCAATGTGCTTAAGACTCCTCGACATCTATCTCGTTTCGATCTGGGCGTGCCAGGGGTGCGGGGCTTTCGGTGCCAGGGCGCACTCGGTCAGTCCGATTAGCATCCAATTAGTGTGCCATCACACTCCGGGGGCGGCTTTGGGGGCGTACCTAACAGCAAACAGATCTCTCACTCTCTGTATGTCTGTGTGTGTAGGGGGTATCCGTAATTTATTTGTCACTCCCGCCGGCCAGCACAGCCCGTCTTTAGCGTGTTCAAATTAATGAGTCACGATCGGTGCGATGCGATTGCTGGCGAACAGCAAACACCTTCTGGCATCGGTCTCGGTCTCGGTCTCAGCTCGGCATTTGACGGTCTCTCGCTATCAGTTTACACGATTTGTGCGCTCCAGGACCCCTCACCCACACCCTTTCCATACCGAAACAACTCCGACGGCGACTCCTTAGTGCAACTAATGGCCAGCGACACCATTAGCCACCGTGCCCGGAAGAACGGTCCTTTCGGGGCTTAAAAAAGCATAACAACCTCCTTCTCTATAACATGGCGTGCCACTCGTAGCACGCGCTCTCTTTCTCTCTCTCTCTCTCTCTCTCTCTCTCTCTCTCTCTCTCTCTCTCTCTCTCTCTTTCTCTCTCTCTCTATTCGACTGAACAACCTCAACGAACATCTTCCTCTTCTAGGGGGGAGTTTTCGCATTCCCTCCGCCAGATCAATGATGAAAACCGAGTCCGCATTTCGCCAAATGAGCTGTCCCACTCCAAACCAGAAGAAAACGAGACCAGGGCAGGAGGAGGTGGATCGCGTGGGCCACCCAACCCAATAGAGTGGCCGCGTCGCGCCCGCACATAGCTCATCGCCGTAGATCGCACGTAACGAATCGCGCGGAACGTTCGCCTCGAGACTTTCCGGGACTGCTGCTACTGCGGCTGCTGCTAGTGGCACACTTTTGCGTCACACACACACACAGCCGTCTTACAGCCGTTAGCATTCCAAAGATGCTCACCGGCCGCGCGGTAAGCCTGGTAGCCAGAAAGACCTCAGAGTGGCCACTCGCGCGATCGCCACTGCAACTCATCGCCGTCATTGATCCCGAGGCGGGGGAGAGGGCATCGAAGGGAGAGGGAGGAGGGGCTCGTGCCTCGTGCCCATCGTCGTCGTCTAGAACAAAACGCGGCGGCGGTTGCGCTAATGACCGGTAATGAATATTATTAAATGTCTGCGAGCCTTTCCCTAGACGACTGTCGTGGCGGATCGCTGCTACCGGGTCGCTGAGACCGGGAGTTCTGCGCATGAAAGGTAACCTCAAGCCACACGAGATGGCAGTCGAAGATGCGACCGTACTCCGTACTCCGTGGTCTGTGCTCTGAATGCGGTCATCCACAAGTTGAGGTTGTTGCGTGTCGGTTGTGGAGCGATCGCGATCGCACACCAGGAATCGGAGAACGATTTATGTTTTGTCGGTGGTGCAGCAACGATCCGGGAGCTGAAATGAAGCAGTTCATGCGGGTGATGTGGTTGGACGAGATGATTGAATTGACCAACAGAATTGGTCGAATGTATGGAAAGGAAAAGGTGCAGCTGTTGCTACAATACTTCGAGTGTCATTTGTGTTACAATCTATAACTTTACATTGCAGCGAATGTAACTGTAAAATGGAGTTCCAATTCCATAAAACATTAACTTCTTCTAATCTAACGCACAGTCCATTCCAAAAACTGGATTAATCAAAACGGAGACAGTGTGTTTGTGCAGCGGAGATGCATTCTACCTACGAACGAACGCATCGTCGAGGTTGCTTTTACAACATTCTGCAATCAACACCACACCTACTGTAATCAAAGCGTCGTAAAAACGGCACAACAACAACCATTCCAGCCAGTTTTGCCAGACCCGAGTGACCGCTGCAGCGACGTTCGTTGATAGTGCCTTGTCCTAGGACACGTAGCACAAAATGGTCCGAGGGCTTAATGTGTCGTCAAAGCGGCAAAGCTTCGCCACCTGTTCGAACATCTAATTGCTTCGAGTCCAATCGGACGCGTTGACAGTAATTACGCCACCTCGGCGCAGGCTCCGGTGACGACGACGACATGCCGGTTAAACACTCGAAGCCGGCTTCAAGTTCTGCAATTACTTCATCGTAGTGTGCCGCGCTGCTGGGCCATCTTTCGTCAGGTTGTTGGCTCCCGTGTGTAACCTACTTACCGCTGACCGTTTAACGGACTGATGAACCTCATTCTGGGAACATTGTTGTCTTCGTGTGTGTGTTTCGTGTTTCGAGTTGGATCGAACTTCGAGCTGTCCAACTAATGAGAAGCTGTACTTTTGGGAGGGAAAGAAGTTACAATGCCTCAAGTCAGGGGAAGGTATAACAATTGAATGAAGGAATGTTTAGGAAACCGAGAGAGGGGTAGAAGCGCATCTTTTCGACCCCAGAAGGGCACACAATAGCACACAATTAGATCCTCCGCCCGACCGCGTGTTCGGTAACCGCCGGGAATCTAATTATCGACGAGTGGATTGAAGTGGCAGCCCGAAAACCTGAAACTTTTGAAAAACCGTCAAAAAGAAGCACCGAACAAGGAATGCTTTCTCTTTTAGAGCGTAATTAGAAGCCTGCTAGTGCTACCGTGGTTGAATACCGTGTACCTTTTCGGTTTCAGCTCCGGTAGATGCCTCGGATAGACAAATACCTCGGATCGGTTGGATGGTCCCGTTCCAACCGCCGCCCTTGGCCTTCGCTTGGTCTGGTAGCAGGAACTCCGTCAATTAAATTTCCACAGCTAGGCAGCCACCCGAATCGCGCGGCATGGGCCGTTTGGTCCAGCCGATGGCCGCTAATAGAACCCAAGCGAAGAGAGGGGGTTTTTAGCGGCAGCAAGCGGTAAAGAAGCTGCGCCACTGGCACGCATTCTCCCGAGGCCGAGGCTCGACGAGAAGTGTCTTCCGGACCGGTTCTCCCCGAGGGGGGTTTGGACGCCACGGTTGTGAATCGTGGCCACGCAACGCGCCCAAGCCACGATTAATCGATTTGGTGTCAGAACGTTAAACCAGCTATAATTTACACCATCCGCCCTCTCTGTCGCCGTGGAGAGAGAGCGAGAGAGAGAGAGAGAGAGAGAGAGAGAGAGAGCGAGCCGGAATGGTCCGATTTTTCGACCACCCTTGGACGGATGATAGTCACTCGCTGCATGGACCACCCCACACGCTATCGCTGTTCTAATGTTGTTGTTGGTGCGTGCCAAGCTGCGAGCCTCAAGGCCGGACCACTAGTGACCATCCAGTCTCTCCGCCTCGCTCTCCCCGGGGGGATAAACAGGAACTCGTAGCCTGGAAGCGCTAGACCGCGAACACCTCGTAGTTGTCGTCGTCGCCGACATTTCCAGTTGCATCTCTCGCGGCCGCTCCGCCAATGTGTGTGTGTGTGTACGGTCTTGTGTCTCGGGGTCTTATCAGACCGCTTATGCAATGGCATGCCATTGGCCATTCGGATTGTCTTTCCAGCACCGTTAAGTGCGAGTGCCCGAAACGTCCAACCCAAAGGCCTGGCGTCTTCCTCTTCGTCGTCTTTGTCGCCGTCGTGGTCGTTGTCGGTGTCCGCTGAAAGGATAATTAATAAAAGGAAACAGAGAGAGCGCCGAGGGAGGAGGAATTAAAGATTTCGCCAAGACACCACGCGGTGTTTCGGCGCAATGGGACCGAAGACCGTTCCAGATTACCGCACCCACGGTTGGAGGGGGGCTGGGAATGTTGTTCGTCAGGTCGTCAGAGAGGAGAAGGAAGACATCGCAAACCAGGGCTACGATCCCTGCTGGGTAAGGGCCTGCGGATATCAGAAACGCAGAGGTTTGCATCGTTTGTGGTCAGACCGTGCCCGGGGGAGGGAACTCCACCAGACAGCAATTGACACTTTCAATGGCGATGACAATCACTAACTGGAGCTGCCTTCTGGTCGGTGAAGTTGCAGTCGCAGTTGTTACTGGCCCCTCGAGCATCCCCTGAAGCTGAAGTTGCCCCGTTTTTGTGACACTTTCGCGTGATCAAGTGTCCTTACGGCGGATGAAGCGTATCCCAAACACCGTGGAGTGAGAAAAAAGAACCAGCAAAACGGCGAATGAAACGAATGGTGGTGGCGCAAAGAGGTCGTGGTCACTTATCGGTGGTTGTCAATCGGTGGAATGGGCGGTCAGCCCCGTTGGTCCCATTCCGGGAGGCAGAAGCGCCTGATGTCATCACCGCCAGCCAGCGCCCACCTAACGATCACTGCTGCTGCTGTGACATAATGCGCCTTTATTGCAAACCGTGTTTGGTTCGACAATGTTTTGCCCGTGATTTCCTGGCTGGCCGGTTGGCTGGTGAGGAGCTTCTTTTCTGGTTTATGGCCCCGCGTTTCAACCAAGAGTCCAGCGCTTTATGAGTTCGTGCTTCAGGGGGGCGTGCATTGTCGCACGCGAAAAGTTGAGGCATCGAGCTGCCTGCTTTATTGAGCTTTATTTTTATTGACAAAAAAAAAGGGAACTCCGAGAAGGAATCGATTTAATGAACAGACGGCAGCGTTGTTGTTGCTGGATTCGCTTGCAGTCGGCCATTGTGTGGCGTGCGGCCTCTAATCGAAGGTTTTCCTTCGACACAATCAATTGTCTCTCGATGGCTCCGAAACACCGAGAAACAGACAGACAGACCGGGAGAGAATGAGAGAGCTTTGAAATAGTAACATAAAACTTTACAACATCTCAGCATATAATCACTCGCTATATGGTCAATGGCTGTTTTATGGCGCCTGCATAATAAACATCCAACACCATTTCACACTTCATTTTGCCCAAAACACTATCCCCAAAAACTGCGCGCGCGTCTGGTGTGTCCAGTTCCTCGGCTTCTGCGCCTTCCTTCACCGCAGGCACTATAGT
This sequence comes from Anopheles darlingi, assembly GCF_943734745.1. Taxonomy (NCBI): domain Eukaryota; kingdom Metazoa; phylum Arthropoda; class Insecta; order Diptera; family Culicidae; genus Anopheles; species Anopheles darlingi. Next base: position 65,837,341 of record NC_064874.1, read on the forward strand.
CTCTCTCTCTATCGGGATGTATCATCGATTTACATCACACACGCACGCACACACACAGACACACAGATGTGCGGTCGCGTTCTACCGGTTTTCGTTTTTTTTGGCGACCATTGGTTAAGCTTTTGGCAACATAATTTATGGTGTGAAGAGCGCGTGCGATAACCCCTTCGGACCCGAAACCAAGAACCCGGATCGTAAAGAAGTCACCGGCACGGCGTGTTGGCGGCACATCCTGGCCAACCGAGCATCCCTATCAGTCGTTGGTGTCTTTGTTCGTCGGCTTAGACCGATGGCCGATGCGATGGCCAGAAGATGGTGTCGCGTAGCACGTGTGCACACTGTTTATGGGATGTGCGATCATCTCGCGATCCGCGGCCACTAAACCGCGGTGAACCCGGTTTAGTGGCCCTCCTCTCCCCCTCCTGGAGTCCGTGGTTCGAGAATGACATTCCGCGTGATTGAGGTAGAGCGCGATAAGATATCGTCGCGCCGACCGCCGCCGACCTGAATGCGGGAATGGTTTATAGGCTCTCCGAAGCGATCGATCCGGTTCATCGGCTCATTAAAAGAGTCAACGAAAATATTTAGCCACCGGGAGGGGGGACCGATAAAATATGGCCCTGTTTATGATGTTTGAGCAATTTTATAGCCCACTTTATGCGGCAGCATTCAAAAGATCGATTACAGAAATACCATCGGGCTATCTTCTAGCTTCTCCCGTTGGACCACGTGGAGTTAACGAGCGGGAGAAAAGCCGCGCTGCTCTTTGGTAGTGGTGATGGTGGTGACATTCCAGCCCTTTTCCCAGACCAGTATTATGCAAAAGCATGCGTAGAGGAACGCAAGAGCTCATCTTCACCATAAATTCCCGACGGGCGGCCAACGTCAGGCCTTCAGAGCAACCCCCGGACGCACTGCTTCTCCTGCTGGTGCTGGTGAGGCTTATTGGTCGGCAAATCGATTAGCGTCGTCGTAGAGAGCGATCAAACTCGAATACTTAACCGCGCGTAACAACAACAACGATCGATTATGTAAATAGCGCCGATAAATTACTCTCCGATTCCGAGCGGGTATTTGGTGGAATGAGTTTTTAAAAGATGAAAGCGAGGAGCTTAAGTCGTAACAATTTCGATCTATGAACGCGATCGGCGCAGTTTTACAACTCAAAGCACGGCCATGATAGGCCAACAGGCAGGTGGGCAGATTGACAGTTTTATTTGTCCGAATGCTTCGATAATTGTCACCGCTCGATGATTCCACATAAAAATGGTTGATTTATAGACCAAGCCAGGGTCGTTGGTCAGCCTTGGTCAGCCCGTAATACTTCTTTTCGTTCTATCTGATGTTCATCTCTCTCTTTCTCTCCATCTTTGGGAATCTTTTGTTTTATTGACAATCGAAGACAGCGTTGTTGACACGTGAGGAAATGACAGATACCTTACCACGTAAACAAACTCCTTCATCCTTCTCACACACACACCCGGGGAGTTTGGCAAACAAATTATGAACCGCAATTTATGGGAGCTGGATGTCCAATTTGTAAACCGATCGCTCGCTCGCTCGCTCGTTCGTTCTTTTTCTCACCAACCAAGCGTGCGATAAGTATCGTCCTCGGATGGCTTCCGCTCGCGACCGGATTTGACGCATAAATCGGAGTCACACACATCTTTCGCATCTTGCACACACATCGCGATGGTGGTGTCCGTCGTGGGAACCAACAGTGTTCCCGTTCCCGTTTTGCTAGCCAATTTTGGTCGCCATTTTTCTAGATCATCGGACTCTCTCCACACACGCACTTTCACTCCCCTCGCGTGCGGTTGTCGTAGTGGCGATGTCCTAATGTGTTCGAGTTGAATTAACACATCAGATAAAACCCGGGGGCACCGGGCATCACCATGTTCCACGCCGTGTGCGCCGGAAGAAGCAGTCAATCCATTCCGTACTCACCTCACGTACTTACGGAGTCGACTTGTCCGCCTAGACTTCGGCCTGTTCCGTTTTCCAACGTTTGACAACGAGAACCTCGACAGGACAGGTCTCGATGGTCTCGAGTACGTCTCCGATAATGCGGACGGAAACGCTGCCACTGCACATTGCTGCTGCTGCTTTGCAAAATGTCCGTCGATTGGAGTGAATTGGGGGCGCCCGTTTCGATTCCTTCAATCGACGTTCGTGCGTGCGAGCCCCAAGCACACTCCAACGAGCCAGTGCTCCGCATCCTTCATCGCATCACAGGAGACAAACCATTTCCGTCGTCCGTTGCTACCGGACCCGACGACGACGACGATGCCGACGGAAGGCGCCACGGCATGCCATCGTGGCGCAAACGCAATGTGCAATGTGTTCGTGCCACGTCCCCAGCTCCCCACCGGTGCTGCCCATTAGCATTAATGGCCGTATTAATTAGCGATTCCCGGCAGCGTTTAATCTTATTTTCCCCCGCTCAGCACGCGTTCCATTCCGTTCCGTTTCCGACTACGTGTTGTGCAGTGGCTGTTTGGTTCGTTTTGGTTGTTGTTTTTTCGGCCACATTGGTTTCAGTTTAAGCTTTCGTTCTGTTCTCGGTTGTTGATTCTCTGTGGTTCGTTTTCTTCGTTCCGCTCAGCTGTTCGCTGCTTCGTGTTAATGTTGTGTGTTTGACTTTTTCGTTTGTCACGATTTTTCGGGTGTTTCGAGGGTTTCGAAGCGGAGAAGCGTCCTATCGCGTTGTACTCTCACGCTGCGTGTGTGAAGCCGATACGATTTCGATAGGAAACACCAGGGAATCGTTCTTGGGATGGTTTTTGGAGGAACCCCAGAACCCTCGGGGGAAAAACGGAGAATAACTCCACAACTATGTGGTCGATGGCTGGCGAAAGTAAATTATAACGTCGCGCGCTAATTAATAGTAATCTCGATCACAAATATTCACCCGGTGATCGATGGTGGGGTCCCAAGAACGCCTGACCACGGGTGGCACGTTCTGTCTGCTCTGCTCGGCTTAAGGCTCTAAGCATGGTCTGAGCATCACAAATTGGTATAAATTTCCTTTTTATTAATAGAGATCGCTTCTCTAACGCGCACAGCAACAACCGGTACGTTACGGCATCGTTACCCCGTTGCTGGCCACATTAGGGGCTAGACACAAGCGTCGGTATCATGTCCCCTCGACACATATACACACCTACCTGGCCCAAACGGCCACCGCGTGCCTAATGAGCGTTTTTGCATAAAATACCCATTAGTGGTAGTGTCTTGGGGTCTTGAAGAGCGCGCGCGCGCTCTGAGCTGGCGATGGTCTTATCATAAAGTTTATTAAATTATGGGGTAGTTTATCATCTTCTACGATCGTACCGTGGCCTCTGCTGCGGTTCACTGCCGAGAGCCGGAAGGGATTTTCGAGCGGCAGAGAGATTAAGTGCTGCTGCTAAGGCTGGACTCTCCGAAAATCCACGCCGACCAAACCAGCGATTAGGATAGGAGGTTCGGGGTGGATTAGCCGCCCGGTTCGCCCCTTGATTGAGACGTGTCGTGGCGAGAGGGCACCCCTGAGGATGATTTGATGTCAAAAAAAAAAAGACCGAGGGTGAGACCTTTGATCGCGAGCGTAGCGTTGACCAAAACCCAAAACTTTACGAGACGGACCGGTAGATCACATCACACACCAGAGCATTCGCTGCAGAGTTGCTTGCTTCAGTTGTGTGTTGGGCTGGCGTAACCACAGCCCAGACCATAATTTTTGCTGGCGTACACTCTGGCGAGAGCAGAGAAGGTAATTTCCATTAAAATAATTACACTGGCACGATTCTCGAGCACATAAAAACAAGATGTAATAATCCATACATCAATCGCAATTGGCCGCTGGCTGGCCACAAGATGACCAGAGCGCACCGAGAGAGAGAGGGCGAGTGAATGTTGCAGTCCAGGGAGACTCCGCTCTGCTCTGCTCTTTGCTCGTTGAAGCTGGTTTTCTCGCACGGATCGGCTCGACGCGCAACCGACCGATCACTTAATCACCGCGACGGCGGCGGCGGCGGTGGCATTGTCGACGGCGTCATCATCGCGGCGTCGGCATGCAGGATGTGCGTCGACGAGAGTAAGGATCATGGCGAAATCGTGGGGCGTGAGTCGTGCCAACGTCGACGGAACGCCGTCTCCGTCTCCGTCTCTGTGATCGAATTCCATCCAGCGATGCTACTACGGTTCTCACAGGGATCGAGGATCGTTATCGCTTCTCCATTCTTTTCAGGCACGGTCGCTAATGTTACCAACCACCAAGCAGTAACCACATTGCGTGTGTGTGTTCGTGTGTTCGTACATCGAGAGCATCGCGATGCGTCGTGATGCTTCTCGCGGAGTCTTGACTTGAGACTTGAAGGGAAAACCGAAAAGGCCACGCAGCCAGCGTACAACAGCGTAAAAAACATTATCGGTAATGATCCAAATTGGATATTGCGTGCCGCGATGGCCTGTACTGCACGGGTCCGGGCGATGTGAGAACTTGGTGCTGCCGGTGGTGGCAGAAATATGTTTTGCACGTCGCCCCGAGGCGGATTCGCGAATGGTTTCTCTTGGATTAAAGGGTTTTGCGTGATATGGGGAATGGCTCCGCGAAGGGTTCATTGGAATCAAATCAGCCAGCAGCAGAAGGAAGGAATGCGTGCCATCTCGTGGGAAAGCTGGTCGAGAGGAATTAAGCCTTTTTGGAGGAAGATGGTTAATATGCTCCCACAATCACTATTACATGTTCCGGGATGCTCTGAAGATATTGTACTTTTTCATGGATTGATTTCGTTTGTGTGCATTCCATTTCAATCAAACGTATATTGAAGAACTTCTTCCTCAAAAAAAAAAAAAGATCTCAAGCATATTGCCCTTCTTGTTAGTTCTCTTCATCGAAATTCTACTGCAAACTTATACTATAATTGACTTTTATAGTATTGCTGTCATCTTGTATTTCTTGTCATCTTGTGTAATTTTATGAGGAAACTCTCAGCAAGTTTAACAGTTTAAAGCACTCAAACCAAAAAGCGGGTTTGAATTATTTTATACATAAAGAAAAAGTTATATAGCATAGACATAGATAAATGCAACAAATGTAAATATTAAAAACAGTAAATCGATCTGTATGGATAAATGGTAAAAGCGAAGATAAGAAGATTTTCTACAACGGAACTGCTGACTGACTGACTGTTGTAATACTTGTGTAGAAGAGAGCATAAAAGGGATGCTCCCCAAGGTAAACGCTCTCAATGCTAATTTTATGTTCCAAATTTTCGGAATAAATAAATTCGTTGAATTTATGTTTTTTCGATTTAACTGGATGAACAAGGAAGGTTTCAATAATCATACAGCATTAGGAGGAGTAAAAACTAACTGATTGTTTGTACAATGTTTTTATTCTATGAAAGCTAAATTTTTGATATCCCTGATTCCATATGTGTACTGATCCAACAAAAACGGTCTAGAATTGATCATATACTTCAATAGTCATGTAATATGATTATACTATCTCACCAACAGCAGTTTCTGGTTAATATTTTCTTTAAAAATATTCGTTTATATCAAATAACTCAAAAACTTGATACCAACAACAATGAATTATCAATATTTAAGTAAATATAATACGCGGTTTTCCAGGAGCAAATGATACTATCTAGGTGTTATCTAAGAGACATTTCAATTTAACATGATATTTTAATTAGGCAGTTATGCAATGGTAAATCCCAGAGCAAGTTACAGCTAGAGATAGCTAAGTGAACTAATAAAAAGGCTTTAATTCATTATCTAACTGAAGGCAGCATGTTCGATTCTCATCAGTCGATTGCACAAGATAACAACAGACACAAGTGACCTGAAAATCTCGAACAATCTCTCATCTTCTCCTATCGCGCGATCGCACCGGTCACGGGAAATCCTGCGCACGGGGCTCCCACCATTGCGTAAGCTTCCCACGAAGGTCGCTCGCCAATCTCGCCGTACCACAAACATCTGGGCGCGACTGTTTACGGCGCTGGCTGCCCGTAAACCGACTGCCAATGTTCCCGCACCATCATGTGCACCCCCAGAAGCCGGAAGCATAAATCATTCCCCTGTAACAAATGAGCGCACGGCACCTGGAACCGGGGTGACGAGTGGTCCGGTGATCGTAAAACTGCAACAACACCAAACATGACGCACCATAATTACATCTCTCACTGCAGCTTCTGGGTCTTCCCGCTGCTCCAAAATGTCAATTCCTGCGACCATCGGCTTAACGAATCGGACATCTTCGGTACAGGAAAAATCTCGGCCACAGAACCCCAGATTAAGTGTCCGACGTCGCGGAGGTCACTGATTTACACATTTACCGTCGATGTTTATGAGGGCAATTGTTGGTATGACGATTACGAGGTGGAGGGTTTCGCCTTTCAAGGGTTCGGTGCTCGCTTTACAGGTAAACACACAGTCCGCGTTCCTTCCTTCCGAGTCCATCATCCATCCCGTCCCTCTTTGGTGCTTGATGAGGAAACGGTTCCATGGTTCTGCTCCCAAAGCGCGCACCGCGCAGAACGTCGCGTGAGGTGTTTCGGATGTGTTCTGGTTGTTTTCCCGGGCGTTGACGGTGCTTGCCGGTAACAGATTCATCACTATCATCATCACAATCATCATCATCATCGTTGAGCGCCTTCTTCTGGGTGACGCGGCGTCCATCCATCAAGCGCCATTTTGGCTCGCGGAACTGGCAATGGCCACCGCTAACAATCGTAGCGCCCTTTCCCCGCACTCCAGGAGGTCTTGACCACCCTCCCTTGCCTTTCGTTCAACTAATTGACCACCCCTGGAGTCCCAAATGGATGGTTTTATACCGCTCCGTACACTCGCACCGTACACACTCTCACTTTGGACGCACTACTGGACGCGCGCCACCTCCTTCCTTTCGTGCTGCACCCCACTGATTGCTCTCCTCTCCCTTGGCTTCATACCCGTTGAGCGTTGATGGAGAGACGATAATTAGGTTGACGAATGAGGCTTGAAAAAACAAAACACATTTAAATTGTCGACAGAGAAAAGTGAAGGAGGAAAAGTACACAACACGAGCAGCAGCAGCAGCTGACGCTGACGATTATGTTCGCTAAATTCAGACCAACCACCACCACCATGCACCCCGATGTTGAGCCTTAAAGCCACTCACAAGTCTGATTGATGCGTTGTACCAACCACGAATTCCGCGGACCGCGACATGGTGCTGCGTTTAATTAGACAACATGCGCCCCCCGAAAAATCTGGACCCTGGACGCCGAAGGCCGAAACCCGGAGGCCGCAGCTCGAGATTCGTGTACCGAACGAGGCGAGAAATCAAAAGCAGTAACACGCCGGTCGTCGGTCGCTGCATTAAATCCGCCTCGTGGTGGGGGGCTCCGTCTACACCTTCCCCCTCCCCGGGGGCCCATGGGCTGCCATGATTTGTGGGCTGCCAAAAGGGTCATAACTTTTTATTCTTTCCGCCACTGTGGCCGGCTCTCTGCTGGTGGTGGTTGGTGGCGCGTGGTCAATGTTGGAAGCAAATAAATTTAAGTGTCGAATACAGTTCTTTGCCCCACCCCGCGCGTGTCTTTGCGTTTCTCAACCGGACCACACTTCCGGTGCTACCCGGTCGGGTCGGGTGCGCTGCGTGAGTACAAGACCGGTGCCGGCCGGCCAGAAGAGCTGAGAAGAATGTTGGCGAAAGTAGAGAATGGTGGAGATGTCGGTGGTGGCGATACGAAAGTCAACATTAAAAGTGTTTGCGCATTAAACATTTGCTAATGTAGTCCGACTTGTTCTCGATTCTTGTAAGCTCTTTCAAGAGAGTGCGTCTCTCTCTCTCTCTCTCTCTCTCTTCCTCTCTCCCTTTTGCTCTTGAGAAAACAATTTCAAATCCTTCACCGAAACAATCTTAAATCATTCGAGCTTTCAACTGAGAAATGCAGCAACGAAGATTGAATGCAGTCCGATGCAGCTGCTGCACCGATAAGGTACATCATCGGTCCGGTCTTGCGTCTCGCAAGACTCACAAGATCACGATCATTCGCATCATGCTGCCTCTTGGTGCCTGCTGTCAACGCCAAAACATTCCAATCCCCGGGTACTCTACTACAACAACTACTATCGGGCAATGGCAAGTTTGCTAATTAAATTACTCTCCAGCGAAGGCACGTACCAGTCGGAGCATCGTGGCAAAAGGAACTCTAGTGCCTCTCCTGTTGCCTCTACTCCTCCTCCTACTCCTCCACCGACCATGCTCGGTAGCGCGATGTCGCGCTGCGATGGAGCTCCAGATGAGTGCTGATTACGGATACGTGAGCGTATGCGATGGACAGGTTATGACCTAGGCCATGATCAGAACCATACCGCAGACCAGTCAGGGTGTGTGTGTGTGTGTGTGTGTGTGTGTGTGTGTGTGTCCGTACCGCGACAAACCGCGTGTCATGCCGCGTAATGGATTTGGTAGCCGGCGATGCGCACACATGCCTAGCATCGTGGCGTGATGATGATGCTGATGCTGCGATCGGTCGTCTCACGAAGGAATCCCTTGGTTCTGTTTCCCTCCCTTCCTCCCCTCCCAAGGAGGGGCATCACAACGGAAACGTGCAGCCACCGCCATCATTATCTTGAACTAGTTTTTATTGCCGGCATGCATCGCGATGCAACGCTGCATGATATCGCCAGATTAGCGCAACCGGCCGGCCGGCTGACTGGCTGCCTGGCTGGCTGGCCGGGAACGGAAAAGTCATTCAAACTGAGTGCATAAATGCGCACTCCGGGTGCGCACCTGCAGCTGCCGTTATGTAAATAAATTAAAGAGAAGATGGTGGCGTCCGGGCTGGTTTGACGGGCGGCTCAAATCAGGATGTCACAACGCGCCCGTGACAAGGATGTTTATTTGAAATAGATTAACAATGGATCCTGGATTTCCCGGGGAAAGATTGGCTGCATGCTGACTGTGCTCTAGACTTCGTGATAAATGCTGTCAACGTGAAAGGACATTGAAATAGCATATTTTGTGTAATGTTCTACTGCAAATAGTAAGACCTTCAATAAGTTCAGAACAGTTGCGAGAGTAAAGAACATTCTGGGCATCATTCTGCGGTTTCCTTGAGGTACTGGAAACTGGATCAGCAGCATTGATTGAACCGTAATTTTCTTATCGATCATTAGTGGAAAAGCGTGGCGTCGATTGGCGTGAAGGTGAATATGCAAATGCGACCCGTTTGCTCGCAAACCATCTAATCGCAGATTCTCCGGCCTCAAGTCCACCGCGAACAGGTTGTTCGCAAGAAGAGTAGGCTAGCTGGCTGCCGCTTGCTGCCGTGACTGCTGGCTTGAAATTCCGACCAGCAATAGCAGAATGCAAACTCAAGCAATCCCGCCAGCGCCAGACCCCATTCGACAACAGAATGTAACATCCTTATTCGAATTGGCAAACGGCCATCGTAGTAGTCGTCGTCGTCGTCGTCGTGAACATGTTGTATTAGCCAGCGCCAACGCTTAATTTGGTTCCGCCGTTACTCGCTCGGTCTGGTCAACATGCAGGACACTGTTGTACTCTTCGGAGTGGACGCTGGTGCCCAGTCAGCCAGCGTGTCACCGTGAATCTAATGAAACTTTCGTCGAACAAGCAATCCTCGTCGCAATTGCTACGTTCGATCCGGGCCTGTGCCTCGGTTGGTTGTAGGCGGTGAGGCGAGTCAATTAAATTCTGTCAACCCTTCGCCTGGATGAGGGAGCGAAGGGACCACGCAACGAGCTCTACAAAACCATGGCCACGAAACCGAACTAGCCAAACGCCCTCCCCCGGGTGGAACATAGTTTACACATTTCAAGCATTCCAAGTTACGGCAGCGTTCCAGGATCGTTTCTTTCCCCGCCAATAGAAGACGCTCGCTGGACACTCGGCACATTGATGCTTCGATTCCGTTTGCTCGGTTGCTTGTGCTGGCGAAAAAGGGATTTTTTTTTTGTTGGTGCGGTTTGTGTTTGCGCGAGGAATTGACTTCGTGCGCCACGCCGGGGATTAAATCCCTGGGACGAATCCGAGACGCTCGCAAACGTCGCGAAGAACGCGATCCAAGACCACAACGAAAGGGGGACACAAAAGGCGAGGTCGGGGCTTGGGGACGGGAACGCTTAACGCTCGCTCTCTCTCTCCCCCTCTCCCCGCGCGCAACGACATGGAAGTCGTGACAAGAAAATTGTTTCTTCGCCTTTTTGTTACAATTATTCTAACCAAACGCCAATCCGCCAGCTGTCTTCATACGTCTTCTGCTACTGCCGGGGAGCTGCTGTAAGGGAACCCAGGAGGAGAGGGGGGGTGATCAAATGCTGGTCGGATTGCGAGGGGCAACTTATCGGGAATTATCTTTGGTCCTGATTTGAACCCTTTTCACGCCACACAACCTCTACGCCTCTCCTCGGCGTTCCCGGGCGATTGATTGACCCGCCAATCCGACTGATTAATGATACGACGGAACGAATGGTGCAGATTACGCGCTGGCTCTAGGGAAGGAGGAAGAGGATTGGGGTACTGCCCGATGCCCGATCGGTGGGTGTTTTAGATGCAAATGTTTCGCCTTCGACGGGAGGACTGGTATTTCGATAAGCTGTTAAGTTGAACAAGTCTTTATAGTTAAATACATGCTGCTGACTTTTGCTCCCCGAAGCGACATTTGAACTACGTCGTGGTGCAATCGTGTGGAGTATTGCAAGTGATGGTTTGAGCATAAAGATGTTATCATAATAGGTTTAACTTTCTCCAAGGACAGTTGAATTGAACAACAGTTTGCAATCAATAAGCGTATTAACCGTGTATAGCAAGCAAAAATAATAGCTAGAATCAAAAGATTTAACAAGAACAAATATGCATTTTTCTTCTAAACTACGATAAAAATCACATTCATACACTCTAAAACAACTAAAGAATAGATTATTTCTGATAACCCCGTTTCCCAAACTGTTTCCGACTAATACACTAGAGTTCTAGGTTTCTAGGGGGAATGCTGAATTTTAGATTGATCACCTTTTATAAAACCAGTTGACTTTTTCGTAATTTTTAGCTAAACGCAACCAAAACCAATACAGATAGACCAATATAGCCAGTCTAAAAAGATATGGACAACGTTTCCAGAACTCTCATTAGTAAAGCTTTTCGAGCAATTGGTAAGGGAATATTTTTAAAATAGGACGAATCTTACGGATAGTTTAACGAAAAAAATTGACTGTTGGTTAAAAGTTATTTTAAAAGTGCGCTTAAAAGCTAAAAGAAAAAGAAAAAAATAGGGTTAGATTAAAAAATACTCCTGGGACTACTTAATTCACTTTCAAAACTGCATTAGAAATTGTTTAATAAACAAGAATTTTTCGTACATTTTACATTCTTTAGATAATTACAGATATGTATTATAAACACATCATTCCTATAATTCTGCTGAATTTAAATAACATTTGAGGTGATTTGAGAAAGCCGCATTGTTGCATTTGAAATTTTAGTTAAGGTTACCCCATGGTTGGATTAAAACTAAGCTCAGGAGACGGCGCATAGTTTTTCGCACAAAATCCGTTACAAAATAGATCCGCTCTGAATCGGCTTACGGACTAGAAAATTGATTTTTTGAATATGTTTTCTCACTATTCAACCTTTTAATACCGTGGTCAACGGATCCAGAATTGGAAGAGAATCATTTGAAAGCAGTTAAGATAAACATTTCTCGACACATTTTCATCTGTACGTGTTGGATTACATTTCTTATGAGAGAGAAACAACATATTTCTTTCTAAATGAGTTCAGAGAAACCAAATTATAGTTATTGCAACACAAAGGTTGCGTAATTTAGAAAAAAGCCCAGCGCATCCGTTGACCACCTACATTTGATCAATTTATTGTCGATCCAAACCGAGGGCCTCCAGCGCCAGTCCCCCATCGAATTGCTCACTTCCTGTCCGTGTCTAGCGGTGTGGCGGTTGTGCTTTCTTCCTGTTTTCCGGTTGGTGAGCGCGGGCGCGATGTGTGGCGCATCCCGGTTGCCACCCATAAATTGAAAATGAAAACCAAATCAACAACTTTAAACATCTATTCCCACCCCTTTCCTCTCTTCCTGCACTGTCCGTTCCGCGCCCAGGGCACGTGGGATTCCAATAGCCTGACGAAGACGCCAAGCAAACACTTCAGCAAACCATCAAGCGATCCATCCGATCGGTCGGTCAGCTCGGGCGCAGTATTTATGTTGTCTGACCACTCACTCAACCCAGGACCATTGTTACCGCGGAAGCACACTGTGTGTGTGTCTCTCTCTTGGGTTGTCATCAGGATGCCCACCGTTGGGGTCGTACGCCGCCGCCGGAGAAAGACAAACCACTCGATCGAACTCAAGCCGTTTTGCCACAAGACACCTAGACACCACCGGGATGGGGGATCCATCGAGATCGGTCAGCACACACACACACACACACTGTTGGCGTGACTGTTTATGGGCTACTTACCATTTCGCTTCTCATTCTTCACCTTCACCGCTTCGGATCCCGTGGAATCGCGGACGGAGGTCCGGATCGTGTCCATTTTGCTTTGATGCCCCCTTTGCCTTCACCCCACTCTATTTGGTCAACCATCCTACGGGAGTACGATTGCATGCGGTCAGCACTGGCTTACCGTCGTCGTCGTCGTCGTTCGCATTAAGATGTGGCAGTCCGAGGGGTTTCGTCGAATGAATGAGAACATGGTCAACATCCATGCACGCGCTAGAGATCGTCGTCACATCCCACGACACAAGTAGAAGCAGCAGTAGTAGCAACGATGCAGACCACCGTAGCGTGATTCGAGCAGACGGTTCGAGTGTTCAAATGGCGAAGAACGTCTTCGATTTGATGACATTCAGCGCCATCACCAAGCGCGTTTTGAATTATTTAATTGCTGGCCCATTAACCCACCAGGGAAAACCGCGAGCTCGGCCAATAAATACCAACTTATGTTGACAACCGATAGTTCCTTGGCTTCCCTGGCGTTTTGTGCGTCAAAAGCAAAGTCTCGCTGGCGTGCGAAACGCCCACCACCGATCGTATGCCAACCACTCGCTCCGCTTCCGTAATAACCTCGATATCTCGATGTCCCTCGCTATCATACCCGCAACCCAACATGGAACTAATTGACGACAGGCGGAACATTGTCGAAGGCAGAAGGAGCAGTCGGCATTCTAGTTCCACCGGACCAGCGCCTGCCGCTCCTGCCGCGACTAGTTAATATGCTGCAACAAATCCGCCGTTGACGTGCGAGCTGATCGGTGGTCGAATAAATTAACCACCACCACCACGACGACGACGGAGGAAGAGGGACTCCCTTCCCTCGGGAGTACGCGATCTTGGTGATAGGCGTCAAGCAGTGGAGACGACAAAACAGTCAGTCCCACCGTCCAGCATCGCTTCAATGGGGTGTAAACTAGACCGGACCTCGGGCCCCGGGTACGATCGAGTGATCGTGGATCGTGAAGGGAACGAGACGAGACGGGACCGACACGCTCCGGTTGGTTTTATGGTTCCGCACAACCACCCGAACTAGTTCTGTTTTGTACAGTGTCTTGCAATTGAATTAAATCATTTTCACTCCACGAAAAGTGACCAATTTCTTGAGGGTGTGGTTCAGGGGAGGAACAATCATTCTAGATCCACCCCCCTGGGGGGAGCGGGAGAAGAAAGTGTGCCCGAAAACAATGAGTCCGGCTACCGGATCGAAAAGGCACCGCACCCCCAGGAAAGGTGTTTGTTTTCGTCGGGAAAATCCAAGTGAAGGGAGTCCAACTCCGACATGTCCGTCAGTCCGTTCGTCCGCAACTTTGATGAAGTTTCTGGCGGATGATGGCCCCGGTGATGATGTTGTCTACTTAACATCGAACTGCAGCATAAGTGCGCGGCCGCGGCTGTCAGCGAATGATCCGATTATGATGATTCGGTGGCACAGATCCCTCCTGGGCACGGCCTGGGGCATAGAACTGGGGAAAGGGGGGCCGCTCGCCCTGGCTGAAAACCGGTCAGGTTGTTCTCGTGTTGGGTTCGGTGCGGTTTTGTGGAATTGATGTGGAATAATTATGACACTTTACTCCGTCGTACTCCGGTTGGCTGCTTGGCAGCTGCAATACCCGCCGGTTGTGGCCACGGAGCTCCTTCCAGAAGGGAGTCAGGGAGCTAGGAGTCGACACAATATCTTCATTTTCCCAATGGATTACGTCCATTTTCCAACCCCTGGCTCGGTTGGTTTGTTCTCGTTCAGGTTGTTGGATTGAATTTCATGCGGTTCTGTGAGTTGATGAGGCGAATGGCCTGACGTTGGTGTTGTGTATCTGGCTGGTGGTTGGCCGGTTTAATGCCAGCAAACCGGCAGTGCGCCGCGGTGGGAGACTGATGCCTGATGCTATTGAGACAGAAATGAGCGCCGTAATAGGTACAAAATAATTATGAAGACATTTACAAGACAGACCACTCCACTGACTACTGTTACTTCGACAAGGGCAGTACAGAAGAAGTTGACTGAATCTTTCCTTTCGGATTGAGTAAAATTGTTGGAAAATGAATTCAAATGCTTTACTGGCATGTTGTCGTGCACTAAACTCGAGCGCGATCCCGTTCTAAACCGATTAATACACCACGAAGCGGTCCAAGTTGTCCGCCATCTACCTTCAGCGCCATTGGGCGCCCTAACCTCGCGCGAAAGCATTTGACAAATCGCGCGCGCCAGTCGCGAGCGAACCGGGGCCGCCTGTCCCCTGTTTGTATTTATGTTAACACATTCTGTCTCTCCGCTCCACGATCTACGATGACAACGACGACGACGTCGACGACGATGCTGTCTTTACGTCTCGTTGATCTCGAAAACCGTTCCGAATGAATCGCTAATGTGCTCACTCACAACTTCTCCTTTTTCTTGCTGCTGCTGCTGTGTGCGCTGCGGCCACTCCATCTCCTTCCAGGGGTTGACATTTCGTCGATCAGTGTCAAGCAGAGTAAGCACCATCGCCACCAACAGCAGCAACAGCAACAACGGCCAGGGCGATCGCGACAAAAACCGCGACCTCATCCATCCACATCGTCAAAACCTGTTCCACCGAAAACGATGCCAAAACGACGCTGAGGACAGAGGACAACAGAAACGGCTGGACTCCGCGCGACTCCAGCGTCTACGGGAAAAGCATTCGAAATGAAAATTCGACCCAAAACGCGACGAGCGACGACGATTGTCCACGGTTGGTGCTGAGCCGAATCGAAGTGACATTGCTGCTGCTGGTGCAGCTGTCGTCCCGGTTTTTCGATCGAAGCAACAGTTGACGAATCTCTGGCCTGTCCCGGCCTGTCCTACCTCGCACTTCCTGTCCTGCTACCTGCGTGACTGCATTGTCCTCGGTGACAACGACGGCGACGGCGACGGCGACGGCGACAACGACAGCGACGGTGACATTCCTTCATCGTCGCAGCGCAAACGATCGCAGAATCAAATAAAACGCGAAATTGGAGGACAACGACGACAATTTTCGGTCAACAACGGAAGAGAGAGAGAAAGAGAGAGAGGGGTGCATTTTTGCGTCACCTTTGCGCACCCTTCCTTCCACCGCTACCGCGTCGGCATCACCGAATTAGGGAAAGAAAGCAGTCGCTCCGAGGACTGCGACATTCGCGCACTGGAAGCCAACCGGAAGGAATATCCCGCAAAACTGACGACAGTCGACGGTCAATCCTGCTGTCCACGAAAAAAAAATCCGTACCAACAACCGCCATCGATCGCCAAACCAGTTCGGTGTTTTCGGGAGTATCGAGCGATCGAGCATTGGACATGAGGTGACATGTTGCTGCCGGACCAAACGTACGAGCAGGCCTGCTGCCTGCGCAAGCACCAGCACCAGGACCATCACCATCGTCTGGCGCGTTTGCGTCCACCACCGGCCACGGACGACGACGAAGACGATGAATTTGCGCGGCTTCTCGCACTCAAGAAGCTGGAAGCGTGTGCCCGGTTTGATGCGGTCACCGTTGGTAACGCACTGGCCGCCGGTGTACTGACGAGCAGTGAGCTCGCCAAGTGTACGGGTGCGACGGATGGCAGCGGTAGTAGTAGTGGTGTTGGAAGCGCCGGTGATACGAGTGGTCACAGTCGACGCTCCCAGACGCAAACACAGCTCGATGTACGGTTGCCACCGGTAACAAAGAGAGGTGCCGGTGGCCGGGGTGAAGAGGATCTGACGTTGATGTACCTGGATGTGGAGAGTGTGTCTGTGTGGAGTAGTGGCCAACTGCATCGGCCTGCATCGGTGATGGCTCTTAGTCGCAGAGAGGAGGAACAGCAGGGCAAACAGAGAGTGCCAGGGGAGACTGGAGAGGCGGGTGTTCCTACTGTAGTGGCCGCTGGTTCGAACAAGACCGATCGAGGGATTGGACTTGGTTCTGGTAGTTCCCCTTGTACCAGTAGTCTTAGCTATTCGAGTGACTCGAGTGATGACGAGGATACTGGAAACCCTCGAAGAAGGATAGGTCCCGATGACAAAGAGGTCAACGAACGGCCAGTAACCACCACTAGCCAGAATGAAGCACCACCGGCAGGAGACCACACCGCGGATACGATGACGGATCGTTGCGATGATTACGACAAGACGTCGGACTTCTTTAATAATATCCCCGAGTTCCAGGGCGAAGCGCTTGGGCCGTTCAGTCTGGCCGGTAAGCAACCCCGCCCCGAACCGGAACCGGATCCAGATCCGGACTGGGCCAGCATCCGGACGAACGTGGACATCCTGCGGGCATGCGAACTGTTCCTGGTCCGTCATCGGATTCGTCCGGACTTCTTCTGCAAATACAAGAAAGCAATGAAGTGAGTTAAATGCATGCTTTGATGGCGTCTGTTCGCTTGGACAAATCTAACTAATCTCCTACTTCTTCGTCTTGTTCCTCCTCTTCTTTAGTACTCCCTCCGCCTCAGCACCGGCCTCGTTTCCGTTGTCGCGCTGCTCCCGGGCACCGATCACGGTGAGAAAACCGAAAAGCGCTTCACCATCCGCTCAGCGGCCAGTATCTCGCCTCGCCCAAGGTCCAGCGGTCCAAACCGGCGGGAGCGCCCGACAAACAGTGACCACCGATGCACAGCAACCATCAACCGATCGTAACGGGCCCGGACCGATCTACAGTGTGCCGAATCGGGCCGGCAAAAAGCGTCGTCCTAACGCCGGTAAGTCAAAACATTTAGTTCGTTTCCCTTTTGGCTAGGGATCCCCCCCACCAGGGCTCAATTCGCCAAACTACCATTCCGTAACGTGCTCTGGCACGTTCTGGCATAAATTAGCTTGCTGACCGCTGTGGATACCGCGGGGCTCGAAACAGGCTTGCCCCGCTCGCTCGCTCGCTCGCTCGCACAACACCAGGTAACCTGTTGCCGTTGATCCAAATTGAAATTAATGACCGAATTAATCCGATCGCTGACCGACGACTCGACGAGTTACCTTTTGCGTGGTCACAGATCCAGTGACTGGCGCACGGTTGGCGCTGAGATGCGCCTCTCCTTCCTTGGGCCTTCCAAACGATCGGACTGCCGGACTGCCGGACTGCCGGACGATGTAATTAATTATCGGCATCGGTCTGATGGTTCGGACCATGCGGAGAGCTATCTGTCTATCTGTTGCTTGTCGTCGTTCACACACACACACACGGCATGTGCTGTGCGAACTGATACACACCTTGGGAGGATTCACACTCCACTATTAGAAAGTCGACGACGTTCAGAACCTTTTCGGGCCGCAGGAATGTTCGTTTCAGGAACGTCCAGCACGGAGAGACTTCTTCTGCGAAAAATGCTCATTTAGTGACGTGTAATGCGTCAGCAACATCAGCATTTCAATCAACCGCCTTCAGTTCGGGAAGCCGCACCGTACAGCGGTACCGGTGTTGATGTTCCTTGACCAACCTGCTGGACACAGTGAAGGGCGTCAAACAGGCGAAAATGGATGATCCTCGCGACCGTGACAGGCGCCTTTTTGGCAGCGCCATTGGACGACGTTTTCGAGAATAAATCCATCATTCCGTCCTCGGGGTGCATGTCAGCATGCCGAAGGTGCCGAAAGCGACCCCCTGTGGTGTTGTGTGTGTGTGCGCGCCCGCGTTGAAACTGCCAGTGTGAAACCATGTTTGCTGAATGATGAATCACTAATCGTAAATCGTGTGCATGGTTAGGGGGCATTACGAATGTCATCGCAGCTTTTGCCGTTTGTTTTGAATATGCGCTCGATGTCACCTGTTCCGTGGCCGCTCGGTTCCAGCGCAGATAATGGAGATGTTATGCTGGTTGTTGCGATAATGATCGATGAACAGCCCGGAGGGGACCCTAATTGAAGTTTATTCGTTTGTCAAATTTCACTAAATACACAAATGAACCGCAATTACGACAGGGGCGTCGCCTGACAACTTATCATTATGCCGGACCGCAGCTTCAGCACAAAGGCATCGCTCATTGAACAGCCCAAAAGTGCTTTATCTTTTTCGCTCTTCCTTCCTCCTCGGATCATTCTTCCTGTTTCTCTCCTTCTCGGTTTTCCCTTTTGCTTCACTCCGGTTCGTGCGGATCTCGCTCGAGGCTGTCCGTCAAGTGACACATCAGAACGAGCTTGGCCGAGAGATCGGAACTTGGACCCATCATCGACATGTCGCTCAAAGCGATCAACCGATGATGATGACGACGGCGCATGATCGCAATGATGATGATGATGATGATGGGAACGATGATAATTTAAGTAGTTTTAACAGTTTTGTGGCAGGTAATTTTTCCTTCATCGCGCTTTCTGATCAGTCCTGCGCACGCCACCCCCGGGGGGCGGGAGTGCTTTTGCTTTTTCTCGATTGTTATATTGTGTGTGTGTGGCCACGATCACGGATTGCTGCTGGGGTCCGCGGTGCATTGATCGCACTTTTTGTGCGCTTTCGTCTCCTTCCTGTCACTGCATTGCGTCTCTCGTTCTGCGTCTACAACTCCTGTTCCTCCATTCACTCACTCGTCCTAACTTCCCGACCGATTTAACGGACGATTCCTTGCCAGTCAGCCAGCCGGCCAGCTCTGGTGGATTGTTGCGCGTGGTGCGTGGCAGCAAAAAAAACACACAACAACAACAACAACAAAAAAGGACCAAAGCAGAGAGAGATAACACAACAAACAGAAGACGGAGGGGCGAAAGGAGAGCTGGTAAAGAAACATTAAATCGCGCATCAAGGCGAAACCACACGCCGAGCACACTGGCCACCGGCCCATCGATACAGCCCCAGATTGTGCCCCAGACAGCCCAGCCGTGTGCACCCGTGGACCCTGGACTGCGTGTGCCGTTCAATTATACGTTGTAAGTGAGCGATGTTATCAGTTTAAATTCAATTTTGATTAACATAAGTATGCTGGCGCGATTAAAATTTATGATTCGTGAAATACCAGAAAATGGACCAGCCGCAGCAACAGGCTCCCCTTTTGCTGCTTTAGCTGGACCGTGTGTTGGTGGTGGTGTGTGCGGTGGAAACCTCGTGATCGTGATTCTGCGGAACGCGCACACCGGGCCGGTGCAAAAGGGAAAGCAAAAGTTGAAGGCTGCGCTACGGTGGCCGGTGTGAAGTGTCCGTTTACGGGGAGGGAGGGTTTATGGCGAGAACAAGCTGCAGCTCTCGATACTTGAACCGCGCGCCGTGCTGTGAGCATCTTTTTTATGAGATAAACATGAGATAAAAATGCATGTAGGTGGGTGAGAACGATGCTGATAAGCATTGTTGGAGTGCCAGTCCGGTCCGGAGACGAAGAATTGGTGATTGTTACTCGATGGTTCGGTCGGATCGTTCTAGTCTAGGCCCTGGCGGGTATGAATTATTAAAATCTTTCAAAACCCCTTAACGATCACTCCTGGGAGTGCTCTGCCGGAGAACTTCCGAGGATTTTTATTAAAGGTCACTCGAGTTCTCACGAGTAATGATGCTTTTTATGAAAAATCTTCCTCCGTATCAATTGTATCAGCGATGGAAACGTCTTCTGTTTGTCCTCCGAAAGGATCATCTCTTGAATGTGATCTAAACCTGCTGCTGATCGGTCTAAAAAGCTTCAAGCGTGTGAGTAGCTTTAGCGAAAAACGCTTCAGCTCGAAAGCTCAACGGAAGTTTCAACGATCGCGCGAACGATCGTCGATCGAGTACGCGATCGAGGTCGAGCACCGGGTAAAAGCTCCATCCGTTGCGCAAAAAGCTCAATCGTTTTCCGAAACAGCAGGAAAGCTTTCGCATCCTTCGACAGGAACGAATGAAGATTTCGAAAACAGTCATCCTGATAATTTTGTTTTGCAATTTAAATATTATTTTAAGTGACTTTTTTCCTTGCTTATGTTATAGTGTTTACTGATCGTAGATAACCTGTTCTCTCTGAAGCGAATGACTCATGGCCTTCGATCATGCAAACCGATATCGATCCGAAAATCACCATTGACCATTGTGAGCGATTCGCCATCGGCTGAAAACCCGGCGGTTTGTCTTACAACTCATTGACTCACCGAACACAATCAAACCATTAAACCGAGCCCCTTTTTGTTGTGCCTACTCATACCGATCGCGATCATCAGCCAAATTCGAGTGACTCACTTTCAACTTTCTCGACTGGACCTGCTTAATGGACAGATTAACGATTCGCGTTATGAATTAACATAATAAATCTGAACGATCGCGAAGCCGAGATTCGGCCACAGCAAATGATCCAACGGCCCTTAGGGCTCCTCGCGTTATACAATGTAGATGTTGAAGGATTTTTTTCTGATGATTTTGTCCTCCCCTTCGTGGTACGCTATCTTCACGGCACGGCATCATTGGCCCTTCCCGAAGGCAAAACGGGGGGCGGGTTTTGGTCTCCGATCCAAGATCCGAGCCGCCGATAATAAGTTGCCGGAAAATTGCAAAAATAAAAAACAACAGAACTTATTGTTTCTTTTGTGCCGGGAGCGACCGCGAGGATACGGCAGGGACGTACCACCTCGGGAGACCAAAAAAGGGATTTGCAACAATGTTGCGTGCGCCATTCGTCGTCATCGTCGTCGTCGTCGTGGTGCCTTTTGGTTGCTGCGTAAAACCCCGGCCACTACCCAACATTAAGAATGATGTGTTTTCACCCTTCCACCACACCTTTTTCCCTGCTTCATTGGTTCCTGCTCTCTTCATTGCACACCATCTCCGGTGCCACTCTTCTCAATGACGCAAATGAATCAGTGCGAATGCTGCGGCTCCTGCTGCTGCTGCCGAAGAAGGGATAGCAATAATGTGGAATGTCATCACCGGACTGGCCCCCGGGCCGGGATGGCAAGTGCGCAGAACCCTTTTTGAGGTTCCTCTTTCGGGTCCGAGCGGTCGCGCGCGCGGGTTCCTTCCAAATTGAGACCATCATTCATGCGCGCAAGAAGGGAGATCGTCGTCCTCGTCGTCGTCGTCGTCGGTTGCTGGCGCTGGCGTTCACCGCCTGCCGGTTCTGGCCCCGCAAGGGTCAGGTGATGCAATCAGGTTAAATTTGCCCATTAAAGGAACAGCCCCAAAAATAAAGTAACCTCCGGGAAGTTTGGCGGGACCTTTTGCTGCCACCTTCTTTTTGAGTTCGAAAAAAATATGCTTAAAACCCCCACCCCTCGAGGCTAAGGGTCTTTCAGCAAACGCCCCAACCAGCCAGCCAGCCAGCGAGCTGGCCCTGTCCGGGACCTGTTTTCTCCTAATTAAACACAGGCGCGGCGAAAGGTCTTCTGAAGCGATTAGAAATGGCTGGCTGAAAGTGGCCGCGCCACCCGAAGTGGACTTAGTGGAAAGCTTAGAAACTGGTTTTTCAGCCCCCCCCATTCGGGGAGGGCAACCACGCGGCGCGGTGGTAGACGGGAAGGAAACCACGACTACGATCAAGCTGTCGCTCACACTCACCGACACAAACGACACTCTCTGGAGAGGACGCGGTGCTGCTGCTGCTGCGTTTCCGATCTGCGCAGACGTCAGCAGTTTCAGCATCGAGTCCACCGCGCGTTCTTCTTCGTTTCCGCGGCTGAGGACGGACGAAAAACTTCCGCTGCGTCTGTGTGTGAGCTATTGATGTGGTAGTGATGCCATATTCCCCGCGATATCCCGATGAGTTTGAATCTTTGCGTTTCATTTTCATCGCATCGTTCACTCACGGCAGGTTCTCGAGCTTTTGCTGTCTTCCTCGAAAGTCACTTGCGCTGGTGGTGAACTTGCCGAGACGAGCATGAACACTCGCCGGTTGTGTAGCAAAAGGGATTTTATTTTAAAATTTTCCAAACGGACCATTTTATTGGCAAACAGTTGTACGAAAAAAAGTTTAGCATTTGTGGTGCAATATTAATTTAAGACAAATGAAAAAAGAGGATAACGTTTCCTTCTTATGAGCTGCTCATTTAAAAATGCTTCAAAATTTGCAGATGCTCAACGTAACATTTCAACTAAAAATATCCTCCATTGCTCCTTTTCCTTTAGACGGTGCAAACCGCGTACGCGAAGCAACCGCAACGAGGACAGGACGGGAAAATACCAGAATGTCAAATTGAACGACCAATTCCGTGCCAATGGCCACTGCACGCGATCTTGATAAATGGAACCCCGAAAACAAAAAACTGTCCAGTATTTTAATTTCCGTGATCTCCCCATCTGCATTTGCATTTGCATCCCGATCTCCGGGGGCCAACCGCACGGCACCGGCGGTGCGGTTGGTTTGTTTTCGTTGCTACCTTCGTTGTGCCGATCGCTGCGCTTCATTAGCCTGTGATCGCAACCATTTTGTCCTGCTCTAGCTCGCAACGAAAGACGTTGCAGATGCTCTCCGTGTTTTTTCCTTCTTCTTTTGGTCGGTTGGTGTGTTACGCAAACTGATCGCCAACAACGATCGAGTGCATGCACGCAGCTTCCCTTCTTCGGTTCGCCAAATGCGTGACCATAAACATGGGAACGGCGCAAGGTGAAAGAAGAATAAGTTGGTAGACATCGCAAAAGCTCACTGCAACGCGATCGTCGACTTGCTCATGAGACTCACGATTGAAAAAGGTGTGCGTATGTGTGTGAGAGAGAGAGAGAGAGAGGGATCATTGTACTGTCTGCATCGATCGTCAAGCAGTTCTTGACCGTTCGAGATGGAGCTTTTTTGGTTTCCGAGATTCCGAGCAGCTCACGCAGGTTCGTCGCTTCTCGCGAAGTCTTTCGTACCAATATCAGTCCCTTTCGTGTGCGCCTGCTGCAGCACGCACACCAACACAGCGAGCACGATCGTAGTATTGGTTTGGAGGCAACCTATGCCAGCCATCATCATATCCCGCCGGCCATGGTTTATGCTCTCCTCAAAGAACTCTTCACCACGTCTTCGCAAACGCCAATGTATGCGTTCGAACGAAGTGATCCTCAGCAGACGGAGTTAGAAAGAACGAGAGAGATAGAGAGAGCGCGCGACGAAAAACGATCCTCCGCTGGGGGTCCGTGGAGTGATCATTCCCGTGAGTGGGCTCAGTTTCGAGAAAGTTTTCATCTGGCGAAGGCGCTGACGTGTTTTCGTGAATCGCTTCGTGAGTTTGTCAATCGAATCAAAACGGTGGAAATTCGGGTGTTTTTTTGTTGAAAGAGTTTATTAAAATAATCCGATCGGTGATTGCTCGGTAAATGAATTGTTTAAAGCTTCTAAAGCCGTGAATGTAAGTGTTCAAACTGCCGTGTGCTGTGTTGTGGTACAGGTTGTGTGTGGTGAAGTGAAGTGGCCGTATAGCACGGAGAGCGTTCCTTTCGCAGAACGCAAACAATGTATAGGAGAGCTTTCGAGCGTTCGAGCTCGAACGATTCTCGAATTCTCTTTCTTGGCTTTTGGGTTTTTTTCCCCTTTTATACGTGGAACTGAGAAGAACTGAGCCTTTCTTCTTCGACCATAGTAGAGCTATTAGCGAACAAATAATAATCCGGACCGATCACTGGCGTGTGTGTGTAAGAAGCCACAAGAAATGAAGGCTTTCAAACAGCAGCTATAGCAACAACAACAACAACCACCATCACCACAAAAGACATCGACAACATCCAAATTATCCCGTCGTTTCTCGTACGGCAAGAACGAACGAACGAACGAATGAAGGAGAACGAGATGTGCGTCTCCTGTGCGTCTCTGCGCGCTGGTGGAGGTGAAAGGAGGGATCGTGCAGTGCATGGCCGTGCACCAACAATCGGTGCCGTGGCGAGCGACGGGATTTAGAAGAAGCGGACAAGAAAAACAACAACAGAAACCAACCACATAAAATGGCCAAGCAATCCGGGGATCACGAAGGGAATGTGTTGTAAGGTGGTGCGAGAGAAGCACAGAGTATAAATCATAGACGCTAGGCTCTCGGCCACCGTCCTAGCCCTTCCGAAAGGGCTTTCTACGGACCCTGTGGGGGGAACGTTTGATGCTCGGTCACTCGGACGTGTTGAGTGAGGATCGTGGTGTTCCGGAGCGCAGCAGCAGCCGCAAACAAAAAGTTCAAACAGAAAGAGAATGGTGGTGCTACAAGGAAGAAGCGAAAGATAGATAAAAGGGAGAGAGCGATAGAGAGCGATAGAGAGAGCGATATAGTGCTTCTCGTGTGCTAGGAAGCGTTGGCCTAGAAGTAGCGCTAAGGCGAACGCCAAGAATCTGAACCCGAAACCAGGCCTCTCCCCGTACCCTTTCTCAAACCCCCCTTTCTCTTGGGAGAGGGTGAGAAAAGCCGTAAACTTGGTCCAGCCCCGCCACGAGTTGAGTGAAAACGCTACTAACTGGTCAGTTGTTGTGATTGTTTAAGCAAAAGATGCTCAAAAGTCGAGGAAAAAAGGGGGATGGCGGTTTAGGGGAGAGTGTGCATACGACAGGGAGACGGCCACTAAATGCATGATCGCGATCGCTCACCTCCCTCCTGCTCTGCTCTGTGCTCTGCGGTGAAGCGATCGAGTTTTCGACGTTTCATTTCGTGCCTTTTTGCTCTCAAGCTGGTTTCGTTGCTCGTGCAGTAAACAGTGCAGTGTATGCGCATGTGTGTGTGTGTGTGTGTGTGAGGTAGGGGTGCATGAAAAAAATGGAGGATGGAAGGTATCCACCGCGGTGGAGTACGGATTTCATCCCCATCCCTTTCTTCTAACTGTTTGTGGTCAACGAAAAGATACTCCGAAAACGAAAACGGAACGAAGATCGGGAGGAGATCGAGAGAGCTAGAGAGCAAGAGAGAGAGAGAGAGAGAGAGAGAGAGAGAGAGAGAGAGAGAGAGGGTGGTGAAGGAACGAAGACGAGGAAGAGGGCAACCTGGCAAACAGGGAACCATAATTACCCCTCCCTTCGCGGGTTGCTGGTAGCATAATCGCACGGTTTAGGCTAAGCGCTAGCGCCGTCCCGGTGCCGATTTCGGTTCGGGGAAAAAAATGTAACAAAACAGCTTACACCATGCTCTCTCTCTCTTTTTCTCTCTCTCTGCTCCCGATTCCTCCTCCCAAAAGAATAAAAAAGTGACAAAGCATAAATAGCCACAGGAAAGGCATCAAATCCCGTCGCTAGCGGCGTGTCAAGTGCTCGAAGTTGTGTTTTGGTGTCCATTTGTGTGTCCATTTGTGCGTGTGTTAGTCTCTAGTGTTGTTGTCTCTTCTCCGTGGTGTGTTGCGTTGTGATCCGTCCTTGTCAACAGCGTTTG
The DNA here is from genome assembly GCF_943734745.1 of Anopheles darlingi. Lineage (NCBI taxonomy): Eukaryota > Metazoa > Arthropoda > Insecta > Diptera > Culicidae > Anopheles > Anopheles darlingi. Next base: position 65,863,026 of record NC_064874.1, read on the forward strand.
TTTTTTTGTGTGTGTTGTCTTTCTCGTGTGGTTTGACTGAGCTCAGCAACAGCAGCAGCAGCCCGATCTGTGTTGTGGCCAACGCCAGCAGCGGCCAGAAGCGTTGTTCAATGACCGCGACCCGACGACCGGTGGCACGATCACGACCCGTCCTCGCATGGTGTTGGTGGCTGCTGCTGTTCCTGCTGTGAGTGTCGATTGTGTCGCACCGAGCAAAATGGCCACCCTCGGCCTCTCCAAAGTGTTCATCCTGGACAAGTACTTTACCGAGCTGCAAAAGTTCTGGGAAACGGAAAAGAAGCTGCAAGGTAAGAGACTCTTTCCCCGTTGGAACACACACACAAAAACGTGTGGCAAAGTGAGGCCCCGGCTACACTCTAATTAGAAAACACTCTACCATTAATGAAGAGCAGACGGTGGTTGGCTCGCGTTCCTTGTGGTCTCGTGACCGTGAACGCGACCGAGCAGACCCCTGTTCGGGGATGTTCTTGGGCCGCCAGCACCACCATTTGTTGTTGCTTCTCTTCCCGTTTTTCCCCTTCTTCTACGTGATCGCATCGCAAACGCTCCACAGCTCCGCAGTTCGCCTTTCGGCCGAAACCATTAATGACGCACGTCATTAATTTCGAAACGAAATTATGCTATTTATATCGTTACTCATGAAAATGATGCCAGCCACCCGTTAGCTCCACCGGGAGAGGATGGGAGGAGCTACCACAACGTCGGTGTCGGTGTCGGTGGCGCTCGACCAAATGATGGTGACGACCAATTAATGAACCTCCCGTCAAACTCCCGTGGTGCGCCGTGTCGTCTGTTTCTTTTTTGTTTTTGCTTTTCGGTGTTGTTTTCTTGTGTCCCGTGAGCAGCTGAAATTGTCAACTACGGCGAGTAGTGCTCTAGCGGTATAGAGCCACTGCGGGCGACGATAACGATCATAAAACTCTCGAGACTTTAAAGCATTAAAACAAAATGACCGCCCCTGTTTGTTGGTCTACAGTTTAAGGAGTGTCTCTCCCTCTCTCCACTTAGTAACTATCTAGCGCGATAATTGGTTTATGACATTGTTTTATTTGTTCAACTGTTGCTGCGACATTTGCGCGATGGGCAAATGGTTTCACTTGTTACTGTTAATGATCCAGTGCGAGCGCGAAAGCAGCTACACCCATTTAACTCTCGGCCAAAATGGCATTTCTGGAAGGATCGACGGACGGTCCGGGTTTGCCGGCACAAAAAAAGATGATAAATAGATGGTTTCGCGGTTCGGGCTTCGATCGTTCACGGGATCGACTCCTCGGATACGAGGCCACGACGCGCTTACGACGACCATCTATCATCGAACGAAAAGGATGAGTAAGCAATAAGTGTTGTTGCGAGTTGCGCACACCTCGCCTGGGGGTTGCTGAGGTCCAAAAACCAGCGAGTATCACACAATTGCTCATTTGATCATCAGCTCGCACGAAGGCAGCAAGGCAGACATGCTTCGTTCCGCTCCATTCCATCGCATCCTTCATTCCACCATTTAGATCGTTTGATGCGCTAATGCAATTGCAACAACAGCAACAGCAGCAGCAGCTCAATGGTTCTTGGCTGGCGGCCAGCAGACCGGCAGGTGATTGAAAGATGCATTTACTTACGACGGAGTTGGGGGGACTATAAAAACCTCGAACACACGTACACACACGCACACAGAGAAGACAAAAAGGGAAATGTTGCAAAAAAAAAGTCCAACTGATGGGTTGCATTCAAATCAGCATCAGCATCACGGGCTAGGAATTGGAATGCCATCTTCTCGACCGTGAGTGAAGGGTAAAGGATGTAGCGGAAGGGGTGGTTATGCGACGGACATGCGGACGGACCGCCCGCCCTGCGATGGATTTCTAATTATCGGGCCTGTTTCGTTCGGGACTCGGCGGGACTCGCAGTCCGACCGTCATCGTCCATCCAATCAAGGTGATCAGAGAAAGAGAGAGGGAGAGCAAGAGAGATGCGCGATCGTAAAAGAAAGAGAGCAGGAAAGGAGAGGAAAAGATGGTGCATCGGAGCATGTGGCGGTGCAGAATGAAATAAAAAGGAGAAACATCGTTTCGAAAATTATAACTTCGAAGCCTGGGACTGGGCCGAGCAGGGGCTGGGCTGTAACCAGGTGGGAGGGGGGCATATATTCGAGCTCCTCCCGGGCTTCCCGCGCTTCCCGGGCATCCTCCAATGTTCGCCAGGTTTTCGGTCTTCTCTTTCTTCGTCCAAAGTCTCGCGCCGTGTCCGTCCATCCGTCCGTCCGTCCGTCGGTGTTATTTAACATTTTCGTGATGCAGAAGCAGAGAGAGGAAAAGAGGACGGTGTGGTGACGGGCTGCCGTGGCATGGCATGGCCTGGCGCGCCGTAGAACCTTGAACTGCGGTGGGTTGAACCGCGAACCTCACACCGCACCACACCGTACCGCACCGCACACCACATTGATCGCGATCCCGATCGCTTTGCTCGAGGATGAGGTTGGCCTTCCTGACATGCGCGCGCGCGTGCATCGAGCTGCGTTGGCGAAGGTCTTCCTTGTTGGTTGCATTCGGTCGTTCGGTCGGTTGGCAGGTCTGCCATGCCCGCAGACGGGCCGATGGGCGGTCACTGTTGTTGTTGTTGTCGTCGTGGTGGTTGCTGTTTTCCTGCTCGAGATTCGTTCTTAGCTCCTTCTTGCGGATCGTTCTGCTTCAGCTTCGCCGAGCGTTGTGTTGTTTTTGCGTCGCTTCTGGACACACACACACACACACACACACACACACACACACACACACACACACACACACACACACACACACACACACACACACACACACACACACACACACACACACACACACACACACACACACACACACACACACACACACACACACACACACACACACACACACACACACACACACACACACATACACACACGAACACACTTTGGACTTTGGTCTGCTGCTAAATCGAGCAGAGCACTACCTTCAGTGTCAGACTCCATTGCAATCGGTTCGTTCGAGATGGATCATGTTGGATTATTTTGCTGGAAAAGGATCTCGAAAGCAACAAGAAAGGAAGAAGAAAAAGGAAAAAGGAACTAAGCCCCAGCAAGCGATGGTGCGATGCTGCGATGACTGTCGCCGCACATTTGCATCTAAATCGCGATTCGCGATTCGCATTTCGAATTGTGTGTAAATTGTGCATCTCGATCAATCACTTGATCAATCCCCGGATCCAGCAACAGAACAATGAACAACACGCTCTGAAAGCGAGTGCAATTGACGCGCGCGCGCGATTTCTTGCAAAACCAAACGAAAGACTTGCGCGCGCAAATGCAAGCGACGAACCTTGCTTCTTCCCTTCGATTGTTTGAATGCTGAAGAAGAAGAAGTTGGCCACCGCCACACACTGGTGCATGTTTGAAACTTGATTTCGTTCTGCATCCCTCCCCGTGCACCTACCTTCCCCTTTTCCATTCTTTCACATGCTCCCTTCAATCGTCTTTCTCTCTCTTCCTCTCTCTCTATCGTTTCCGATGTGCGGAACAAAATTTATCGTGCATTCATTTGTGCGCTGTCGAACATTTTTGCTTCCAAAACCCCGACCACAACGCGACCACCGCATTCCCTCCGCGGAGGGGGGAAAGAAAAGACAAGAGCCGGATGGAGCGCATCGTGGCCGTGTCCTTCATTTTCGTTTCACAATGCGCCCCGGCAATGGCAAGCGCAAGTGTTTGGCGCACCGATTGCGACGATTGGACGTCGACGTCGGACCTTCTCCACTGGTGGTTTCTCCTCTCCCTAGATCCCTCTACACCGACCGGGTGAAAAACGATATCCCGTACCGGTGGAAGCAGCAAAAAAACGAAAACAGAAGGTTTTGGTCCGATTGTGTGGCCAGCGCACCGCGAAGACCGATGGCACACAGAAGCCAGGACCAGTGGGAGGGGGGGGGGGGGGAGTGGAGACGGAAAAAGGGACTTGGAGGGGATAAAATGTTTTCGCTGCAATGATGTTTATGCAATGATTTGTGGTGTTGGTCGTGGCCATTTTCTGTGCTGTGCTCGCTTCGCGCCTCTTCACCGCCCTCCATACCAGCCTGTCCGGCCTGCACACACTCACCTCGCCACGCCACTGATGGTGAATTTGTGGTTTTATTATTGTAATATTGCGCCACCGGTCGGCAGAAGAGACAAACAAGAACCGAAAGAAAGAAAGAAAGGCAAAAAGGAAGAGAAAGAGAAGGAAGAAAGGTAGTTCGAGGTCCTTTTTGCATTGCTCCGAATGTTTTGTTCACATTCCAAGCATGGGGGCCCACTGAGTGGCTGAGGAATGGATCGTCCGGAGGTCCAAAGGAGGTATTTTGCAAATCTTGGCTTGCTTGCCAAGGGCGGACCGTCGGCGCAAAGAGCCCCCCCGAAGAACAAATTATATTCCTACACATAATTTATGTCTGGCCATCGCGGTCGTCGGTGCTTCTCGCGACGTCACGCGGTGTGGTATTCGCATTATTATTGCCACAGAAGGGGGGGGGGGAGTTTGGGGCGTATCAAATTTCAATTCTCTAATTAAATCTGGCCACTCCACAGATGCCAGTTCCTGCCTGCATGCCTTTGTTGTCGCGGAAGGGTCTGTTTGCCTCTTGCGTTCGCTTCATTCGAGGTTCCCTTTTTCTTCGTTTTGCTAGGATATTAAGGATATTTTTTAAGTTTTCTTTTCTCTCTCTTTCTCTCTCTCTCTCTCTCTCTCTCTCTCTCTCTTTTGCATCACCACCGGCAAGCTTCGATCCCGATCGATGGTGATCAAAGATCGCTTTAAGTTGATCACTTTTAATTGTCATTCTTTTTCGATCTCGCGACCTTTCGCGATCAATAAATTGATGCATCTTATTCCATCGCCGCGCTTCTTCTTCTCTCGTTCTCACTCTGTCGGCCTGAAAAACGAAAGCTAATTTGAAGAAGAAAAAAAAACACCATCCGATCATCACGATCCCCTCGGATGGCCTCTCGGTAGCTGTAGGCTCTGGTATGGCTTCTGCTGCTGACAAAATGTTACAGCAGCACGCTCTGCAGACGAAAGAGGGCCACTCACTACCACCACTATGGGCTAAGTAAAGGCTGTTTAGCGCTTTATCCATCCCTTCAGTTGGTCGTCGCAAAATGGCACCCAAATGGTGTAAGGCCAAAGCGCAGCGCACCGTTTGACCGCACTAAAGGGGGGAGCATGCAGCCTGCGTTCTGCTGCTTCTCATCGTCGTCGTACAACCACCACCAACCCATTCACTTGTCTTGGGTCTGCTCTGTCAGCGGCCATTCGACCGCAGCAACAGCTGAAGCTGAAGCTAGTAGCTCGTGCGCCATTTAGAAAGGGTTCACGGTGTTTGGTCCCTTCTACTACTACTGTTGCTGCTGTTGCTGCTGCTGCCAGTGGTAGTGGTGGTGGTGGGGTGAAAGCCCGTTTGCGAAAAGAATGGTTTGTCACGATTTTCCCATTTCGTGCGACCGGCGGCCGGATTTTGGTGCCCAGAGCAGAGACCATTCGGTCCAGAGAGCCCAGCTTCGGCCCAGCTAATGCACATTTCGATCCGATTGGTTTGTTGGAGGAAGCCTCCTCTACCTTGTTGTCTTCTACGATTTCGTTTTCAGCCAGTTCCCCCCACTCCGTGGCCCTGGGGTCTTCGAGGTACGTACGGATTCGATTGTTCATTCGCTACGCCGCAGCACTTCATTTAAATGTTACATTTCATGCCAACTGCAGTCGAGGCATTCGAACAGTAAATTCCACAAAAAACCGGGCCGAAGGGGGGGAGTGTTCCAATCAATAGCAACCGGATCGATATACCTTCGGGGACATTCAAGGAAAACCCCCAAAGGAGGTTTCAGTGCCAGTGTCAACGGCACAGCAGCTAACAGTAAAATATATATAATCGTTTGCTGCTACTGCGACTCTTCGCTTGGCATTGCGCGGTCACATTTGTGGTCGCTATAAATTAAACCGTTCGCGAGTTCGCTTCGGGGGACGACAGCATGTAGCATCCAGCAGCATCGATTCTCCAACGATGACTCCAGCCGCACGCGGTGCATTCAACCGAGGGCCTCGAACGACGCGGCATCGACGGGATCGTAAACTGAAGTTGAGTGCAAAATTTAAAACGAAAATTTATTTTTATTGCAATCCTCCTAAAGAGTGGTCTGGCCGTGGGTCCAGTGGAGAGGGCAGAAGGTAGAGGGAGAGGGAGCTCCTCACCAACTACCCTCGTTCGGCGTCGAGAAAAGATCGAGCGAGATCGAAACTCGAGCAAAGCTCTGTCGTTAGGACGACTGGGCGATTCGAATGTTACTGTTCGGCGTTGCCAGCTCTGACCACAGCCCGTTACTTTGGCTCTTTGGTTTGGACGCGCGCACAGAGCAGCATAAAATTCGCGTAGAAGGTACGAAGCGAACGAGAGATGGAGTAACGCTTCGTAAAACTAAAGGCAAGTGTTTATTAGCTCGGCAGCTCCGTTGCCCTCTCATCCATCTTGAAAAATGGTCCGCGGCTCTCTCTCTCTCTCTCTCTCTCTCTCTCTCTCTCTCTCTCTTTCTCTTTCTCTCTCAGTCTCTGTATAAGACACGAGTGACATGCATAATCGTAACATTCTACGGTGCAAGGGGTTTCTACCCACCAACACAGAAAACACACAAAATTTTCGTTGAGATAACGAAATTATTATATTGCAACCATACGTCAACAAATTGCTGCATGTAGAGACACTTGTCACATCGCAACGAAAATAGCTCAGTTTAGTTTAATTATTTACCGTGAAACACACTAAGCAAAGATTATTTACGCAAAATAACATATAAACACATACTTCTTTCGTCTCAACTGTCAAAATCAACCGTGACTTCGCTGTACAAAAAAGTAGCTCTTTGTTTTTCCTTGCGATAGCGAAAATTTGCTACTAATGTAGAAACACCGTACCTAACGGAATGAAATGAAGCATCACAACCGCGCGACGAAAGTACTGCATCAACCGCTCACTCCTACTCTTCAACCCTCTTGTGACCTTTGGCGATGACGAAGTTGGTTCGATGGAAGCCGCGTCCTAGTCCGAAGTTTCTATTCCCCCCTCCAAATGGTCAACCAAACATGTAATCATCATAAGACTCGCCCCCCGAAATGACTCGTCAGGTCACTCAATACAGACCGTCAGATCCCAGGCCGTTCGTTCGATCGATCGATCGATCAATGGTTGTCGATCCCGTAGGACCATTGGTGGCGTTTTGCTCGCTTCGGACAGCTGCACTCCAGGCGTACCATCTGGGTGTCTCTTGGGGGCTCCTAGAGGGAAAGAGAAGAGAATTTTAATTACAGACCTTGGCCCTCGACGTTGGCTTCTATTCGGTGGTCACCGTTTTCCTTGTAGTCGGTGAAGTCCAAAAAACCCCGAAAAGGTTTTCCGTGTATTGTCTGTCCGGCCGCTGCTGACCCAGAGCGGATAGAAAGCATCGAGGGCAGCCGCGTCGCGAGTCAAGTCACGCAGGCCACAAACGGGCACTCTGTGAGGTCATAAAGTTGGAGTGGCCCAGGCCGAAAATGGACTACATTACCCCAGCCAAGCGAGAGCGACTGAGAGGGTAATCTGGCGCACGGTTTGGCGTTTTTAGGGGGTGCTTTTGCTGCTGCTGCTGTGGTGCTCGAGATGCCTCGATGCGTACTGCGACTCTTGGCGAGAAAATCAAGGCTATCGAAAGCCTAGACGAGGGCGTGGTCGCTGGAGAGTATCTTAGAGTGACAGCTTCCGGTCCGGTTGAAGGATGTTGTCGATGTCGCTATCCACAGCTGACGGCCATTTCTCTCGTTCAGTTTGCAGACAATGTTGTTGCCAATAGGCCAATATGTTGAGATTAGAATGCAAATGATGCTACGAAGACGTCAATCTCTAATTATATAAACTCGAGATGAAGTTGTTCTTCACTTCTTGGTACTTCTTGGCTATTCGCAGCTCGTCTCGTGCGCCGTCAAATTAACGATATTCAATTTCATGATCTTCGCACGTGCGTACCAAGCCGTACCCGTACCCATACCGAGCGTGGTGTTAGCGGTGGGATTCGAAAAATTCCGGCCAAGGAGAAGGGAAGGAGAGGATTTAAAATTGAATTAACTTAGCGATGAATGATAATTGGAACCTAATTGCTGCTCGCAGTCATCCGGCGCAATCCACCGGCGGTAAAGGGGGAGAAGAAAACGGCGGAAAGGGGGGTCTCGCACGCAGACTGGAATGCAGGAAATCATCCATCAGTCGAGCGAGTGGTTGAGTGCCGCTTGTGGTAGGCAGGTTAATGGTAGCTCTCTGTTGGTTTTGTTTGTAAGATGGCGTGTGCGCGCGGCCGCGAGTGAGAGAGAGATAGCAACAGCAGGCGATAATACAGAGTGGAATGTCCTCGCAGAAAGTTGGCTGGCTGGCGGGCGCGTTGCCGTTGCCGTTGCGCTCTTCGCATCCCAAAACGGATCATTCGTCGATGACAGATGACTGACAGCGCCTCCCGCTTTTCGTAGATTATCAGCGTGCGAAACATCGCCCGGCACACGCACACACGCACACGTGCAGCGCTCGCAACGGAATGAAACAGACTTTGAAAGACTTCAATGCGCGGTTGATGCTCGAAAATGCGGACGACGAACCCGCCAACGGCGGTTGACGGTAGCGTTCGTTGGAAAGCCGTGCGATGATGATGATGCTGATGATGCTGATGATGATGGTATTGCCTTGTTGATAGATGAACCTGTTAGAGGCGGTCAGCGAACACACGGCGAAACACACAAAAGGCAACCATTACTATTCAGAATCTGGCCATCATTAGACCATGTTAGGAGAACGAACTGAAGCCAACGCGCGAACCCGTTACAGGGGTTCCCTCCTCCCGGTTCCCCTTTTCCATTGTGAAACCACCGTCCTGGTCTTCAAACACATACACACACGCGCACGCGTATAATCAGTTTGGTGACCTGTTTCAGATAAAATAGGGAAGAAAGAAAAAAGAAAACAATCCGATGCCCTGGCCGTGGTCGCGATCACCAAAGGCGCAGCTTTGCATACTTTCCACTCTCGCATGGTGTGCCCCTTCGAGCACTAATAGCTGAAGCACACACAATAATAAGGATTATCTTCCTCGGGTCGGCAAAAGGTTTCAAATTTCGCTTCCGTTGCTCGCTCGCTCGCGTCGGCGACTTTTCTATCCAGCTCCGGGCGAGCATAGAGAGGATCAAAGATCGGATCGGACCCTGCAAAGGAAGCGAGAGCGAGAAGGAGCATTGTGAATTGGAAAGCCTCTTTTGTCTTCCCCCTCGGCTCAGCGGGCTCAGCGGGAGCTCTAAGTTGCCGAGGATAGATAGATGTTCCTGGGACCGAACGTCGTCTTCTTGCCAGCCACAACCTTAATCGTTGGCTCCACAGCGACCTGACCGGGATAGAGAATCCGGAGAATCGGGAGTCGTAAACATTCCGTAAAATGATTTTGCTATCGCACTATGGCCCGATAGCAGTGTTCTCTCCTCGTTCCGTCCTTTGGCACACAGAAGCCCTTTCAGGTCAGTCCCGGTGTCTATCGAATAGTGGAGCAGCGAGAATCATAATAAAAAAAAAACATACCCGAGCCTCGGAGCGACCTTCGCGGTTGCTCGATCATCTCCCACGGTGGCTGAGACCTTAAAGCGTTTCGTATTCTTCATTTTTTTATTTACAATCAATCAAAAGCTGGAATTATTTATCACGTCACGCGGAGACGCTTTGAGGCGGCCCTCAGTAGGCACTGGAACCCGAAGATGGCTCCCACAAAACCCAAAGCCAGCCAGAGCCAGTGTTATGTTCCTGTTCTGTGTTTTGTTGTTTGTGGTTTTGTGTTTTTACACCTCCGAAAACAGTTATTTTTCGGTGAAACATTTCGCGTTTCTTCTCGTTCCGTTCCGAGGGTTTTTTCTCTCTTTTTCTCTTTCTCTCGCGTCGCATGCCGAAATTTAACCGTCAACCTGCCGCGGGAACGCGCACATCCTTCCATTCCCTGCCAGCTCGCCGCGTTGTTGATGTGATCGAAATCAGGTTCGGTTGACACTTGGGCATCGATCGGGCATCGGACAGAGGAACGAGTCAAGCGATCGCGCGTCAAAGACGATCGAAACCAGTTCTCTCTTTCTCTCTCCGTCTCTCTGCGCGAAGAGAAGGCCACGGCGAGATGCCGAGGCGAGAACCAAGCGGAATGTTTTGATCCAGGGGTCCAGTGTCCATCGCTTCCAGCCTTCTTCTTGCTCTTCTTCGGTGACTCCACAAAACCCCTCCGGTGACCGGTGTAAATGATGCGACGAAAGTTGACGAAAGTCACCCCAGGGGCGACACAAACAGGAAAAGAAAAAAAGGGATAAGGCGAAGGAGAAAGAAACCGCGGAGTGGAGCGAAGCAGCGACGCAAGTTTTCAAAACTTTCCTCCATATGCATATATGATATTATTTGCATAAATTTATATCGATTCATAAAATTAATTGTATCGAATTTATCATTCGCGGCCAGTAACCGTGTCCCCGAGCGATCTGTGCGGTGTGGCATCTTCCAGCCGTTCCAGCCTTAGTTGGTTAGTTGGTTGAATTCAACGAACTGTGTCTTATTGGTCACAGGACCGTCCGTTAGTCCGTCCACTTAAAAACAAGGTTGCGCATGGTTAGCCAGCCAACCTGTCTGCCTGCCTGCGGGATGCTGAGCAACCACAACAGGTTCCTGGATCGCTATCACGATCACGTTAGAGGCCGTCTCTCGTTAACCACTTAAGGCCTTCAGGGCATTTCCATTTTTGTTTTATTTGATTTTTATTAACATAGAACACTCACAAATCGTGTGCATTTGTGTGTAGCAGTCCGGGGAATGCTCTTCTCTATCATCGAAGAATCAAAACTTTGATGCGACCAACGGCATCGATGCTGGCACGCCACTTCGTGCTCGAGAGCGCGCGCGCGCGCCATTTTATTGCGCCAGAATTGCGCCGTATCGGCCTCCGGGAAGATGCGTGATTAATTGATGACACTGGGACAAAAATACTCGCTCGCGGCTCCGTTCTTCGCGGTTCCGTTCTTCCATCTTCTCACTTCTTCTTCTACTTCCCGAGTGCCGTGTGGACCCCCAACCCCGTTTTGCCATTCGTGGCAGGTGCCGAAATTGTTAATTTGTACCTCGACCATTTCCTCTTCAGACCGGGATTCGTTTCGTCCGCGTCCAGCAGCGTCGTGGCGGTCTGTGGAACACGATTGCGTTCGCGTAGCAGCATCCCAGCAAACAGAACTCGCTGTTTTTGGCAATTATTCGCGTGTGTGTGTGATCGTTGTTATTGGGATCGTTCCCCTGTTTTGGAAGCTCCCTTCCGTGAGGCTGTGTGCTCCGCCAAGGCACCATTTCTAAGTGAATTATTTGCAAACAACAGACGGAACGAGAAACGAGAGAAGTTATTGTTTTCTTTCGCTTTGGAGCATTTAAAGCGAATCTCCTGGAGAGAAGCTGCCGGAACATTCGTTCCATTCGCCATTATAGAACCGTAATAAAATTCGGTAGAAAATAGACTGGAACTAATTTATTGGAGCGGCTCTGGTCAGTGCCAGTCTAGATTGATTTCTGGGGCATTAAATCGCTCCAGGGAATGACAGCAAGGCGTGGAATGACGTAACGCAGCCTGGTGTTGCCGCGAAGAAGGTGTTAAGGGAATCTCGTGTGCTCAATAAATTCCAATTCCAATCTATTCACTAACAACATTTTGTAGCATCTCGACAACAACATTTCAAGCATCAGCTTTCTACATTCTATTTCTGTTGTTTTGTATCAGTAAATCTGGATAATTTATACTACACATACTGGAAAATGATGTCACATTTCGAGTTGGTTCAGTATTGCCCGGCAGATACATCACCAACAGATGTTGTTTTTTAAGAATACAAAATTGTGTTCTTCAGTTGCGTATCTATTCTGGTATGTATTGCTACACACTGATGACTAGCGTACTAGAATCTTAACGGATATCGGAACGTTAGTCTTAATGAGCTATTAAAATTAGCCGATGGTGCAAGGCAAATCCGGTGTATATGATTTTTAAACCACTTATTCTTAATGAGCAAACTATTAATGCTTTCTCAACATTTAATGTATAATTATTACATGCAGTATTGGCACAATTTCTTCTTTTTTGTATTAAATGACGTCACAAACCATCACAGCAGAGGTTATATGAATCGTTCAACCACTCCTTCGAAGAGGCACACTACATTTTCTTGTTGGTTTATAAAAGTCTTCACGACAACTGATATTTGGTCTGCCAAACATTGTTGGGAATATCATTCCTGAAAAATATCAATTAAACGTATATTTTTGCCAAAAAAGAGCTCCAATTCTTTTATGCATCTTTCAAATATTCTTCATTTATAACATTCTACGATCTTGTGCTCAGATCTTTCAACTGTGGAGTAAATGATACCATCGCCGATTTATCGGGAGGTTTACTGTTTTACAGCTTAATTTAATTGAATTTAATGAATATAAATTGAATGCCATTATTTGTCGTGTAATAAAGCAATCTCAATACCGCCAATGACTGATCCTAGATGACGTCATTGGGAAGAGGTCACGCCGAACGTTGCTGTACTTTGGGAAAGTTTGTCAACCGTTTCTGCGTTCGCTCAAACAACGTCCCTTCCTCCTTTCCAATGATGGACATCTTCCAATTACGGTAGTAACTGAGGCGAGAGGCAGAGAAAGAGGAGGAAGAACGCCCCCCGAAAACCATCACCGTCGACGATCAGGTGGGTCCTTCACCTCCGTCCACGACCACCCTCCCGTTGACACATATTCCCCGATTCGCTTCGTCGCTGGCCTGGCCACAGATCCGCTGGCGATCCGTTATCCGCGAGAGAGAGGTTAAGCCTTCGGGGCATGAAATCCAGCTGCAAAAATGGCCACAGCAACGAAATAATAATAAAAAAAAAAAACGAAACAAGAAATGGAACAAAACGTTCCGCAATCAATTGCGCAGCGTTGGCCACCTCCCTGGGATTAGCCCCAACCGAACCGTGCGTGTGTGTCTGTGTGCGCGTGTGTGTGTGTGCGCTCGCCTTCGTGACGCTTTCGAATACCGGAGGATTGCGTGTCGCGGCCTTACGGGGACGCGGCGTTATCGTGGCCAGATTCGCCTTCGGGGTCCACAACACAACATGACAACACACCCGCCAGTTCGACAGCTTCACTTCTCGCGTTTCGATGCCCGCCATTCCGGGCAGCCGGAATGGACGTGATCCACTTGTCGTCCCTTCCGTGCTTCATGTGCACGCGGTCGGTCACCTCCTAGAGGGGACCATTTTTATCCCAATTAACCTTATCCACCGTTGGGGCACCCCCGGTGAGACGTCGCGTCGGTCTCGTCCACGAGTCTCTCTCTCTCTCTCTCTCTCTCTCTCTCTCTCTCTCTCTCTCTCTCTCTCTCTCTCTCCCTCCTCTCTCCTCTTTCCTGGTGTCTTGGCCTTTGTGTCGAATGGCGGCAGCGACGATGGCAGCGGCAGCGGCGGCGGTCGCCACTTAATCTTCCTGCCATTCAATCGGCCGGACTTTAGCCGGAATCGACAGGACCGCTCGACATGAGCGATCAATTTTGTTGGCCAAGAAGCGGCCTCTCTCTGTCCCTTTCTGTGTTCCTTTTTCACCATCTCTTCCTTTATCTTTCTCTCTCTGTCTTGCGCTGGTGTTTCGGTCGTGATCGCTGTTTGGTGCCGTCGAACATGCTCCAGGGTCTCTCCGCTCTGGATGACGCTTGGCAGAGACCCCAAGAGATCGATGGATCGGGAGGCCCTCAAGCCGCCAGGTATGATGGCCAGCAACCACCACCAGCAGCAACAGCACCAGCAACGAGTCCGGTTTCGTTGGCGTCCAGAAGTTTGTTCGTTCCGTTCCGTGGCAAGGCAGAAAGGTTCGAAACATGCGACGTTGGCTCTCGTGTCGATCATATCTCATTCACAAAAGCCCCAACAACGTCAGTCGTTCAGCCCAAGCGGACGATTAACGCTACGCTGCGCACCGCTCCGGACCTTGAAGCAGCAAACGCTGTTCGTGATCGCCACACGATGGCGGCTCCAAATCCTCTGTGCGCCTCTCCAGGTCACCGCGGGACCGGTGGAAGCGAAGGAGAAATCCGTTCGATAATTCGTGTTCTGCCCGCCTGCCCTGGCCACAGCCCAGGTTCCAGGTTTGAGCGTTGATCGTTTGGCGAGGTGAAAATGTCTGAGTCCGAAGCGCGCCTTTCGTCTCGCTTTCTCTCTATCTCTGTCTTTTTCTCGTCCATTCCCGGGGGAGATCGTCCATTTGACCCATGCTGTACCTTACACACAGGCACGCACACACCCCGAAAGACAGGCGAATGGACACGCACGTCGTTCAAATCACCTTCTTCTCCTCCGACTCCGGATAGAATGTTCGGATCGCTGGACGCTGGGTCGCGACTTCTTGGGGCTCTAATCATTACGCTCTAATGAAGTGGCGGGTTGCTGGCCGGCTGATGAGGATGTTGTTTTTCACAACAAAAACAACAACAGCGCAAAGCAGGAAAACGGAAACTCATTTGCGCCACCCGCTCGAGAACCACCATCTGGCGTTTGGCGTGAACGGTGTAATGGGCATCGGCGTAACGCGCATCTTATTACGCGCTCCCTTGGTGTGCTGCGCTGGTGTGTAATGTGCCAATAAGCCACGCGCGCGTGTGTGTGTCTGTCGGTAGCGACCGGTTCAGCGGTGTTGGCGGCCATTTTACATTTGGCACAGGAACCGCTGCTCATCTAACGGCGCAACGGTAAGCCACGGTGCGTTCCATTCGCGCAGTGGCCATTCTTCGGAACCAACGAGCACACTCCAGTCTTCAGAAGAACGGGGAGTAACCAATACAGACACACACACACGGGTAATGGATCTGTAAAGCGTACTCCAAGTGCGCGTCCAGATCTTTCCAAATCACCCCATCGATCGATCCGCGTGCCGGCCAGGGGATCGCTTAAGGAGAGCTTAGCGTCCAACGACGTCATCTTGCTCAGCAACTCTGCTGACACATTTTCAAACCCCTTCAACCCCCGTCGTCAACACCGTCGTCAGCAGCATCCTAAGCCAGATTGGATGCTCACGATGATCCGAACCCGGGGCATCGGAATGCTGCATTCTGCATTGCTGTCAAAGGCCCGGGAGTCGTGGTGAGGGGATTTTATGAGTTGGCACGTCGCGAATGGCGTTGCGGATCCTCTTGGCCGAACCGGAATCACAGTTGGAATGTACGGAGACGCGAGCCGCTAATGTTGTTATTTATTCCCGTTCATCGTAGCCTGACCCTTGGCCTCGAAAGGGGTCACCTACCGTTTGCGTCCGTTGGAGTGCTGCCGGGATTATTGGACGCGAGTACGATCTCGACTTATATGGTCTGATGCTGGAGTGTGGAATCAATGCGGAGATTACGCTAATAACCCAAGGGATACATTGCATTTAGCCAAGAAACAACCATTTTTATGCTCACTCCTTGCTCATCACCACCATGGCCAACTCGATCTGTTCTTACCGCACTCCAAACAGTGAGCGAACAGTAGAGCTGCTAAACTCATCGACCACTTGGAAGCTTCGAGCGTTTCTTCTTCTTCTTCTTCCTCGCTAGTTCGTTGGCTAGCAAGCCCATCTGCCGGTTCGTCCGGTGTGGTTTTGGCTTCGCTTGAACGAGCAACTAACCCTCCTGCTGGTCATTGAACTTGGCGGTGCAAACCACCGATGCCGATACCACCCTGCGCGCGTTCCACGCCACGGGAAAAAAAGGGAAAAACAACGAAGCCGATCGCGACCACACACACGCATAAGGCACGGCCAACCCCGGTGAGATCCGGCGATGGCGTCCTACATCTATGCCTCTTTCCACTACTCAACACACACCGCTCGATGGTCGGAGCTGGAAGGAAAATGGCTGGAAAGTCGTAGCCGTTGGTCGTCGCAAATGTCGTCGCGTCGCGTTGCTGTCCATCCATCGGTGGATTGGATTGCGACGCGACGCGTCGTTCGCTCGCTCGCTCGTAGAGGGAAATGAGGCCGAGTGGAAACGCAAATGGGCTGGCGATGGAGGTGGCATTGGGTAGAAAGTGACGCGACTGGTAAGAAGGAGACACGCACGAGGATCGAGGGAAAGGGCATAAAGGGCGTCGATGAAGACGTAAATCGCGTTTAGGACCGGAGAGACGCGATCGTTCGATGGAGGTGTGCTTGAAGTCGTTATCTCTGAGGCTCTTTCTCTAAGCTCTTTGTGTTAAGCGCTATAATTTGAGTTACTTAAAAGGGATAAAGTTGAAGAGATACGACCTATAGCTGAGGAACTTACGTACCCAGTGGTACTGAAGAAAATACTTCGACCAGTTCTAATCCTCCAATTTCTGAGTCCAAATCCTTCCAAATCAGTGTCGATGACGTCGTCTTATTACGATCTGAGTCTTTACGTCTATCTTTAAGGACTGGTTCGTCGTCTGCCTTTCTCGGGACATTATTATACTGGCTCCTGCATTGTAATCGAATATTCTTCTGAGAATTATCATCTAAAACGCGGCTATAAGTACTATTGAGGTCCTCTAGAGTTCTAGAGTTCCTTTTTCTTTACAAATTCTTCAAGTTGATAAGTTTTTCTAGACTAAAGATTGGCTAGTTGACAGCATCATAGCGCGAATATCTGGATTTACATCACCAACTGCTCCTCTTGTTCCATCGACCTCAACTAGTTGAAGTTCTCGATGTCTTCAAACCTTTTTCTACCTACTAGTACATTAACCCCGATGTACTTCAACGTATTCCTTTCTCTATTTAATGCTGTAGCCATTTGCTCTACTCCTCTATCGGGTTTATGAAGATCCAGCCTCTAAAGAGCAAAAGGCCATGTCGCACGTTGACACAAACACTCCGCCGTTATGCCGAGCTTTCGTCGACTTCCAGCGTTCGTTTGGAAGATGAACTTTAACAACCCCACTCTTGGGGTCCTGGGCCCAAGCGTACCATAGCGACAGTCCGTTAGCAGCTCGTTCTGTACGTTGCCAATCTCATACATTAGCCGCCTGCGACGTTGTTTTATGTTCTCGCGATGACTCCGCAGGTCACCGATCCGACCGATCTTCTCGCTCTCTCTCTTCACTGTCGGCACATCGTTTGTTCGCGAGATGTCCGCACAAATGAGCTGACGTAAAACGTATCATTACGCTTTATGTTTATAATAAAACCGCTTAATGCAAACCTAGCACGCAGCACGGCACACGGAGCTGCTGCCGCCGATTCGGTGCAGGTGAAACAATAAAACGAAGCTTGGGGCCTGCTCCGGAGCCGTGGCCTTTCACGGGGCGCACAGTTCCGCGATTGCAGCGCCATCGCAGTGCATCGTCGATTGGAACGTTGCCGCCGCCACCGCCGCCGCCGAAAACCGTGCAGGCAACAATTCGAAGTCAATTATTTCGTAATGCTTATTTACGAAATGACCGTATGCCCTGCTGTTGTTGTTGTTTTTGTTGTTGTTGTTGCTGCAATACTCCCCTTTTCCCCTCGGTGGATGGTGCCGTTTGGTCCCGGTGAACGCTACGGCTGTGATTATCATAACGGGAACTGTGCGCCAACCAATGTGTGTGTGTGTGAGGGCGAGCGTTCGAGGTGTGATGGAGCCAGAGGCAGGACAGGGGGTCCACTGGTCACGATTCGGTGATTTCCTCCCCTCTCGTGGCCACCTCGTCCGCGTACCAAATTGGACGCTTGGGATTGCCAAAAAATAATGTCACACGTCGACGTCCCCGTCCTTTCGAGACCAAGGCCCAGTTCCAGTCCAGCGATCTGGTGCACCTCACGGCAAGTGTCTTCGTTCACTTGACACCTTCTTCTCTTCTCTCCCCGGGTGGCACAATCGCCACAATTGATCTCATTGCGAAGTGCGATCACCGAAAATCGAAGGAATCCGCAGTTCGCCGCTGGCGCGGGTTAATTGGATAATGCCCGCCTCATAACATCTCGCACCCTCAGCGCTCCGTCTCCCTTGGTGCGAATCCTCCCCGGAATCCTCTCGCCACACATTCCCATTCCCGCACATTCATTCCTGCGTCACCACCACACGCTGCTGGTGCCCCGGGGCGGTCGGGAGTGTTATTTGAGAGAATTTTAATGATATAATAAGATTAAGCTCAACTTCGTTCAGCGCTTCTTCGAGTGCTTCTTCCTCTTCCTGCGTAAAAAGATGAAGCTGCAGCATCGCAGAAACACGCGGAGAAGTCCATTCAAGTCCAATGGACTGAGACCGAAACCAGAAGGAAGTGGCACAACGTCGAAAGGCACAACGCGGTAGGCGGCGCCCTGGGTACTAGATGTGGTTTTTGCTTCGTTCAGCCTTTGCAACCGCATGGCCAGTGCTTGCATGCGCAGTGGCGTTTAACAAGTTGTAATTTTCCCCGGCCAACCGGAGTCCGGAGTCCGGACACGAAACCGGGAGCAAAAAACCCTTCTCAATGAAATGGTCGAGTCGTGATCGTCTCGCCATGGCCATGATGTCTTGTGCCAATTGATGGCGTGTTCGTGCAGCAGACCAGAGCCAGCAAGAAGCAACCGGACGGCACCGGGACAATTACGGTTCAGCCCCAAGTCCGTCCAGTTTTCTTCCATTCAATGGCCGGTCGACGGCAATAATCTGGTTCTCTGGCAGATCTCAATTCAATCGAGCGGTTGCACGCCACGCACACATGTACTACCTTCTTGTGGTCCGTTTAGACCTTGCCAAGTCGATCTTAAGTCGATAATGTTTAATGTCTTTAGTTGGAGGACTTTTAGTGATGTCAACATATCAGAAGTTACTTAGTTCCTTGTGGAATATCTTGATTCTAACAACGGTCTTCCATCGTCTTTTCCTCCTCAGATGCATCCTCCTCCAACGAAGCCGTTCACCTACAGCAGCGACTCAAGAGTCTCAGCTCGGAATTGGTGACTCTCCGGAATCGACTGCACACCGGCGGTCAACCGACAGCCGGTGGTGGTGGTGGTGCTCCAAACGGCGGTGCCGTTCCGGTCGGTGCTGGCGGTGTTGTGTCACCGGCAGCCGCTACACCAAATAGCAACAACTGCACAGGACAAAATGGAGCAGCACAGCACAACACGGCGGGCACCGCCGTCGGTCTTGGGTCGCACGGTGGAACGACGGCCCTTACTACGGCCGGACTGCTCGCATCCAACGTCAACGCCAGCAATGGTCTTAACGGTGTCCTGCCAAACCATCTTGCCAATGGATGCCCCAACAACAACAACTCGAACAATAATAAAAACAATGCCGCAGCAAACAATGCAAAGGTAAGAAGTGTCAAACGATGGGATCCTGTGATGACAATGATGATGATACTGATGTTCCCTTTTGCCGATGATTGTTGTTCTTTTCGCGCAGAACCATATGCTGACGGTGGCGGGCCAATGTCTACCACCGAATGCACCAGGAGCGGCCAACCTGCAGCACACCGGTCAACACAACGGCACCACCAATGGCAATGGCATCCTGCCCGTCGTTTCACCGCGTAATACCTCGATCCCGTACCCGCTGCCACACCACAACTCCACCAGCGGCACCATGCTGATCGGAGGTGAGTATCCTGGGAGGAGTATTCAGGAACGACTGTCATGGCAGAGGAGACGTTACGGACGGTCACGACAGATCTCTCTCGTGTAAGCGATCATGGGAGTTAAGCAACGCGCTGCTGCTGCTGCTGAAGGTTAACGTGCAGCTTCTCCTGAAGCTGTCCGGGCACACGACTTTAATGGAATCAGCCGCGTGTGTCTGTCCGACCCATCTGTCAGATAGGAGGCAGCGAGATTCCTCCTTGAGATCACTGCTGCTGCCGCTACAAATCATTTCACTCATTCAACCGACGATGCACGATCATCCATCAACGGCACCACCCTCTACCCCCGTCCCCATCCCTCATTTCTGGTGAACCTGAGCCGCATAGTAATTTGCTCGGCCTCGGCTGATGGCCTTTTCGGTTTGCTTTTTGTTTTTGCTTCGGTCACGATCGACGACGATGCACCCAATGTCAGTTGAATCCAGTTGCATAATGCCACCCGTGCAATTCGTATGTTACTGTACGTGTGTGTGTTCACTGCCACCTTTTGCTGAGGATTGATTTCCATTGTCATTTTACTTTCGTTCGTCTAGAATGCGACTCGACATCTCGTTGCTTTGCACTCTGGACGCGTATTGAGCATAACTTGTTTGATGTGGCAGCAAATGTGCCGCTGAGAATGTGTTGATGAGACACTAGCTCGTTTAACGATCGAATTGTTTGCCTCAAATTGCACACCAAAGGCTCGGGCATTTGAAAGTCTAATGAAGGATAGCCCTCCAAAGGAGCCCGGAACATCGCTACCAGCTTTAGTGTCCAATACAACGACGGCCTTAACGATCACACAGCCCATGATTAAGATAAGTCCAGTGCCGAGCCGATGCACGAGATGGTACGATAACGTTCGCGATCTCACTGGGGGCCACCGTGGCGCGATGGCCACTGAACCTGTCGCCTCTTGGCAAACCATAATCACCCCGCCGGTTCCTAACGATTCCGGTGATAGCTCATTTGAATATTCGGTAATTTATGGCATCGGGAAAGCGCGGCATCGTGGCAGAGACACCAGCAGTAGCATCAGCAGCTGCCAGGTGATGGGCCTTCGGGGCGAAAGTTGTAATCGGCGAGAGCCAACCTGCGGGCAGGCTTCACTAGGTCCCGAGGGGGGGCCAGAAGTGGTGCGTGATGCACACAACGAGAGCCCATCTGCTGGGAGACAAATCGAGCAGCATTAAGCGTGACACCGTTAAGCCGTTCCTTTTCCGGTCTTGGCCATATCTTATCGCTTAAGCCCTGCGATGCCCTCTGGTCATGCCACGCCGCAGGGGAGTAGCCGAGGTGCCTGTTTCTGTTGGGAGTCAAAGTTTCTCTCGCGTGGCTTTGCGCTATAAAGAGAACACAAACACAACAACCACAACAACAATAAGCTCCGGTGTCCACTCCACGGGACATTTCTTTCACAGAAATTCTTCGGTATCCGATTCCGCGTCTCGTAGTCCTGGCCACGGTAGAATCCGGCCTGACCAACATAAAACCATCATTGATGACACACTCATTCACGCACTGCACTCTCTTCTCTCTCTCTCTCTCGCTCACAGACACGATACAATGTGGTGGAACGCTTCCAAGACGTACGGCGATGGGTTACCACGGCGGTGGTGGCGGTGGCGGCGGCGCTGGTGGTGCTGGTACTGGTGCCGGTACTGGGGGCCACGGAACCACTACCGGTGGCAATGGAAATGTTAGCAACCAATACACGATGGGTCACGGACATGGTGGTGGACCGATCGTTGCGCATCCCGGTGCTGGTGGCGGTGGTGGTGGTCATATGGGAGCGTTGATCGGTGGAGGAAGCGGCCCTACCGCCGGTGGTCATCATGGGGTGCGAACGGAGGATGGACGCACCGTCACCGAGATGGACGATCTGATCCATCTGCCCGGTCCACTGACCGAGGATGCCGTCATGCGAACGCTGCACAACCGATTCAACGATGGAAAGTACTTTGTAAGTATCACCTCCAAAGGACTGCTGTCGACCCATTGTCTCCGCGGAGCTCATTGTTTGTGGGAAATTCGAGATGTGGGGGACACAAGATCGACGGAGCGATTGACTTCAAGAGATTAGGGGGAAGTAAAAAAAATGGAAAGACGGGGGGAATGAATTTTATGTAATTTGTTTGTGATAAGCCCATCTAATTGTATGTGGTAATGAAGGTAATGAATGACCCATTTCTTGAAAACAGTGGTTACAACATAGAATGTACATGGATGTATCTTTAATGAGATTTTTTGGATGGATTTTTGGGGGAATAAATGTTTGTTTAATTGTTAGTTTATCAAACGATATACACAAAACATTTCATCGTGGTTCTGATACCATCCCCGATATTTTGTCGTCTGATGACTCATATTTAATCTTGAATAACAACCTGAATTAATCTACACCTTTTATTTAATCCTAATCATTATTTATGTAAACGCCTTTTGAGAGCAACACCTTATCTTTTCCCCTTTTCCACCACATCTTCCACTTTTAAGTCAATTTAATTATAGTGAAGATTTTCAATTCAGTGAAGCACTAGCCAGGCTGTGGAATAGTTCACATTGGACAACATTATAGAGTCTTTGTGAGAGTTTTCCTATGGTTGTTATGCATGGTATCTATGCAGAGTGCTTTCAATTTTAGTATCGGTGCTTCGGTTAGTAAGCACGACTTCAATAAGAAGGAATCTTTGCCGGAAGCGTTTCTCTTCCAAAAAATATTTTCATCATATATCTACCCGAAATTTTGTCAAAGTGACAAATTTTACCATTGCTGCACCATTCCTGATCTGATTTTCAATGTGAGTGCCGAAAATTGATTTTCTCACTACAAATTCCAATTGCTATTGCTTCTCCACTTTAGAAATATTCAAGCGAATCTTACTCGATAGAAAGATCTTGTGATCTGAAAGAATACACCAAAACAAAGTTGAAAACAACACTTGATCGAGCACCGAGATTCCACGAATGATCAAGAATTCCTTCGCTAACGTACTCCCGCTAAACCGCAATCCGCATACCGCTCTGCATACCCAGGCTTTTGGCCATCTATCTACACCATCTCCAGGAGATCCTTCCACACGATATTCGCTAATTAGGCGTAGACAACGCGAGGTAAATCAAAGAGCCCGAGCCCGAGGTTGGCGCCCACTCCTTCCAATCGCTTCTTTTGGCTTTTGGCATCGTATGCTAATTGAATTCGAATCTCATCGCGCGCTCATCGTGGACCACTTTCGCTGGACCGCCACTTCACGCGGTTAAACCAATTAAACCGCCGACCGATCACGTCCTCCGCTTTTAATGAACTTCTGACCCTCATGCGCCACAAAACAAAAATCAATGTGTGTTGAGTTGGAGAATCGTAAAGCAATGATCGTCGTTGCACAAACGAACGACACCGGTACGCGGGGGTGACCCAGTCGGACCCCACGCACCTCCATCAAATTTGCTTTCAATTTCTTCAATCATGCGCGCGTGTGTGTGTGTGAGACGCAGAGAGAGAGTACGAGATTTACACATTTAATTGCGTTCTTGCAGTACAGCGTTGGGCGTCGGTTGAGGGGAAAAGCGATTGTTTTTGGCCACTGCGGAACACAAATAGAGGGGAAAAAGTATGTCACGGTCAGGTTGATGGGCATCTCCACCACCGTTCCTTCCCTCCTCCCCGACACTGAGCCATGAAAGCAAAGCGAAGGAAAATTAGAGCCCCAAATGATTGCCGAAAAACCTTCTTTTTTTTCCACCAACATTCACCATTGTTTCGGAATGATCGACGCCGGTGCGTGCGCTCGCGGTTCCTTGATTACGGAATTAACTTTAATGAACGGGCTTTAATGGCCAACCCGGGGAGGCCGGACGCGACGCGAATCTGGGCCGCTGCAAAGCGAGTGCGATCTGTCCACCTCTGCGAGGCCTCCCGTGAGTGAATGTGTTTCGGCGTTTTTTGATGCTCCAGATAAAGGGGCACACACACACACGCACACTGTCGATGTCGTTTGCCAGCCTGCCTTCCGGATCGCTCCGGACGATCGATTGACGAAAGTGAGTCCGGTTTTTCCACGCTCCGAAGAATGAAAAGTGAACCCGGGGTGGGGCCGGGAAAGTGAAGGAAAATGCCTCACTCGGCCGGACACCTTGAATGGAAAGTGTTGATCCGTTCAGGAGTTCGGTTTTCGATTTTCAAACAATGAATTCCAATGCCCCAACGGCTGGACAGCAACAGACTGTCCCAGATTGGCCCCACTGGCCTGGTGGTGGCCTTTGGCTGGAAAGTTAATCAGTCCCCTTCGAGTGGCGCTGAGAGGCATTTTGGCAAAATTTCCCAAAGCCCTCAAAAAATTGGACGATTTTGATCAATTTTTCCCATAAATCGGTGAAACTTGGCATCTGGCAGCTGGCAGCTTAAACGTTGTGCGAGTGTGAAGATGAATATTATAGCTAAACCTACCACTTATCTGCGTCAGCCCGGCAATTTGTGTGCGTACGAAACATGTGCGCATGTTGGTTGCTGAAGCAATAAAACATAATTCAAATTTAACCTTTCTGGGGGACGACGAGGTGCGCGAGGTTTTTCACTCCGCAATTTTCCGCAACTCCCCGTGGCACGGTGCGCACTTATTTTCATATTACTACCAATTAAGCCGCGCGATCGATGATCATGTTGCTGGTGCCCGGTTTTTTTTACGATCGATCTGTTTTTCATTTTGCGTTTTCCCTCCCCACCTTCCGATGCGCATTCCATTCCGTGGCGTTTATCCGGACCTGCTACTGCGGCTCTGGCGTTGCTGCTGCTGCTAGTGCTAATCGCTATGCTCGATGAAATAAAATAATCAACACCCGAGCGTCCCAAGTCCCAGCTATTTCAGCGATCCGCGGCATTTCCGTTAGCGAGCTCGCGTCCCCCTTTGCGACGGTCCGTGCCCACCTGGAACCGGTCGGGGGGGAACTCGGGTTCGAGGTGGTCTCGAGGCTTTTGCCTGGTTGCTTTTATGTCTTTCGTTTCCTCGCATTCCCCGCATTTGCTTATTCCGTTTCGTTTTGCGCAAATGCTCTCCACGGCCAGGCCTTCGATCGGCCTTCTTCTTCCGGAGGCTTCACAAAAGTGGACACCGAGATCGAGGGAGAGAGAGCACACGCGGTTTGAAGGGCCGGTGGCTCCCGGAGCGGGGACCACAATCATATCAACATAAGCTTTTAAGAAGAGGGATGCAAAAAAAAAATGGTTGTTTTGCCAGTTGTTGATGGTGCGTGCTGCGTGCTCGGTGCGTTGGTTTGCGTTTCAATTGGCTTGGAAACGAAGCGAAAGAGATGAAACGCTGGAGGCTGGAACTCGACCGACCGGAGTGTCTAACGGAGTGGGGCACAGGAAATGCCGATTGCACTGCTCATCGTCCGAGATGCTGGACGCATCAACCTAACACACACGCACGCATGCAGAGACACATTCGCATTCGCGGAGCGAATGAATGCTGTGCTTACTGATCCTACGAGCTGCCAGCAACTGGCGCGGCCATTACTTGGTTACTTGGCGCACACACTGACCGATCCGAAACCGGCAGAACGTACGTACCGGTACAGCAGCAGCAGCTGGCACATTAAGAGGTCGTGGAAGTGGTAGAGCGGTAGGGTGCGGTGCGGTGCGGTGAGCGGAGATTCAAGCGGAACGAAGCAGCAGCAACGCGCGCTCGCGAACACATACTAAAGCCCCCCTGCGAGGATCGTTAGCGATCGTTCGTGAGCGATCAGGCAGAAGATTAACAATAATCCCGACTTCGACTTGCACACACACACACACTGAGCGCGAGTTGGCCCCAACTGGCGTACGATCGTTCAAGTGGGCAGATCGGATCGGA
>NC_064874.1:65893556-65951056 GCF_943734745.1 Anopheles darlingi
CTCTTCGCCATTCGACACTTTGCCGGACGCGTCGAGTACGATACGACCGATTTCCTCGACACAAACCGGGATGTCGTACCGGATGATCTGGTGTCCGTGTTCTACAAACACACCTGCAACTTTGGCTTCGCGACACACCTTTTCGGTACCGAGCTGAAGGCACTGTACGCCCAGGACAGTGGACCACGAGGTCTCAGCTTCCGTATTGCACCGACCTCCCACACGGATCTGCTAAACGGTGACGAGCCGGTCTCGACACTAACCCAAGACTTCCACACACGACTGGACAACCTCCTGCGGACACTGGTACACGCCCGGCCCCATTTTGTACGTTGCATCCGTAGCAACACCAGCGAGAAAGGTGGCATGTTCGATCGTGGTGCTGTCGTACGGCAGATCCGAGCCCTTCAGGTGCTCGAGACGGTCAATCTGATGGCCAGTGGGTTCCCGCATCGGATGCGCTTCAAACAGTTCACGGCACGCTACCGGATGCTGGCACCATTCCGGTTGTTGCGCCGCTGCGAGGAGAAAGCCCTCGAAGACTGCAAAGTGATACTGGACTTTGCCCTCGAGAACCCACCGGAGCTGGACGGTTCGGTGACGTTATCGTGGGCGCCTGGAAAGCGACACATTTTCCTGAGTGAAGGCATCCGGCAACACCTGGAACGATTAAGGACGGAGGTGCGCATGAAGAGTGCCACGTTGATACAGGCGACGTGGCGTGGTTGGAACCTGCGCAAGCGGCTCGGTACCATCCGTCGGACGCACGACATCCAGCTGATGAGCGGTGCGATGCATTCAATGAACAACAAGACTTCAGGTATGGTCTAGAGAGTATTCGAATGATGAAGAACGTGTCTCTAAAGCACTGCTTCTACTCTTTACAGGTACTCGGACGAGTAACGTAACACACGCCAATGCCAACAACACGGGAACGGCAACGCGACCGAGACCACAACCGATTGCCGGTACACCGCCACCGGATCCGAATGAAAAGTGCGACTCGAAGATCATCGCCCAAACCTGCACCCTCTTTGGATTGGATTTGGTAAGTTGGAGTAAAAACGTGTCTATTTCCCTTCCTTAAACCCCACGAATGAGCTCTTTCGTAATGAGACCTCGGTCATGATCGTCTGGAGCATGATAGCAGGAAGTGGAAATTTGTGAAAAACCATAAGGTCAATATTTGGCACGACAGACGTTACGCACGCGAACACCAATAAACAGCTCTCGCAGTTGTGTGGTCAATAATATTCACCAACTAGCCGGAAGTTGCTTCGTACGCACGCACGCAACAGACGCTCATTAATATTTATTTCCCCGCCGCAACAGTAATCTCCGGTTTCACGCTTAACGACCGGACACAGCTTGGTTTGATTTTTGACGATCGTGTTCTGCTTCATCTTTCCAGGAGCGACCACCACCAGTACCACCATCTCGGTCATACACCGTTACAGGCAACTCGAAGCTCGGCTATCCGCAGACGCGCATCATGAAGATGAACTTCCCGGAGGATCCAGGTGCCGTCGGGCTCGGTGAACAGCTGCGCAAGGGCGAAGCGGTCACGGTAACGGGTGCGTCCCATCGGCGCGGTCACCTCATCGTCGAACACAACGGTATCAGTCTGCACGTACCCTTCCAGTATATGGAGCTGGTAAAGACGATCGTCCCGGGTGCGGCCCCAGGAGCACCTACCGCAACACAGACCGCCGGTGCCGGCGTCTCGGCACCACCAGCACCACCGACGGCCACAGCCGTTAACATTTAAACGCAGTGCGTCTGTCGCCGTTTTTGTAACATACCGGGAGCTCTAGCGAGGAGCTTATAGAGGGTAAGAGAAGAAGAACAGTGGGAGTATTAGTTGATAGAACCTAGAACAGGGAACCTGGACTGCCCATCGTTAAACGGGAGCATCTTTAGCCGATAAGGATAAGCGACAACAACTGAATAGCCTTCTTAAGTAACCAGATCTAGGTGTAAGGGAGCAACGAGAAGACCTTAAGCATCACGAACAGCGGAAAAAGCGAAAGTGGCGAGCGTCGAGTTACAACAATCAAGTTTTTTTTTAATATTTAAAATTTACCTTTCCACCTTCGCACCTCCACTTCTGCGACTCTCTGCAAAGATGCGAAGAGAAAACCGGAACCAGGAACGGAGCGAACCATGACCGACCGATCTCGAGGCTCACTTCTCTAGGGCCCCCCTCTCGGAGCGATCGGAACCCAAACCGCGGTATTACCACAGCAGACTCTGTTAGTAGAGTATCATAACTTTATTCTTATTATTATTATTATTGCTGTTAGCCGATAAGATTATCAAGCTATTCGTTAGGTTTTGCTTACTATTACGAGTACGTGTCCCTTTTTTCTCTCTGTCTCGCTACCGTTCTCCGGATCAATGAGGATTCCATAAGTGCCAACCCTTGCGTATTTACATTTGTATAAGAATTGTGTGTGCGTGTGTCTATTTGCATTGTGGATTGTTGTTGTTGTTGTGTTGCGTGCGTGTGTCTTGTGTGTGCACGGTGATCACGTGGAGGCACTCTCCGTTCACCTGTGGATGAATGTTTTCTAGCATTTAAGGATTAGCATAGCTTAGGGCTAGTAGAGGAGGTGTTTTCTCTCCAAGTCACCATCACCAGAACCATCGGCAAATTCCCTACCCCTCTCTTTCTTCTCCTCTCTTCCCTTCTTCCTGCGGCAGCAAAAGTTCAAGTCAAAATCGAAAGCGCCTCTATCAACCACTTTGAGTGTTTTCGATTTTATTCGTATCACATTGCCTGCCTTACAGCTTGCCTGCCCCATTGGTATCTCTCTAGCCTTCGCTCGGTCGAGTGCTTCACCACTCGAGCGCAGGACCACCACCCTGGTGGCCACAGACCATTTTACTCGGGCATTTCCGAAGAGAAGCCCGGCCAGAGAAACGCCAGAGAGTTTCTGAGAAGTATCATAATCGTCCTGGATGAAATCGTCAAAAGTTTTTATCTTTCTCCAGTCGACGTCCTTCCTTCTGCTCGCGCCCCCCTTGTGGTTGTGGTCCCCCTCCCCCCCCCCCCCCCCCCCCCGGAGATTGTGGAGCAAGTTCGCAAAAGCCACTCACAGTTACAGCACGAGCAGCACCAACGATGAAAGTTGTTTGTTGCTACTTGTGCGGTGCGGTGTTGTGTCGTGTCGTCTGTCGTACCATTCATTGCCGGTACTTGAAGAGGCGCAGGAATGGCGGGTGGGTGGGTGGGTGGCTTTCCAAGCCACTAACTATTGTCCACCAAATGTTGCGTCAGATGAGCGCCAAGCAAAGGGGGGGGGGGGGGGTTTGTGGGAGACTTTTCTTGAAACTTGTTGCGAACGAAGTCGAGGACGGGGCTCATACACACACGCACACACCATGAGGGTGTCGTGTCATGAGTAATGGGAATCTTGTCTGGACGTGATTTGTTCCCCGTCCTTCCGGTACGGCGCACGAAGAAAAGATTATCCAACGCAACAAAGTACAACAAAACAAACCAGATTGTGCGGTGTGCGTGTATCTTGGGACGAAAACAGCAGAGAAAACTCTTTGATTTTGTTATTCTGAGAATAAGACATATTCTTGGTTCATGTTGTTCCTTTTCTCGAGCTTTAGAGAGTCCATCGCCTTCCTAGCGCCTATTCTATACATATATCTTCTATCTCCGCCGTGGAAGCACCGTTCGCATTACCAGTGAAGCTACGTTCGACAGTAGCGTGTACGTGTATTCAATTCAGTGAAATACCGCCGTTTGAGCCATCAGCTTTTTTTGTTTTTTTTTTTTTGCAACAATCAGTTACGATAACGAAAACCGTTAAGCAGTTTAGCGATGTATAAAGTGAAAAGAAAATCCAACCATTTGTAAATCTGTGTCCGTGTCCTTCGTTTTATTCTCCTTTCGATATCACATCCATTGGTGCCTCTTGCTGGAATGTTTTCTTGTTTTCATGTTTTATTATCATGTCCGCGACTTTGTGTTCTACTAAATTGATTCGTTTGGGTAACCGCTTTTAGTTTCATTTCACGCAATATTTGCCGATTGATTGTTTGATTGTCTTTCTTTTTATTTTGATTGTTCTAATTACATACACTTTATCTTTTATTAAAATTGCTATTCTGGCTCCAACATTCTGTCACATTGATTTGTTTACGTTTGGTTTACTAGTTAGGGAACCTAATTATTTGATTCTAATTAACGTTGATTTATATTACCGAAGAAGTGAAGGTCGCTGTTTGAAAGGCTCATAATTTGATGTGTAGTCCTAATTATCATAGGTTCATGTTGAAGCCTTTGTTACCCTGCCAAAGATGGCATTCAAATTATTGCTGCAGTTTGTTTGTTTTTGTATTTCTTAATTACTTGTAACTGTTAGTTTGCAGCAAAGCGGCTTCAGGCATTACAATACCATAAAATTACATTACAATACCACAAAATTTAAAAAAATCATTTCCAATCATGACAAATGCTGTAAAACATCATCTTTTTGCTACCAAAACCCGTACGGTGGTCACGTGGTGTGTACTCTGTACATCTAAGCCGTACATTACCCACTCACTTCAAATACCACACAGCCCTCCGCACCGTGCAAACACACAGAGACACCACTGGGTGAATTCACGCAATCCATGTTCAAATGTTGCAGCTGGAAGATGGATGATCGCGATGCGTTCCACGATGGCATTCGCACCGGCCCCTTGGCTCCACACCCAAAAACCATCGCAATGGGCACGGCACGATGCTACAACATGCTGCAATTACAATGATAAACGATCGACGATCAACTCGCCAAAATACAACCGACCAAACCCGTGTGTGTGTGGCGTGTGAACAGGAACATATCGTTGCTCGTCCGGGCCCGAAAATAACGCCGCAGCCGCCGCCGAGAACAAAACGGCTCGAGGTGAGCGCTGGCCAAAACCCCCCCAACCCAGAAACGAACGGCAGATAGGGATGAGGTTTGAGGTGAGGTTGTTTCTATTTTTGAAATGCCCATCTGCCACCTTTCGCCTATCCAAAAACGATTAACCTTTGGCAGTGAAGAATTTATAAATATATCTCGACGCGACGCCAACGCAGCGATCGCCAGCGTATGGAGGACTCCGCCCGGAGTCAAAATGTATCGAAAACCCCTGGACTGCACTGGATACCGGACGGACCGGGAGCACCACAAACACAACTGTTCCTTTATTTGACCCCCACACGTCTTCCTCCCGGACCGTCCCTTCCTCGCAAGACACGCAAGATCATCGCACCGTGGAGATGGAAAGGATGAAAGCAAAACAATCTTTATTCCGAACGCGCAAGACAGGGGAAAGCTCCGACCACGGGCACACCTCCGAAGGGGCCGAAACCAGCGAGAAACCCATTGGAAAGTGTTTAAATATCGATCGGTTTCGCACCCAAAATCCTCGACGATTGCGACGCGATGTTTGCTCCCGGGGCGAAAGGATTCCGAAGGGGGAAGGGTGTTGCAGGGCCCCCGACCGGGAGGGGGGGGGCACGTACAACGAATACACAAATTGTTTTGGCATATGTTCTGTTTATTTTTAACCATCATCACACTCTCCGCCGCCACCGGCACCTCGCCACGAGACCTGCACAAGCAGCAGCAACAGCAACAACAACGCGAACCACAGTGACCAGCACGTCAGAACGGACAGAATAGAGTTATTAGTACACCCCGGGCTGTACTACTCGTCGACGGACGGTCTGTTCCTCTCTTTCTCTGTCTCACGAGCCAATCGGAGGATTGATTTCGTTTCTTTTGGTTTTTTTTTCTTCCATCTGCATCATCATCATCATCACCATCATCGTCTATTGCTCATCAGCGGCGGCAGGTGTGTAGTAGGCGACGCGACGTGACACACGACGGCCACGGTTACAGCCAAAGGTTTGATACGTGGATTCCATTTGTGTCGGGCAGGAATGTAAACAGACGCGACAAGTGGGCCGCACACACACACACCGTCGGCACTCACTCGCTCATCATTATGCTGTCTCGTTCGGTCGGATGGACGGACGGACGGACGGCCACACTATTTACAACATATTTCACGCGGCGAACATTAATTTCCCACGAAACGTGCAGCGTTTCTTTTTTTTCTCGGCTGTCAGCACCTTCACGCCATTTTTGCGAAGCATTTCCAATTTGTTTATTCTTTTGCATCATCATCTTCCTTTCCTTGGGAGGGAGGCTTCCCATTCTTCGCCATTTCGCTCGCCCGGCAAGGGGAGGTTGGAGGGTTGTCGATCATCATCAGCATCGCACAGGCAGCATTTGTACCGTTTTCGGGTGGCCCCAGAGGAAGGAGCGAGGCACACGGGTAACTAACTCAATCGTACCCGACTTTTCAACCTTTCCCACGGGCGACCACTGGCAGTCGTACTCTGTCCGATCCGGTGCTATCCGATAAGAGGTCCTTTTCGTCCATTCCTTTGAACGCCGCACCCCAGAGAGGAGGAAGAGGAGATGATGGTGGAATGAAAGTGAATCTGGAAAAATTTTCAAATGTCACATTCTTCTGAGGAGTCCGGGAACTTGGTGAGGACCACGGGGCACGAGATGGACGTCACTTTGGACGATTTGCTGGCGGCGTCGGAGTCCTTGGGCACAGCGGGAGACACACGCCACTCCCGATCATGCTTACCCTACGATGCTACGAGTTGACACTTTGTTCGGAAAAAGGACAACAGAGAAAGGGAGAGAGGAAAAGAGAGTGAGAGAGACACTTTTCCTGCCAGCCTGCCCGGAAATGCCTCGGACGCCACGCAAGACATGGACTGACACGGATAAGTTTGTTATCGAAGGCAACAAAATGCCTCGCGGACCCGGGACCGGTCGGTCGGTCGGTCGGTGGGTCGGGGGAGGGAAAATTGTCCCCTTCCGGTTTGGCTCTTGCGCTGTCCTTGACAAAACCGACTTGATTGTGACAGCAAGCATCCGGGAAATTCTCGGAAGGCCTCACGACGACAACGAACGACGACGACGACAGGGGATCGTTGATGAAGCTTTTAACAGCATCAGCAGGACATGCTGGTTTCGCTTTCCTCCCCACGTCCGTCACCACTCACCCCAACCACCCCAACCATCCCAGCCACCTGGTTGGAATTAATAGAATCGTAATCAATACTTCCGCCATTCGATGCCGAGCAGAAGAAAGAGTAAAGAGTGAGGGAAGCAGCCAAAAGGAACCGGCTATCAACCGGAATGAAAATCAAAACACTAACGAACGGAAACGCAACCCCCTTTCTCCTCTCCTCTTCTCTCCCGGCGGTGTAGCAAGGAATGATTTAATATTTATTGACAATTTTCCTCGAAATTCCTCCGCACGGCAGCTGCTGCGTGCTGGCATGTACGCATCGTAGCATCGCAACCCGAAACCTGATGGAAGTATTTATAAACCCCACAACACACACGCACGACAATCTGAACTTTCACTCCCTCCTCTCTCTCTCGTGGAAATGTGTGTGTGTGTGTGTGTGTGTGCGCGCGAAATGAGGAAAAAAGTCTTCGAAAATCGATGCTTCATCATTAACGGGGGAGAATTAATGAGAAAGGAGGAATATGAGTGACATCAGGGGAAGCGAGGATCTCCAATTCGTTTATTAGAAAGTGGCCACCACGGAACAGCTTGGCCCCTTCATTAATGGTTGCTTCGCCATTCGACGATGGCAAAAGCTGGAAACGCTCGGAGTAATGGTGTTGGCGGTCGAAAATAGAACATCGGCGTCCTCGGCGTCAAACCGCTGCAACCGCCGAACGAACAGTAAAGGATCCATCTCGTTTCCGTCGCCCGAACACAAAGGCCATTGCGCGAACGGCAGCGGCCATTCCCTGGCACGGCAGAAGAATGGAAGAACATCACCAACAACAACAGCAGAAGCGGTCACTACCTGACCGAACACCGGCCTTTTTTTTTTGTGCGGCATAAAACGGTGCCCCAAAATGGTTTGCTTCGGGTACTGGGGCCCCTTGGACCGGGGCATGTTTACCGCGGCCAACGCCTAGCCAACACCGCCACGAACGTCAGCCGCGAGTAGCAGCGCTAGGAAATGAACCGAAATGGAAATTTTAACTTTTACGGACTATTTTTGCACATCTCCCGCATGTGTGTGTGTGTGTGTGGCAGGAGTTTTCCGTGGAAGGAAATTTGAAACCCAACACACAATGCTAGACGCCCCGCCTGTAAGGTCCACCCGCAAACACCGCCGTGTTTCGGGTAGTCTAATCGAGTAGACATTGATCGCGACGAAACCCCGGACCACGAAGGGTCTTGTTGTGGCTTATGGCTGCTGGCAGTGGTTGCTGAGGTTGCTGAGGATGTATCGGGATTGCTGGGGTTCACCGTTACCACCACTAAAAACCCGCTCTAAACCGTCGCCACCACCTCACACGCCATGGTTTCTGTAGCTGGTTTTCTGACGCTTGGAGTGACAGCAGATTCTAGGAGTTCACCACCACCACCACCCTCCGCGCCATCGATACCCGCGTGCTGTAGGCGAGGTGACGTACAGCGTACCACTCCGCCAAGCGCCAGTTGGTTCCACGGTTACGGCTGCTACTGATGTCACTCGGACGTAAATCGTTCCGACGGCGACCGACGAGTTCTGCCAAAATAAAGCGAAAACCCGCGATCCATGGCCGCTTCCTGCTTTCACTCCGACAGCCTCGTGGTTCGTTCTGTCAACAGCGATCGTTTGCTTTTCAGCGTCTGTGTTGTGGTGTTTTGTTTTCGTTCGTTGCTGAAAATCGGATTCACTCTCATCGAACGGCAAGCAGCAGGGCGGCGAGTGTGCACTCACTGATAGCGTCACTAAAGTAGAGCGGTTCGCATTGACATAACCCAGTCAGCTAGAGCCATTTGAATGCAGGAATCGAACTGCTCCTGACAGTTCACAGCTTAGTGGCGCCGATCCGTGTGTGAGTGTGTTGGACGCTCGACAAAATTCAATTTCTCCTAGTGGAAAACATGGCCACGGAATAGCTGACAGCAGATGACGGCATTCTGCGACCTGTAATCGAATCCCAGACACAGTGTTCGAGCAGAGCTTGATCGATCTCGAAGGAGAACACGCCATCGAATACCGACTACCATCCAGAAAGGAGCAATAACAACAACAACAACAACATGACCGAGCAGATTTCAATTCATCACTATCACATACTTTATTAATCGACTAAACAGCTCGCTACACACCCTGACCACCAGGTGCGGCCCCCTAATACACGGCCCCGCTTCCCATCCTCCGGTAATGGCTGTTCTATGTACAATGAATTCCGCGAAACCTCTTTCGGTATTTGTGGTTGTATGTGAGCAATGATGATGCGGTGGTCTGGCGCTTCTCGCCAGCAATTGTCACGCCAAAAGCCTCCAATATAGTATCCAAGTCCAGATTATCGCCTTTGTTGCCTATACCATTGACTGAATACCGTTTGTTTGATTTAGTGTCGCTCTTCTCACGCGCTCCTCTATCGCTACGTCTCTTATCGTCTGGTACACGCGCTCGTCCTCTCAACTACCACATGCCTTTCCGCCTTAATACAGAAAACAAGGTAACACCTACGGCTGGAAAACAGATAATACAGGGATGAGCAATTTCGGGATTTCCTTTCCTTTGTTTCAGTTGTTCTTTTCTCAACGCAACGATAACAGCTACTACAGCTAATCTGCTCTACAGTCTCTCGAGATGTGTGTGTCTGTGTGAATACGCTGAGGGATTGCAAAGTACCTCCCGCCCGTTTCGCGCCTCTCTCTTGTTCTCTATCTCTTCCATATTCGTTCTAGAACTCGATCTAGGGCTTCTAAATATGTATATGCAATATCTCTGTATAGCTGTATATGTATAGATGTATATGTATAGATCCATATAAATACTCTCCTCCACACGTTATCACCTCAACGTTACACGTAACAACGAGTTCTACCATAATTCCTCCCTGTTTGGTTTACCGACCGCGTGTTTACCACCCGCGGCCAGCGTTCGACCTGCTGTCATCTATTGTTTGCACTTTTCAATTTACAAAATATTGTTCTTTTGTGTTTTTCCTCCTCTCTCCACTCACACGCTAGACGCTACACAATACCAAGGGAAACTCCATCAGCTCCTTCCAGTTTTTTCTCCTCGGTCAATACTAAAAGGATTCTACCAAAAAGACAAACCGTTGCCTTCCACTGGCTACTACCGGGTGTTGTACACCAGCCCGTCCGAGGAGGAGTAGGCTGTTCTACGTGGCTACCGTTTGTTTTTGTTGCTTTTCATTCAACCATTCGCTTAAATCTATCCCACGCCACCACCTCGAATCACACACATAATTAATATAATCACATGTACTATCTATCTACTATCTATACGTCCGCCAGGGCGAGGAAAGTGTGTGTGTGTCGGGTGTATTGTTTTGGTTGCTTGCGTTGGCTGATGTGTGTCGGTTGCTACTACTACTTCAGGTTGGCCATTGAGGTTCGTAGGGTTTTTGATGAGGGAAGGATTTCATTTGAACATTTTCGCATTGCTGCTGCTGCTGCTGGTAATGGTCCGCGATTCGCGCACGATGCTGCTCGACATCGTACCATGGCTGTGGCTTTCGGTGAAGGTAATCAAGTCCTGCTGATGCTGATGCTGTTGAAGTTGCTGCTGCTGATGATGATGAATTTGAAGGCCACCGACGCTTTGTCGCCTTAGTTGCGGGTGCTGTTGTTGTTGCTGCTGTTGCATCTGTTGCTTCTTGAGCTGCAACGTCTTGGTATCACTCCAGAAGGTCAGATCGTCGACGCTACCGCTGCAGCTGAGATCGTTCGTCTCGAGCCAATCCCACACCTTACTCCGTATCGCTTCCTGATGATCGGCGGTACCACTGCCACCGAAACTGACACTACCCGGTACCGAGTCAGGCGTCAAAGCGCCGGCACTCGTCATCCTCCGGGCCCGCAATCGACCATCGAACGAATTCCGACTTTCGCGATGGTTGATGTACTTCACCGAGTCCTGATCGGAGCTCGTGTGCTGTTGATGCTGCTGTTGCTGATGGTGCGGTCCTTGGCCCTGATGTTGCCCTACGCTCGCAATGTTCGAGGCCGACTTTGACACCGTAATCTTCCCGTCCATCCACCGGTTCTTCATGTACTTCATAATGTCCGTCACCTTCGCCCGATCCTCCTCGCGATGATCGAAGATACGGCGGAAGGCGCGCAGCAACCGCGGCGTAAACCGCCGGAAGTTCTCCGGAATCTTGGTCGTCTCCCGTTTCTGGTACTTCATGAAGGCGGCATACTTGGCATCCCGGACCCAGTCGGCCGACTTCCACGGTGTTGCACCGGTAAGGCAAACGTACAGGACGATCCCGAACTGCCACGAGTCGGAGGAGGCCTTACAGATGAACCGCTCGTTCTTGACGACCTCGAGCACCTCGGGCGACAGGAAGGCGGTCCAGGTTTTGTTGTTCCGGCTCACCAGCACACCCTCGCGCGTTGTCGTCCCGAAGTCGCACAGCTTGATGCGCGAGAAGTCGGGCGTAAAGACGAGCACGTTCTCTAGCTTCAGGTCCCGGTGAACGAGTGACTTCAGGTGCATGAAACCGAGGGCAGAGCTAAGCTGTTCGGCGATCTTCTTGCAGCTGCTCTCCGGCAACCCACTCGCACCGACGTTCGCCGCCAGATCACCGAACGGTGCGTGCTCCTGGGCGTACACGTAGTACTCCTTCGTCTGGAACTTTACCTGGTAGCAGCTGAGAATGTTCGGATGGTGGCTGAGCTGGTAGTTGTAGTGGAACTCTCTGATGAACTCCTTCAAGCTGGTCAGTTCGGTGTGGATTGCCTTCAGCACGACGGTCGTACCGGTGGGCCGATGGTGCGCCAGGAAGATCTTCGCGAAGCAACCTTCGGCGATCATCTTCTCGATGTCGTATTCGTCCGCGATCGCCATGCACGGGATCTCCATGTCCGGGATCCGGTGCAGCACGTTGCTCGTGTTCGACAGCCGCCGGTAGCTGTTGTTGATCGATTTGTACAGCGTCGCTATGATCGACGTGTCGGATTTGCTCTCGGATAGCTTCATGATGGGGCCCGTTGCTGGTATATTTTTCATCTGCGGAAGAAGAGAGAGAAAAAGAGAGAACGAAACGTCCGTTTGACATTAATCAGCGGGATCATAGAAACATGAGTGCGACACAATTCTGATGGGGCTCATCAACAAATGGCGCCAGCGATAAAAACAGACAGAACAGTAAACAATAATTAGCCGTTGCAGCAACACTTTGAGATGCAACAATCTTATTGATAATGTTTTGAAAATGCTACCTTTTCTACTAAATAAACAATATTTGCATCATATCTTTCGCTGTTCCATCATTAAAATTAATCAAAAAAATGACAAACTCCGTGTATATTTTGAGATTTTTGTAAATTCTTGTTTCAGTTGTTGTCATCATAAAAATTAATCTTTCAGATGAATACAGGACCAACACGTGAAAGCATTGAGCTTACTCGTTATCCTGAATATATCATTTACAATATGTTAAGAAGGAGGATTAATTTCGCTTTTGTTGGATGTAACATCGATGAAATTCGAAGTGATACCCTAAATGTTCCATTTTTGGATTAAAAGAAAACCTATCAGGCATCATATCGTTACAAAACAAATGAATGTTTTATAAAATTTTAAGAATCATGGTCTGAATGCATCGCAATCCACCCACACGTGTTATTGGTTCTTCTACTTCTACTCTTGTAACATTTCCAAAGAGTATAAAATTAGATCGACAACGCTGTTTTGTTTTGTTGTTTTATTGTTGCGTTATACCATACATGCATTTCCAAAAAATCATTAACGAGTAATTATATCGAGGAAAAATATCTGCAACTATTTATTTTCCACATTTTACCGTGAAACGTCCAGTTTTGTACCGATAGTACTATTAGTTATACGTATTCTGTTACTAAATGCACGACTGCATCAATTCCAAACATTAATTGATCTGCGTTGCTACTAACTGATATGCTTACAGGAAATAATCAAATAGAGCACCACAACCTCAACCACAGTTGACTTTTTCAGGGAAGTCTATTTCCATCCTTCAAGCGAAAAAAGCATTCATTGCACTACAAACGACCAAACGTCTAAATCTAAATCCCTTGGTGACCTGTTCGTGGCACTGCTATACATTCCAGCACACCGCCACCATTCAGTGACATAATCGCTACCTCAATTGAACCGAAAAGCTTCCTCCTCCGTCGGGAATGCCATCCTCACACACACACACAACACACACGTCGTACACAATCACGCTGTTCGCACATTCCACATCACCTCGCAGGAACGCACCGGCATTTCGCGGTTGGACAAACAGTCGTAACGTTTCCGCAAGGCGATCCAAAACGATCTTCCATCTCACGCACCACCATCCTCTCTCCTCCGCCATTCCCTCCCTCTACCCCGTCTCTCGGGATTATCTGGCGTGGCGTTGGGTGTTCCGCGACCGTCACGCTCGCACGCAAAACGATTGAACATCACAGACAATCATTGCAGACCGAGCTCTGGCCCGTGCGCACACACACACACGGGGTCGGTTCTTTCTCTCTCGCTCTCCCTTGTGTGCATGTTTATGGCGAAAAGGTCATGTGGAAAAGTTATTTTAAACCCTAAAACAAACCCAAAAATAAATTCGTATTTTTAAACCCCATCGGCGAAACGGGCACCCTCCCGCGAGGTTTCGGATGGCACGGATGGTCTGGTGTGTGAAGCCGCGACCATGGCGTTGGTTTTCGGTAACGGCAACGGTCGTCCTCCAGCCGTGTGGGGGAAGGGGATCGTCTCGCAATGGACGTGGACATCTGCCAGCGAAGCGAATTGGATACAGAATATGG
This sequence comes from Anopheles darlingi, assembly GCF_943734745.1. Classification (NCBI taxonomy): domain Eukaryota; kingdom Metazoa; phylum Arthropoda; class Insecta; order Diptera; family Culicidae; genus Anopheles; species Anopheles darlingi. The sequence continues at coordinate 65,907,423 of NC_064874.1, forward strand.
TGTGTCGTCTTCGGGACTTCGCATCTCCGATGGCTACTGGGTGGCCAATTTATGCCGTGGAAGCGAGCGGAATCTGGGTTGATTCGGTGGTGCCCGGACACAAATTTATAGCGTACCACCCCAGTCCGGAATCCCCATCCCCCATCGTGTGCCAGATCATCATTCGTTTTATTATCTTTTTGCCGGTCCAAGCAGGCACTTTGCGTTTGATGGCCAGTTCGCGGTGAGTCGTTTAATTTTGAGGTTTAGATTGCAAAATGGTTTCGCACGGGCGTTGTGTGTGGGCAAGCCCGTACAAAGTATTCGTAAAACTCCATGTTAGGGAACAAAACGTCGATACGGGATGTCATTGATTCTGCCGGATCCTTGTCCGTCAAGCAACGTTCTACGTCTGGTTCGTCTGCTTTTGCGCACGCTCACTTTTTAGCTTCCTCATGGAGTTCGGAGTGCCCTAATGTTCGGTTCCACGCGTTGGTCTCCAACTGCTTGTTTCAGCTCAAGAGTCCATCAAGCTAAGCCGTTCTGTCGTTCGTCATCATCCTCGATGCTCTCCGAATGGCTCTGGTAAATTGATAACAGAAACTAGCAGCGCACGTCAATGCCATTCACACTCTCCTAAACTCTCTCTTCTGCTCTCTCTCTCTCTGTCTCTCTCCGCAGTCCAGGACAGCCACAGGTTGCCCATGGTAACGCTACGAGCGAATGACGTCATCGATGGCTGTCGGGACGAACAAGAACAGAACCTTTTGTGAGGTTAAGGCACGGCAATGATGACGCACGCAGCAGTCTCGCACTCCCCGTTCCCGTTCCCGCAGAGATTGCTTTCGATTGTCAGAGAAACTTTTCTGCTGCTACCTTCTCCTCCTCCTCCTTCTCTTTCTCCTTCTGCTACTATCTCCCTGGTGGAGTATAATGGGGATGTAGATTAGAATAGGGGGGAGGGTCGACAGCCGCCCGAGGCGTCCTCCGACCCCGGGACCTGAAGACCCGGGATGTAAATAAAGCTGATTGTGACCAGACAGAGTCGCTTCGCGTGCCACTTCCAGCTCGTTCCAGCACGCTAGCGCCCACTTTGCTGGTCAATGGGGACCGCTTTGCTCGTTACCACCCGCTGGCGCTGACTGACGTACGAATGGGCCACGTGAGGATTGACTCTAATTCACCAACAACCACCGCCATCGCTCGGACTCGGGCTCGACCGCTCGAACACTATCCCCCGTGCGTCTTTCGTGTCTTTTTGTGAGCTTGGACAACACAATAAATAAAGTGTCCGAGTGTCCGAGTTGCTGCGGGTGGTTTGCCAATCCTCTTGATAATCCCAGCCCACACACACTCACAGACCCACTAGGGACAGGCGAGTGGTTAACCCGTGTCGCTACTTGGTTCTGACTCTGTTGGACGAACGTATCAGGATCAGATTTTTGGTGGAGGCGATGGAATGTGTGGAGCTGGATAAGCTGGAAGGAACGGTTCCGTCCTTTATCGTTTCAGCTCTAAGAGCGGCATGGCTGGAGAGGAAGTCTCTGAAAGAAGAAAATGATTTTCTCTTCCTTGCACCCTGGATGCCGGTGTGTTGGTGGTGTTTGAGAGATTAATTTAAGATAATCACGATTTGGCTCATTATTTATGAATGTTTTTCTTAAGAAACGTCATGATTACGGTGGTTGAGAGTACACCGTGATACCTTGGGCGGTGAGCTTGGTTTTGCATTTACCAAGGTGTATTTTGATGCTAGCAAGGGTGCTTGTGTAGTAACTTGTAGTATTACTCCTCATTGGAAGCAAATGCGGCGTCGTGTGGTCGTGTGGTCAAACGTGATTCAAACCATTAGTAAACAACTTTATCGCATGCACAAAAAGCTAGGTTAGAGATAAGAATTTGAATATTTGTACTGTTCACATGTGTGTGTTTACTGTGTGTCAAGAGATATGTTGCGATCACCAGCTGCAGTTTTAGCAAATAAAACGAGGGCACGTTAGTGCTTATCTATCAAATAGGGAACTCAGGCGGTGGCGGCTGTTTATCAAACAGAAAGTTTGCTAATGGCCAACGCTTAACTGCGATTGTGAATGAAATAATATTTTTGCTCGGGCCTTCCGTTCCCAGGTATTAGACGTTGAATCAGTATTTAATAGCCCTCTAGATAGCTCACAATCATGACATTGATTAAATTCCTAATAAACTCCTCGTAGTAGAAAGTGCGTACAAAAATGGAAGCATTTTGAAGTATTTTTTGCAACTTTATATGTTGATGCGAATGAAGTTGGTAGAGGAGAGGAGGATGGTATCAATCATTCAATCGTATGGGGCGCTGGAATACGGATTCGAGTTTCTTCTAACCAAATTCGATTGCGAACAAGCTGCAGCAGTTGGAGCCCCAATTCAACGAACATCAATTCAGTCACGAAGAGGGTCACAAAGAAGTGGATATCACGTTTCATAAACTAGAACTGCAACTTAACCGAGTCTGAAAATTCGACAGCAGGAAACAATAAATGAAGCATTGCATAAACCTAGAGCGTGACCTGTTGATCGAAAAGGAATTACTTGGCTTCCATACAAATGCATTTAGCAAGGATTGAGCTTCGCGAGAATGATGATCTGGGAGTAGGAATAGAATTTCTAGGCGGAACAATCAACAACGACGAATCAAAACCTAATAGAATAAAACATTATTTTTTCTTTAACGTACTCCAGAAAAAATCTTTTATTGGCCGGATTAATTTCATCCATCATGCATAATTCTAAACTTCATCCGAAACACCATTCTAAATGACCCGAATGTAGAAAGAAACATCCTTGATATGACAACAAATCCGCATTCAATCATTTCCGGCCGATAAGAGTAGCTTCACTTGCACGCACAGGAATTCCCGCTGTACGTCGCAAAACTGTCTTATCGGCACTCTCCTGTCACTCATCCTGCCTGCTAGACAACATTCTAACACACAGCATAATTTACCGATTAGTGACGTTTGAGAGATTAATCACGACTGGCCTTCATTATTTATGAATGATCGCCTAAAAACCGCCATGATAACGATGGTTCAAAGAGCACCATCGTCGAATGACCTCGTCTGGCATTTGCCTTAACCGAGACGCTGTATTAACAGACAGCTAGCAAAGGAAGCATGACCAGCACTACAAATTATTACTGCTAATTGGAAGGAAACGCTACGTCAAGCGAGAGGCTTACTCCACAGGAGGTAATTTCTCTCGACAAGAATCACATTGCAATGGCTTCATTTTGCATCTCGGCGCACGGATAATTGCATCGTTCCCTTGAACTCGTGCCAACGCTAACGTAACGCGCAGCGGTACTCAAAATCCACTCTCTATCTCGCTCAAGGCGATTTAACGTGCCCCAAATCCAATCGATAATCCCGGCGCGAAACATACATAAAAATAGCCGCACCTCTTTGGCCACCGCTTTCAGCTGGTCAGCTGGCACAGATTTGCATCTGCCCAAAAACATATAGAAAGGAGCGCGATGGAGCGATCGAAACATCGGGTTCGCGTACAGGTGCCCAGCTTCCAGCCATTGGCACTGGCGAGAGGAGAACGAAGAGCCACAGAAACTATATTTAATCCTTTAAAGCCACCCTTCGCCAGGGGATCAGGGGGTCACCAAATGCCAAACCGGGAACGGGCATTGCGGCGACCAACCGCGGATTTCACATTCGTAACGAAGGTGGTTGCAGATTAGTCGCGTATCCGTTCCGTTTTTCAAGCTCGAGAAGGCTGGTCCAGGGGGATGGAGGGTGCAAAATTAGCCACAGACGTCATACGGTGGCCAACGAGGTGTAAAGTGGACACTCTAGGAACTCTGGTAGCGCAGAATAGACAAACACACACACACACAGAGAGAGAAACAGATCGAAACCACCAGTCGAAGTGCAACCAAAGTGCACTAAGCATGCTTGCAGGGTTGTTAAAGGGGGTGCTTCTCCCCGTGATGAGCGATATAAATCGACAGCGGCCGAAGACCACCACCGAAGAGGCCACAGCGCGTAAACCTTTGCTCTTTCGAAGGCGAACGAAGCGCGATCCCGATGTGCAGCACCGAGCACCGTTTGTGCGTCACGTTCGTTGGCCGCGGTTACGGTTCGATTTTCGCCGCACTCGAAGAGTGTGTGGTGTGTGAGTAACATCGAACCAAGACAGTCAACGCAACCGATGACCAACTTGTCCCCGCTTTTTCGCTGGCCCTCCCATTGCCGCGATCCCTCCCCCCAAATCAACTCGATCGCGGCCAAACTAACAACGCGAAACAGATGGAACATGTCAGGGCGAGTAATGTTTGATTGATTTAAGAGTATAAATCTGCGCCCCCTGCCCCCTCTTCCCGGGGGCCATCACGCACGGCCACGCTGGCTAAAGATTGGTGCTGACCGCTTGAGAAAAAGGAAGAATACTCGATGCTCGAGATGCTACCGCTGACACCCAATGACGCCAATCGAAATGTTTCGTTTTTTTCTTTCTTTCGCTCCTCTTTTTGCGCTTTTCCTTTCACCTAGACTCCCCTCCTAGACACGCACACACACACACACACCCATCGGTCGATCGGTCGAATGTCGCCTCAGGCCTCAACTACAGCCGGAAGACTTCTGTTTTTGCCCACAAAAAACCCATGCCGTTTCGTTGCTCGCTGGCAACTTTCCACGGTTGCCAAAGGCCGAAACATATGTTTCAGGCGATAATCGTCAATAATTGGCAAAGCAGAACCGCCGAGCCGGGGGCAACCGAGCTCGCAGGAATGCATGCTGCTTCTCACTTTGTTCGCGGTTAGGGTAGCGAGCGGTCGGCTTGTCAGCTTTAATAAATTCGTTAAGATGTCCCCGGGATCGAGGCTACCGAGCTACATTGGTTGGTGTGTCGCTGGCTGGCTGGCTGGTTGGATGATTGGCTAGTTGGCTACCTGGCAGGGACAGTCGGAATGGAATGGTATTTGAAATTGCAAAGAGAACACTTCTGTTGGCTGCTTTTGAGCGGAATCAATGCGTTCTTTCGTGAAATCCGTGCTATTTAGATTAAATTAGGCAAATTTCAACTCTATTCCAGAAGATTATGAATATTTGATATTAGAAGATACAAAAAATTGGTTGTAATGTTCATGAAAAACGGAGTCTATTTTTACTGGAACTTACGCTATTGCTTCCCATTTTCTGATATTTGGCGAGATGGGCTATACCAATTGTTACGGCACGGCATTGCAACCTTAAATTATACGATAGTATTGATAATGCTAACTAAACAGGGAGAGAATCTAGAATAAATAGATCCTGGAATGGAATACAAATCTAGAACAGGACCGAGCTCATGATAAAGACTTACATATTTGAAAAACTTCACTATTGCAGTATATGTGATTCTTAAAACGAACCGCGATGCGTTAAGCAAGAGTGAATGTGTTAGGCTCAGTGAATTCGATTAGCCTTTATGTTCGAAGTGTGCCTCAATTCAATAACCTTATCGCATGCACAGCAACGATCGACGAGCTATCGGTTTTTGCAAATAAAATGAGCTTCGCCTAGGCTGGAAGTTGATGCTTATACCAAACAAAGACGTTACGGCCGTAGCGGCTGCCAGCAAACCGGCGCAACATTGCAAATTGCTTATTTGATTGTGATTGTGAACAGACACATATTGGTGTTTGAGCGTTCCGTTCGGAGGCAGAGTGATGGTATAGACATTTAATCAGTACCAAACTTCCCTTTGGATGGGCCGGTATCATCACAGAATCAATCAGTGATCATCAATTAAATCAATAATTCTAAGTTAGTTAACTCGCGTTGCAAAAAGTGCGTTCGAGAAATGAAGCAGCTCGTTTGTTACCTCATACTTTGTGCGGTTTTATGTGTCAAAGCAAGTGATGTTGTGCACAAAACCAAGAACGACGCTGTTCCTTCGAGGGGTGGCACAATGGGAATTGGATTTGAGCTAATCCTAACCAAGCTCGATTGGATAGCAAACAAGTTACAGAAGTTGGAGAACAAGCTGGAGCGTATGGAGCACCAGTTCAACGAACATCATTCCAGTCAGGAACACATTAATAAAAAAGTATTTGCCGCATTTGACAAGCTCGAAAATCAGGTCACGTTCGATTTAAGTGAAACGCAAAATCGAACCCAAGAGAAGATCTTGACAGCGCTTGAAAATGTCGAAAATCAAATCGGACGTAATCTTACCGATTTCAAAAAAGGAAACCAAGAGCAGGTCCATGCAGTATTGCATAAGATGGATCGAGACGTGGGACGCGTGCTACAAAACCAAGACACGTTTTCCTCGTGTAAGGATGTACCTTCGAATGTGTCGGGTACATATTGGATTCATCTAGAGCTTGATAGTAAAACGTTTAAAGTGTATTGTGAACAAGAAGCGCATGATGGTGGATGGATTGTTATCCAACATCGCTATGACGGATCACTGGACTTTTATCGGAACTGGAACGAGTTCCGTGATGGATTTGGTGATTTGAACAAAGAGTTCTGGCTAGGCCTTGAGAAAGTGTATAGGATAACGAAGCGATGTAAGCATGAATTATTTGTCGAATTGAAGGATTATAATGGAACGTACAAGTATGCGCGTTATGATGCGTTCGAAGTAGGCAGTGAAGGCGAACAATACATCTTGAAGGCTGTTGGTAAGTGGAGAGGAACTACAGGTGATGAAATGCGTTATCATAAAGGGAATAAATTCTCGACCAAGGATCGCGATAATGATGAGAATAGTGGGAAACACTGTGCTCAGTTCCGAGAAGGCGCTTGGTGGCATTATACATGTTACGATGTGAATTTAAACGGTCGGTACATAAATTCTCGAGACATAAAATCTATGTCTTGGTTTACCCACGGCTCCTCAACACCAGTGAGTTTCTCGAGAATGATGATCCGCGAGGTCGAATGAATGTATGATTAATAAAAACATAAGACAAAATCAACAAACACAAAAAGAACAAATTTCAGAAAAAGAGTAAGGTACTGTTGAGAAGAAAGCACGGTGAAGATGCATTCATTATCGACCATAAACTTTATCCGAAACACCATTTCAGATGTGCCGAAGAAAGAAAGAAGCTCAGTTACCAATCCACTCAGAGACCAACACTCTTGGAGGCCACCATTTTTACACCAGAGATCGCCGTTGTCCCTTTGGGAGGATTAGGAGTTCTTCCAACGCCCACCTGGGAGCGAACCAGGCGGATTCCAAAAGCCGATCCGATTTACGCTTGCGGCAAATTTGAAACGCCGTTTCGAGGGTCGGTGATGACCCCCTCCACCATTTGTTGCTTTTTCAAACGCTCAACGCTCCTCGCAACGGCATCGTACGCACGCACCACATGAGATGAGTTGATCTTCGCGTGAAAAATTGGTTTTGTTTTCCCAGCACCCCAGCACCCCATCCCCCACTTCCCGGCACCCCGTGAGCTCCGATACACCAAGGAACGTTGAGACGCGGCGGCGGTGGAACTCTCTCAAACACACCGGGCACTCCGTCCGCACTCGTTCCAAGTCGTCAAAGTCAAATGCGTACCGCTGGTGACGATCCGGAAACTGTGTCCGGAAGGTTTGTACTCTTCCCTCGGGGTAAAGAAGAGGAGATAGGGAGGGGGGGGGGGGTGGCGTGCCGAGAAGGGTGTTCGAGAAATCCCGCACTCACCCACCGTTCCCTTTCTCGACCTTCGCCTTCACCATCGAATGACGTCAGTAGTGATATTGAAGTGCGGAGGTTGAGCTACCGTCGCCTTCGTCACCATCACCCCACCATTTTTCCCTCCCCCTGTTCCCACCGTGATGGCCACTGTCTGCCTCACAGGCAGCCAGGATTTTATGGAGACGGTTCTTGCCGTTGGGGATCGTTCCGACACTTCTTAAACTCTCGGGATTAGACGAGGGACGCAACGCCCGAATCGTAAACCACGCGGCATTATGGTCTCTACAGGTTTTTCGAAAAAAAAAAACACCATCCCTTTTCCCTGCCTCATCTCTTTTCCCTTTCCCACTCCGTTGCTCGCTGCCATCAAGATGTAGATTCGCTCGTTTCGAGCGAAAGGATGACGCATCAACACAGCTGTCTCAACAGCAACAACGGCGACGCACATGATTATGTGCGTCTGTGTGTGAGCTACCAGCGCGTCCCAGACACTTTCTTATAGTGGTGGTGGAGCATACTCCGGACCCATTATCTTCCGAGACGCACGCCACTATCGTGACCTTTCATCGTCGACTATTGCTCTTCTTTTCCTCTTTTCTTTTTGATTTTTTGTTGCAAAATTTCCACACCACCACCAACCACCATTCCTCTTTGACCTACAATGACGTACGTGCGATGATGCGCCAGATTACGCTAGCAACCAGCAACCGCGAGCGAGCGGCTTAGTTCCAGCACGAAAGACGCATGGCATGGGGCGTGGATGGCGACACGCACGCAAAAGAGCAGTCCGTCGGCCTGTCTAGTGATGTGTTTATTTAATCTGTCAGCCACGGTGTCGCCTCCAGTGATTCACCCAACAGCACGGACCCGGCAAACGGCGAACTGGCGGCGAGTGTTGGAGTTTTGGAAAAGAAAACGTTCACTCGGCCGGCGGCTCATTTATCATCACCACCACCGATCATGGCCACCCTGACCGTTGGTGGTCGCCTTTTCTTGTTAATTAGCCTGGTGGAAAGGTTGGTTGGTTTTTGGAATGCTGGGACAAGGACTCGAGGGAGCAACTAAGCAACATTCTCCGGATGGAAGATTTGGCCTCAGCATTAGACAATTCCGACAGGAGCGAAGCGATACGATTGTGACTCATTCATCCACCGACGGCGCTGCAAAATGGCTCAATTACCAATCCTTGAAATGCCATTCCGTGGCATCATAAATCACGCAATTCCTGTGTGGTCTCTCCCCCGGGTCCGAAATTTCGCCGACTTCTGGCATGCATAATCTTTTCCACATATTTGTGTTATGTTCAAAGTGTGCGGTCAAAACCTCGCATCAACAACCTTATCGCATTGGGAGCAAAAAGATATGAATTTGAATGGTTCATGTTTGTTTTGCAGCAAGAGTAATGATGCGATCACCAGCCGTTGTTTTTTGCAAATAAAATGAGGTTAGCCTTGGAAGGAAGTTGGTGCTTATCACCCAAAACTAGACGTTAAACATCACCCAAACCTTATCATCCAAAAATGACTGTATCAGCTGCCAGAATGAGATTGCGAACAAACACATATTTGTGTTTGAGCATTCCGTTCCTACGGGAATCACTACGGTTGGTGGTGTAGCTATTCAATCAGTATCAAACTTTACCTCGGATCGTCCGGTAGCATCACATTGATCCAAATTGACTCGCGGTGCTAAATGTGCGCTCCAGAAATGAAGCAACTCGTTTGTTATCTCATATTTTGTGCGGTTTTATGTGTCAAAGCAAGTGATGTTGTGCACGAAACCAAAAACGCAACTCCTTCGACGGGGGGCACAATGGGACTTGAGCTAATCCTAACCAAGCTCGATTTGATGGCAAGCAAGTTACAGAAGGTGGAAAACAAGTTAGAAAGTTCCGAGAACAAGTTCGATAGAATGGAGAACAAGCTGGAGAATATGGAGAAGCAGCTCAACGAACATCGATCCAGTCTGGATCACGTGAAAAAGGACATCTTTGCAGCACTTGACAAGCTCGAAAATCAGTTCGCGTTTAAATTAATCGAAACTCAAAATCGAACTCAACAGAAGATCTTGACAGCACTTCGAAAAGACTCGGTTAAATTAAGCGAGTTCCAAAATGGAATCCAGGAGAAAGTCCATCCAATATTGCATAAACTAGATCGAGACGTGGGACGCGTGCTACAGAACCAATACAGTCATTCGGCCTTTTCCTCGTGTAAGAATGTACCTTCGAATGTGTCGGGTACATATTGGATCCATCTAGAGCTTGATAGTAAAACGTTTAAAGTGTATTGTGAACAAGAAGCCCATGATGGTGGATGGATTGTTATCCAGCACCGCTATGACGGATCACTGGACTTTTACCGGAACTGGAATGAGTTCCGGGATGGATTTGGTGATTTGAACAAAGAGTTCTGGCTAGGCCTTGAGAACATACATCAGATAACGAAGCGACGTAGGCACGAATTAATGATCGAATTGAAGGATTATAATGGAAGTTACGAATATGCGCAATATGATGCATTCGAAATAGGTGGTGAAGACGAACAATACATTGTTAAAAGTGTTGGAAAGTTCGACGGCATTGCAAGTGGTCAAATGCATTATCATAAAGGGAATAAATTCTCGACCAAGGATCGCGATAACGATGAGAATAGCGAGAAACACTGTGCTCAGCTCCGGGAAGGCGCTTGGTGGCATTATACATGTTACGATGTGAATTTAAACGGTCGGTACATCAATGCTAAAGACTTAAAATCTATGTCTTGGTTCACAGACTGGCCCTCAACCGTTAATCCAGTGAGTTTCTCGAGAATGATGATCCGAGAGCTTGAATAGACATTCTAAGAAAATCGCGAATAGAAGGAATGCAAAATAAAAACTCAAATTTCGCACTTTTGTGTTGTAAAAATTCATTCCTTGAGCATAAACCCAAACTTTATCCGAAACACCATTTCAGATATGCTGGAGGACGAAAGAAAGCCTTTTCTTGGCATTACTCGGCGTGTCTCGTGATTGAAATTCAAACCACCGCTTTATCCTATGCATCATCCTCATTTCTGGACCTGGTGGGAGGTGCAACGTCCTCGGAGACAAAAAACCATGGCCATCGTAAATTTCGATACGATTTGACACTTTTTTGAAAACAAATTTATGCGCCCGGTGACACATATACGGAAAACACGACATTTTAAGTGCGTGCCGGCGGAGCAAACCGAAAGCCGAACCGACGAACCTCCAGACAAGCTGCTTACGTGGCCGGCAGGAAAGATTAACCGGTCAGCAGCAGCCATCGAGAGCGGTAGGATGAAGGTTGCAGCTCGTATCGTATTTTATGGCTTTTCCGTTTCTTTTTTTTTCTCTTTCTCCCGAACGCATCAAACGGCCGCCCGCTGTCCGGATCGTCTGTCTGACCGGTCCGTTGCTGCGGAGCAACAGCCGTACAGCGTTGGTCGTCTAATGGGTCGTAAAACTGTTTTTCCAACGTCGTCTCACCAGTGGCACAGATGAAGAGTCGACCGGAGCAGAATGTGGAATGCCGCTACCGAAAAGGTCGATGACAACTGTGTTCGCCGGTTCCGTTTGTGACCTTGTGTCCGATGTGTCTTATGGGTAGATGGACACGCTGCGCTTTAAACCCCCACTAAGTGGCCCGAACCGGACTAATCGTGTCATGTGTGAATGAGTGTGTGTGTGTGTGTGTCGAATGCAGTGACAGTTGGTAATAAACTGGAAAATATTAATATTTATATTTATCAAGACAGGTTTTGCAACTAAATTCGCTGAAAATTATCCGTCAATTAACCAAGCGCCAGGCGCACTGTGTTCGATAATGATGGAGGCGCCTTCTATGATGGAGGCGCCTTCTATGATGGAGGCGCCTTGTATAATGGAGGCGCCTCACTTTTCGCCCGAATCCATCGAGTGAACATCGCTTCAAAAGGTGGGCCTCAGGCGTTTTCGTTAATTTTAAACTAGATCTACCTCGCTCCTTCCGCTCTCCAGCTCTCCTACTCACACTACCAACGCCGGTCGTTCGACGACTAAAAGGACTAAAACCAGTTAAAAGTTTGCTGCACCGCTCTCGCTAACTGTTTATAATTAAAAGGCGCACCTTGCGCTCGGTTCCCGATTCCCGGGATGGCTCTCCCCGATGCAAACCCGATGCATTAATTTTAGTACCACCTTCCCACCCTCCCGTAATGACTAAACTGTAACCGCTCTTCCTTTTTCTCTCTTTCTGGCCGCGTGAGATTGGCACGGTGCAAACCACCACCACCACCACCATCAAGCCGCAGCAAGCTGGATTGACGTGCAACGTTGCAACGGTGCTGGCACACTGAAAACCAATCGATTGCACCAGAGAACGAGCTTCCCCCCTCAGGCCAACCTCTAGCGCCGCTGCTAGCAAAATACTCGGGAACGATCCAAGCGAACGACCCACCATGCTGCCGATTATCGTAAACCGCGCCAGGTTGGTGTGCCCCAGGAGTTTCAGCCCGGATGCACCTGCACACCGCCACCGGAAGCCGCTCGGGGTTAAGCGAAGCTAGAACCACTGCATGCACCAACCGGGACACGGGGGCATCCGATTTGTGGTCGAATGGTTGCAGAAAGTGCATTAAACGCTTTGAACGCTGCTGCAGCTGAACCAACAATCGCCACCAAACGGTAGTCACGGGCGGTAAGTAATCATCGCAGTTGCACTCGTAATTTTGAACTTCAATCGTTAAACATTGTTTGCTGTTTACCGGATTCGGTTTCACGCATTTCCAAGGTCAAGCATTACACACAGCATGAATCCCCAGTGCCTGGAACTGCCTGAACTGGAAAACTATTTACCGGGCTCACACCCCCCAAAAACCACCGAACCACCGAATGCTCCATCGTTTCGATCGATTACGCCATTCATTAGTCATCGTTCATCGTTCGGTTCGGTTGCCGAGGCGAGGCCATTAGGCGCCATTCATCATCGAGTAATGAGGCGGTACGATGGTGAGCAGTGACATCAAACGAGCCGCTGGCATCGATGACAATCGAAAACAGGGAAAGGAAAATGCAAAAATCCACCAACATCATCGGATGCCGGGCACACTTCAATGATTACCAAACACCCACCACCACCACGGCACAATTCAACACCTGGCATCAAGCATCTGAACCCTTCCCCCCTCGGGTAACAATAACAACCCGCTCGTGGTTGGCAGCGTTAGAAACTCCCTCCACCGCACCGATCGAAAATTAAGGCAACAATTTTCCCGGAATCCGCCGAAACCACCGACCATCAATCAAAGGCATACTCACAAAGTGTTATCGGTACGCGCTTAAATCGGGCAGCCCCTCGTCTTAATAAGTGTGCGGTGACTAGGTGAAGGGCTATCGGCATTTTCCGGGTCTTTTTTTGCTGCTGCTGTTCATGTTGTTCGTTTTATACTCTTTTCTGGAGTAAAATATAATGACGAAAAATGTACCGCAGCCCTAGGATTTTTTTTAGAGATAGAGTAGTCACTTTTTTATGGTTTAGAACCGGTAGATAATAAACGGCGGAAAATTTAAATTAAAATTGTGCAACGTACACCATCACATGGATGATTTATGGATTCACCAATTTCTAGGCCAAAATTGTGACAGTGTGCCATTGTGACGCCAGAAAATAGAAATTAACATCGAACATTGGCTTAGACTCCTATAATCTGAATAAGGCATAAGGATAGCTACGCGATTTGAGAACAGATTTGTGGCGAGAGAATCCCCTTCAATATTGGTGAGACTCTTTCTTGGTCGAGTCAACGAATGTCACTTCTGGCAGTGTGCGTATCATGACATCGAGCCAGCGAAGGATCGAGAAAAGAGAAGACAGAAAGCGCCCCCCAAAAAGCAGACCATCGAGAACGAATTAGTGGATGTCGAACTTTTCGCACTCGAACCGTTGGACGGTGGCCGGTGGACGATCCAAATGAAGATTAATCGAGAGTTCATAAATAAAATTGAGCGAAGCTATTTTTAGCTCCATCGCGGGTGACACGTTGCGCACTCCGTCAAAGAAAAAAGGGGGATGTCACTCGGCGAAAATCCCTGAGAAAAGGATACTTTAATAGCAGGCTGCAACGTTAATGGTGATGGATTCCGGTGGGTGGAACGGGACCACCCGAAAAATCGATCCATTTCCGTCGTTTCTCCACCACTCGGGACGAGTTCCTTTTGGTCCTTTCCATGACGATTTCCTTTCGGAGTGATGGAGATTTATTTTTAATCCGAACGATACGAAGACCCCAGACTGGCACGATGGACCGATAGACGATGAAGGACCGAAGGAGATGCCTTTTGAGAAGCAATCAGGCGTTACTACGGATGCTCCGGATCCTGATCGGATCCGTGATTTACTTAACATTGATTTTGACGAGCGGCGCACCGGCCGGCACCGGGACCCGGTGCCTGTATGGCGGATGAAAGCCTTCGACCGCGGTCGTGACCATGAATGACTTAACTTGACCGCTCCAAGGCAAACCCAATCCGGCGAGCGAGCGAGCGCTTTAAACGAAATACGAATACAGAACCGAGTTCAAGGGGAAAGTTTGCTCGTAAAAAGTAAAAGCTTTTCCTCTATCCCAGCATCCCAGCATCGAACTCGCCTCGCTGGGGTGCGTCGTTGTAAAAGAAAAAAAAAAGCGAGAAACAATTTGCTCAACGCGTCTTCGACTGGGCAGAACCGATTCGTGGGGGGAGCGAGATTTACGTGACGGAAAGCAGTAGCAACAATGCTGATGCTAGCCGAGAGCTTTAGCACGAACAGTGCGCGATCGAGTGCGTGTGCTTAAGGATGCCCACCACTTGTAATGCCAGACCCGGAGGCAGCATTGTCCTTCAGCAGCAGTCGGTGCCGTTTACTGGTTCGTAGGAAAAGTGATCCACTTTGCGCCACAGCACAATGAACTTTCATCCAATGGAATACGTTGCGCTCATCATGCGTTCTTCTGTCGTTTTAATTGCAGCTACAGCAGAGAGTTCGTAGACCGAGATCCCGAGGATTACTGTGGAACCGCTTGAGCTGCTGATGCAGGTTCGTTGCTACATTGTTTTAATTACTATTTTTATTTGAATTGGAATACAAACATCGTAATAAATACTATAAAAATCGCAATGAAATATACTGTTACCGGTTATTTTTAGCATTATTCCGCGATTTATAAGCATCCATTAAATCCATGCATTATACGAAAAGATACGTCAAGAACTGTTCCAATCTAGTTTATATTTTCTGTTGATTGTTCCATTCAAATTTATGTTTTCAAACAACATATAAAATACTTCTAAGGTGCTTGCAGCGCTATTGTTGTAGTTCACTCAGTCTATGAATTTTTTTAAACATATATAAGGACGAACGAGCCGTACGTTTACTCAGTCTATGATTTTGATGTGCTTAAAATACTGAAAACTGTCCATCAATCTCCAAAAGTTGGTCCACAAATCCGATCGTTACACCCAACTTAATGTCTTTGCAACATTCTTCGTTCGCCCACGAGGCAATTGTATTGCACTCTTGTGGCGGCCTCGTTACGCCCCACGCACACCCACACAAATGGCGTAATTATTGTATTATATCCAGCGCCAAAAAAGTCATTTCCCAGAAAAAACCACCCACCAGCGCGGTGCAGTGCGGGGGCCATCCCCGGCCATGGTAAGGTTGTTACACTTGGCTAGATAAAATTGGTGCCAGACTCCAGCCGGTCCAGGGAGGGTGAGGCTATAAATAGCGGAAAAATCGATAGTTGTCAGGGCTCGGTCGCGCCTGTCGCATCGAACGCATCTTATCGTGCAATCATGAACGGTAGGCCGACCGCAATCTGGCGTGAGTCATACTGGGCTGGGAAAGAAGGAACAAGGACCCGGAGAGGAAAAAAGAAGAAAGGCTGTCTAGGGCAGACGACAAAACCACAATTTGACATCCATTTCCATCAGCCCTCGTCCGCGTAATCCTTCGCTCAGTGAGCGTACGAGCGAGCGAGCGAGCGAGCGAGTGAGCAACAAAGAGCACGTCTGTGAGTGACTTCCATCCGACCAGAGGTTAGATGAATTTATATTGGAAAAGGAATTGTTCCCCTGGGGCTCTGACTTGTGATGTCGACGGTGATTACCATTTTTGGATAACACTTTCCCCCGAGGTTCGAGCTTCACGCTACGAACCTGTGGTGAGCGGAGCCTGAAGTCGATCTAAAGTTTTCTAAAAGTTGATTTATTCAATTTGTCTTCAGGAAATTCTGTGGCCAACCGGCAGTTGTGGTAGGTGCGGAGACATTTTAATTGAATCAACTCCCTCTCAGCTATAAGGGATGGTTCCTGGATCGATAGTGTCCGGAGCCGTCTCTGGGCTCGCATCTAAACTCTTTCGGACCGGACCTTGAAGAAGATGGAAGATGTTTAATCGTCGGACCCAAATCCATAAAGTACGAAAATTGTTGCCAACGCTCATTAACGACAAGGGAAATCGTATAGCTTCGCCGGCCTCAACCACCAACAAGCAACAAGCAAGGCGGGTCTGACCTAATTGGGTCGAGCCTCTCTGTGTGGTGTTAATGGTGGTTTCCGAGAAGTTTGTCCCTCACCAGCTCGCCGTTCGGTCTACAGAACACACTTTTTGGTGGCATACAAGCCAAGAATAGCGTCCTCCCTTCCTCCTTCTTTTGAGGCTCACCATCTTGCCGAGTGTCTTGGCACTTCAAAACCACGACGCAACGTTTTCTTCCCGGGATCCACGGTTGTGGTGTGTGTGTGTGTGTGTGTGGTGGGTTGTGCCAGATACCGGCACCCATAATGAGGTGCACCTCGCAAACACGTTCCTTTCACCCCTAGACAACGCTTCACACCTCTCGCGGCACACACACAAACACACACACCCACTTTCGCTGGAGGGTATGGCTGCGGATAAAGTACTTGTAAACAGAGCGCGTGAGTATTACTGGAAGCGACAAACATTTACGCGAATGGTGGGCGTCTGGCTAAACACACGTACGCCTTTTAATCGACATTAACGGGAACAGATGCAGTCTAGGGAGAATCGCTCGAATGGTATCTCGCTGATAAGAAGATTAGGCGAGTGTCTGAAGTAGCAGGAAGTTAGCATTTTGAAACGAGTTTTTAAGCATCCGTCTTCTTTGAAATGTCTTTGAAATGTTGACTTCCGTGGGTGAAAAAACTTGAGTGACAGTTTAGGCGCATCAATCTGTTGAATCGTTTCGGTTGATGAATGCCACGTGTCAGTTGAGAAAAAGCAGGAAACGCAACAGAGCTTCTAAATTGTAGCGATCGTACTAGAAAAGACATCGCAAAAGATGGATCATATGCGACATCGATGATACTGTGACGCGCTGTTGCTTGATTCGAGGTTAACTTGAGGTACGCGAAACAACTTTAAATTGCAACAAATTGTCATTTTCTTCACGTCATTACCTCATTTACTGGCAACTGAACTGACACACATTCAAGGTTGTACTACAACTAGAAAAAAACAAAAAACAAACGTCGATTGCAAACGCATCTCTTTTTGCTGCTTATTGCAACGATTTCTTATTGATTTCTTAGCAATTTCTTCTGAATAAACGAAAGATCGCAGTGCAATGAAATGATTACATATCGCAACTCACTTACATACACGAACACAAAACAATTGAATATCATTTCGACAGTTCTTAGTACCTTTAGTAGTTAAAAAACGACCTGGTCCAACGGTAACAGCAAGACACCCAATCAGTCAGACCAAAGCGTGCGCCAACGCCGGTGCGTCAACGTCACACGATGGAAACAAGATCTTCATTTGCAGTCTCCTTTCTCCGCCGGTGCTCGTGCTGTTGCCGTTGACGTTCGTACGAAAATAGCAAAACGATGGAAATGTTTTCCACCGGAACGCTGCTGCTGCTGCTGTGTCGCCCGGCACGCTCGTTACGGCATCAATAGCCGGGGCATGGTTTCCACGTCCTTTGTTCTTGTCCCGTCTACAGGCTCCTTCGTCTTTCCACTCTGCTTTGTGCAACGAAAAAGTCGTTTTTACCACAAAACGTAAGCCGTCGCGTAGCTTTTTGAAGCTCGTGAATCCGTACGACGTACGCAGACGAACGCGGGATCTGTTTTCTCCTTTTTTTTCATTTCCGAATCCTTCCATCCAATTAATTGGAGTTAGACGAGCGAAACTACCTGCATACAGGCTAGGAAGTCGAGCAGTAGCTAATACTCGCAATCTCCAGCAATCTATTTCTGTCCCTTTTGTGAAGTGCCGGGACAAAGCACGCGGCCATTAATTAGTCCTCGGATGGATACCGCGAGTCCCGGGCCGGGCCGGGCCGGGCCATGCCAGGCCGTTGCCACAGTATATCATAATTACATCGGAAACAGGTAATGTAGTCCAAGTTTTAATTAATCCAATCACACACACCGTCTCATCACTTTCGGCGAATCAGACGCGAAGACACTTCAGCCCCAGCTGAAGCTGAGCAACTCAATGATCTGGCCTGTAACGATTGGGCCATTCCGCAAACTACACCCAAATGTTAGTTGTGCGATTACTCACTTAAGGATACCGATGACACCGGTCCTTATTAATGACACACGCGCCCGGCTAAATGGCTCCAATTACTCGCATCGGGACGGTTGTCGCGCGCGGTCGCGAACTTTGACATTTTGACATTTCTGTTTGCTGGCTTCATGGGATTCTTCGAAGCATCCGATAATTTATGAGCCCAAGATTAGAGAGCCGCAGACGAGCGCCCCGCAAAATGGTTGCCCTTTTGGGGTCACGGAACACGTTTTCGAGGTCGTCGTTTTGGGGCATTGCGAAGTCCAGTTGGCACCGTCCAACCATCAGTTGACAGTCGCGCAATTTATTTCGCGCTCTCGACAACTCAAAAGCACCCTTCGCTGAAGAGGGAGAAGAGTTGTGCCCGGCTGGCCCGAGGTGTCGTTCACCTGCCCTCTGTCTCCGTTCCGGTAGTTTTTTTCGGTACAACAACCGACGGCAAGGTGCTGTTGAAGGCTCCTAACCTAACCCACCTGCTTCAGTACCACTGCCTGGTATCGAAAGGTCAGCCAGCGTGACCGCCTGGTACCGTATGTATCGGGCTCGTGATAAATGGCCTCGAACCCATGACAAGCACACCTGGATGATGATGATGATGGTCTCTCGGTGGTCGTTTGAATGTTTCCTTCAAGGACCTTCAAAAAGCACACAGACATAACGCGCCTATCTATTACGACCATTTTGGGGGCCTCGCCTGATCCTTGACGGAGTCCTTGGACGAGCAACATCAAACGTTACTGTTTGCCCGGCACAAATGCCAGTGTGTGTGTGTGTGTGTGAATATCCGCTGGAGGAAGGCCGGTCGACCGGCCACCAGGATGCAGGACAAACATTCGAAGACAAGAAACAGTCGTCCCAAACAGCACGAACGAAATAACGGGCTTGGCATTCATTTATCCCTTCAAACGGGTTTCATTTCCACTCGTCCTCCACACTGTGCTAACGGCGCGTCTGTGTCCGTGTCCGTGTGTGTTTGGCGGCTAGTCCGGATAAAGTCCTGGTCGGTCGGTTAGTCGCTCGCTCCTGTCGCACGTCGCGCCATTTCGTATTAGCAGCAGCAGCGGCAGCAGCAGCAGCAGCAGCTGCGGTAGGCTCATTCAGGTACCTGATGTGGTACGTGTGTCCTGTGTACGTGTGTCTACTTTTTGTGTGTCATCCGTCAGGAGCAGGCGAGGCTCTGGCAACCGCCGGCAAGCGCACACTCCTGGGAGCAGTAACTAGAGCGAAGCATGCCATGAACCATCAACCGTTCAGCACGCTTCACTTCGTCCTTTGCCTACAGCAAGCCACACGGACGCACATATACACATACAGCCAGGACGTACAGCCTCCTGCGAAAGTCAGTTCACTGCATGTAGTCGCTCGCTAACGGACTCCACTCCGGAAGCACATACACACACACACGAACGGAACGGAACGGAACGTAGAGCGGCACCACATTCCCGCGAACCCCCCCCTTGCATATCCTTGCTCGCTGCCCCTAACAAGAACGGCTAGGGAATAGCCAGAACAGCGCGCTGCTCGCCGGCCTCCGGACTCCGGACGAGCGATTGCATGTTCAACATGCAAGCTTCCGGCTTCATCCATCGGCCTTCCAGTTCCAGGTTCCCGTGCGCCCCCAAAATAAACTGGATCTGGCGAGCTATTTTTAGCATCCCCTCACGCCACGAATTCCTCCCAGTAGCCCAGCCAATCGATTGAAACTGCCTATCGGTAACAGTTGGTAGCAGGCTATGGGCGGGCGGCTCATTGGCGAATGAGCTCCCGCTGAACTCACACACACACACACACACACACACATACACTGCTAATGGTGCGAAGCACATGGTACATGGTCCTTGTAGTAGCTTAACTTATAACCATCTGGAACCATGCCTTCACCTTCTGGGCGTTAGAACAACCTTCGACAGCGCACACCGCACACCGCACCATCCAGGGATTTCCGAACCGTTGAGCCGCCGAGCGAGTTCTACCGTTGAGTGGCAAGATTAATCTAATTTTACCATTTTCTCCCGTCCCCTGGACCCCTTACGATCCCCTTCTCGTCCTTCTCATAATTTCCCAGTCAACTGTGAAAATACGGTTACTGCAGCAACAGGATGGGCCGATGAGTGGGTGGTGGTGGTGGTGCTGTAGGTGGTAATAGATTCAGGGCCAGGATGGCATGGATTCAGCGCTGTTCCGGAAGCAATCAAGTCCGTTCGCAACTGCCACTGGGCTAGTATCCACGGCCACGGCTGGATAGCGGACGCACTGACGCAGCTACTACACCACCCACCACTCCGCCGCCACCTCCTCAACCCAAAGAGACGATTGCAAAACGCAGGCTTGCATAAGTGAGTGTGCTACTTCGCTTCATCAGGTTCGAGCGACGCTTGCTGCTGCTGATGATGATGATGATGATGCTAAGGCCGCAACTGGTGGACGAGTGAGAGGTGCGGACCAAAATGAAGTAAAGCAGATCTTGCACTTGAGGCACTGAGGGCGTTGATTGTGCATTCCAAGTAGTACGCGCATCGTAAGCGGAGAAACAATTTCCCGCCCGACGGTTCATGGTAAGGCGCTTTTCCCACTTCAAACTTTAACTTCAATCGCGCGCGCGGTGCTCGATTGCAAGGACACTTCGCGGTGGTGCACGGTTCGAGCGGTGGAGCAAGCGGCAGAACGAGCGGAAGATTGTGTTCCATTCAAACATCCAGGCGGTTCCAAGGATTGGGTTTCCCCGAAAAATTGTACCATCTTTATTGTTTCGCATTGTGATCATTGCACGAATTGCCCTTCATGGAAGTGGTCGACAGAAGGGAAGAATGTCGTGTGTAGTAAGTCGGTAGCATGAGTTTTACTCTCGATGGAAAGCCGGAAAACGATACTCCATGTAAACGTACGAGGGATGCAGGGAGTAATTGGGGTATGTATTCGTTTTTCTCAAATTCTCTCGGTTCCTCTTTTTTGCTACATGCAACAAGCTAGATTCAAATTTCTGATACAAATTTCGCTATCTATGGGATATGTTGCGACCTTTTTTCATCCATAGAAGATTAGAAAAAAAAGGTCATTCGACCGAGAATTGGCAGCCATTTTCTAGGAAACACAGAGGAGAAATAGATTGAGCTAGATGAAATACCGCCTACGAGAGTGAGACATGCAACACCGGATCTGGAAGCAATTAGAGCAAACTGTAAGTCTTCAGGAATTTGCTGGCGAAACTCGCTAAGAGTTTTATGGACGAATGAACGTCAAATACAAGTCTTCGTTGCATGATTTCTTAGACGAAATACCACTTGAAGTCCATCAAACCGAAGCAAGAAGCTGCAGGAGATGTAATCCGATCAAAGACTCAATTTGAGAATTGGCTTAGAATTGATCGCCCCCCCTTAGTATGAACTTATTTAGCAAAAATAGAACGTCATTCAGTGTGAAGTCAAATGATATTTTAATTGGAAGAAGCAAGTCTAAGGTTTAAGTTCCGACGAAAGGAATTTGCGAAGCAAAAGAAGATTGTCTTTTAATCAAAGCGATCTTTGACAAAATAAGTAAACCCAATAAACCCTTATAAACCATTTGAAGCAACTAAAACACATGTTATTTTGAATGTTTCTATCTACTCGACAAAATGTCCAGATTCTGACACGATTGAGCGAATTAATCTGGTATCGCGTTACCAGCAAGTCCCTTCTGTCAACAGAAAGACAACAATCTGTTTCGCTCGCTACTCGCTTTGAGGTAACCAGAGAGTTTTTCCGCTTCTTTTTTTATCAATTCAATAGCCACTTCCGTCTTCCATCTTGGCCTGTCTCCAACCCAACCCAACCCAACAAGTCATCAAGTCGTCAGGCCCCAAAAACCGGCAGAGGTCGAACCGGGAAAAAGTAATCTCTTAAAAACAATAAACCACAAGACGCACCCCACTTTCCGCAGCTCCGTCCTAAGCAAACATGTCCCCGGGGGGGAGGGGGAGGGCGCTATCTTTCGTGTGCCCTATGCCATCGTTAAATTGACACCGAAAAGGATTCAATTTCACGCCGATGGCCCTCCGAAGGGTTGCTGTCGCCAAAACTCGTCCTTTTCTAGGCCGACGGAGCGAATGACCTTCGCGTAGAGCACCATCCGACCATTGCAAAAGCACCCGAACGCGCGCCCCCTTTTTCGTGTCGTGTCCCTTCACAGGTGGGCGGAAAAAGATCAATTTTGGCCCTGGCATACCCCTGCCCCACCCCCCTCTAAATACAGGCGTACCACCAGCGAGCGAGACTTGGATCGTTCGACGTATCTTCCGTCATCGACGGAGGGATAAGCATCATTAACACCACAAGCCGTCCGGCGCAGTGGTGGGAGCGAGTGAAAAATGGAGGCAGGGGGTGCAAAGTAAATAAATGAAAATGAATTTTGGCTGCTCGTTCCCCACGCACCAACGGAAGGACGAGGGCCGCGTAATGGACATTCATCATAACGCACACCAGGCCGGTTGGTTTTTCCCCAAGGTTGCCAGACGACTTGATAGCTCTAGCTGGCAACACCACAGACTAGACAAAACGAGCGGTTGCAGGGAGGGCACCTGGAGGATTGGCCACCGATCTGCTCGCGCCAGCATCTCATTAAATGATTTTCCTGTAAAATCTAAATGGCCGTAACGTGATACACACGCAAACACACGGAACGAAACGGAAGTCTAATGAAAAGAGCGGGAAAAGTGCGAAGAAAATAAACAAACCTCACGCAAAATCGCAAACTCCCCGCGAAGATAATAAAGCCCCGCACCAGCAGCCCCTCGCTTCGCAGTGAAGGTGGGATTTGACTTTTTTCCCTCGCGCCTCCACCTTTCCCTCCCCATTTCGCTCCTTCCACGGCCGAAACCGAAGAAAGCAGAGCCGGCATTCTGTGAGTGTGAGTGAAATTTATTTCCACTTTTATTTTTCAATTTGTTTTCCCGCCAACCAAACAGACGCATCCATCTTCTCGTCCTTTGTGTGTGGCGGTGTGTGTGTGTGTGTGTGTGCCGGGGTGGGGTGGCCAGGTGGAGTGGCCGCGCAGTCTCAGCAGCAGCAATGGCGGTGTTCGCTCTGTAGCGAAAGTCGTCATGACCTTGTACCGTGGCACCTCGACACTCACCAAACACCGGGACGTTTGCATTCCACATTCGCCATTTTCCATTTTCCGTTCGAGTTGTCACCCAGTGGCAAAAGCGTAGTGGCGTTTCGGGACCATTATGCTCAGCACCCCCCTCTCGAAACAGTTGTTGGAGTTTATGCTTTCCATTATTGATTCGGTCCATTCTCCTAAATTGCCGGCATTTCCGTTTCGATTATGCGAATTCGGGAGATCGCTACCGGCCTGAAACCGGATGGGGCTGTTGCTCGTTTACCGGCGTCACTCGATACGGGACGTTTCCCTTCTGCTCTCTCTCTCTCTCTTTACTCCCTGCTCTCTGTTTGGAGGAAACGGCCGCTAATGCCGGCATGGCCAGACCACAAACTAACCTAATAATCGGCGATGCGGTGGCCATATGGAAGTTGTCCAAAAACCTTCAAACCATCCAACCACCGGCCACCAGGCCACCCTTTCAACAACGTCGACGATGTTTACCTTTCGTCAATGATCCTCGATCGATCAACGGTCCGCGCAGCGCGTCAGCTTCTCGATTCCGGCCACCATTTCACGCCATCGCCAGCAGACTGGCAGACGAGCCTCTGATGAGCCCGGATCTCGCGGATGGCGGATGAATTCCATTATTTTCGACCATTTTGGCGAAGGAAAAGGGATGCCTCTGATGCCACCATACGTCGCCAAAGCCAAAGCGTCGCGAATCTACGTCACTTACATCATCAACATCGACTGGAAGGGATTGTGGCTACTGGATAATATATTATCAAAAAGCGGATTCCAGCCCCACACCCAAAACGGGGGTCCTCAAATGGATAAGGACCAGCGCAACACATGAGCATAACTCGTGCTCCCCGTTCCCTCCGCGGTAAGCCCAACGATGATTCCGGCCACGAACGTGCGCTTCCAGAACCTCGCGTCCTCACGTCACGTCTGGTTCAAGTGCTGGTTCCGGCCTTCCTGTACGTGTGCGGCTGAGCTAAAAATAGCGCCAGCATAATTCTACCAAGCACCAGCAGCCAGAAAGCAGTTCGAGGGCAATGGCAAACAGCAACCATAGCGTCGAACGAATACAAACGAAACTCGCACACTAACTCAACCGCACAAACACACACAAACTCACTCTTCTCAGTGTTCTATGTCGTCTGTCTGGCTGACGGGAATGACGATTTCCTGCGAAAATAAGGAAGCATACCTGGAAACGCCGGAACGGAGAACGACGACGATTAGCGACGGCGAGCGACGTTTCGCTGGTATCGCCGGTGTGTTGGCCCATTTTTTTGATAAGGATAGCTTACGGTGCCGGCAATTAGAGGATGAGAAGCGTGGCATTTTCGCGGGCACGCAAAAACAGCAACAACAATCGGCTCTAATGTTCACAAAATGTCGGGACGGAGGGCTAAAGATAGAACACCCCTTCGAAAGAAGTTGTGCCACAAGAAATTGGACAATTAAGACAGAGAATATCATTATCCCTAAAGCTCCCCTATGATGAAGTTATCAATGTCATGGTGAGAGTGGCACGCGTGCGCCAACGTCCGCCCATCTTAGCCGAACAGCAATGTCGACGTCAGCATCGTTATTTAGAATTTTGCTAATGCTGCTTGAGCTGTACATCTTAAATCGCAGGAATTGGAGCTCTCGATGGATCCTGAGTATGTCTTTGTTGCTTCCCCCCTTGCGAGGAAGAGACTGCCATTGCCAGTGTCAAGGTTGACACACCGGGGAAGGGGACCGGATGGGTGGTAGTGAAAAGACCGGAAATGAAATCGGACGACCGGACCGGACCGTTTTAATTAAGGAAGCAAAGCAGCTTCTCCTGGGCGCTCCTCCGGCCAACCAGCCATGCCTGTCGTCACCACAAAGCGATAAGACGGACCGGGACCGGGGGCTCGGGATTACCTAGTTGGTGATGACGCTCGACCACACCGTCGACCACACTGGATGGCCGTCGACAAGGACAACAACAACGACGACGACGACCACGTCGACGACGACAGTGACCAAACATGTGAAATTCAAATGGCTGTCAATCAACGGTTGAGGTTTACGTATGCGGTCCGGCCGGACCGGGTGCATTGAAATGTATCCTATTCCATCCCCGGTCGGTGTCGGTGTCGGTCCTGGGGTCGGTCCACCGTAATCCATTGGGGGGATTGTGTTTGTGCCGTACCTTTCTTTTGTAATTACCTTGATAAACTGTTGATGCAAATGACTCAACGGATCCTCTTCTTTTGGATTCCTTCATTAAGGGGGAAACGGCTATAATTATGATTGACAAGGATACCGATTGCCTTTGCTTTGTTTATCGGCAAGGCCTCTGTAAGAAAACACTCCCCTGGGGCGCACTGAACCCTCAAAGCATCGAGGTTGTGTACCGTAGCTAATTGTGCGACGCAACATCTTCTAGAACGGATATGTATTGTTTCTATTTTCGAAGATAGTTCAAAGGTTTGTGACATTATAAAGCCAGGTTTTCAGGGGTACATATTATGCATATGCCTTGCTCCCAGGACGTTGAATGGAATATTTTATGCATTAAGTAAAAATGACTGCAGCCAACTATTCCTTGAGCTATGACGTCTGTGAAGTAGTTCCTACTATCATAGCGCATATGTTGCAGTGGAAGCAATGAGATTGTTGCGTAAACCACTCGGAAAACAACTACAACTGAGACATTCGACGTGTGCAGTATATTTTCCAACAATTTTACACTGCATCATGTTGCACAAAATTAGCAAAAAACTATTCTGAAAATGTCAGAAACCTCTGTATGTGTCAGATATTGCTACTTTTCAGTACATAGCGGTCCCAATTCCGACAAAAATATCAAAATTATGATTGCAAACATGATCCAAAGATCTAAATTGGCAGCTCAAAATGCACCGCTTCAAAATGCACTACCCTCTTCCGAACTGTGTCCATCAACCTCAAATATTCATTTTAGCAGGAATTTAATTACTGTTGACTGAAGAAATCATCCGTGATGTCCCAGTTGAATAGTAACGAGTTGCCTTAGAACCATTTCTGGAAACAGTATCATATTGAATAACTACCGATGCAGAACCTCTTGATAGTGATATTTGTGCTTCGAATGAATTCCAGAATTCCAGCATTTCGAATATTGTAACCTCTACAGTGAGCATTGAGCAAACACCGTGTTGGGAGCGTTTCAATTAATTTTGCTGCAGGAATTGGACAAACAAAATGAAACATTCCAACTACCAACTGCAACTGCTCTCTGAAAAACGAAACATGCCGGCCTGAGGCAGTGCCCCGAGGAACAGCATAATTTAATGCAATCGAAAGTGTCCATTTATCGACCAAGATGGCCAATAATACCTCGTTTACTATTTTTATAAATCGAAGCTCATCGCCAAAGGTGTAAACGGTTCCAAGCCATCAGAACTGCTGCTGATCCTGAATAAACCATCGAGCCAAAGTGCTTCTCGGATCGCAATACCTGTGTCCCCAATGCCCCCAGTGTCCAACCACTGTTCCCGCGGCAGTCCTGCTCTTCCGTTGCTCGCCACGCGTGGTGGTACGTTCGAAATAGAAACGGAAATAGAAGAAAGATTAATAGTTCGATTTATTTCCTTCGTCACAAGGCTGCGGTGGACGCAAACGGTGACCATGCCAAGACCGTGTTGACCCTGCACCACCACCACCAGCATATACATTCCCCTCCCTCCCTTCTGCTCCTGAGAATTGGTGACGGTCGATGGGAAAAAGGTATTTTTAGCACCGAAAACCACGATTTGCCCTCGGTCCGGCCTCCTGTCAATCTCTCCGCAGTTCACCGCAGAGAGAGCGGGCGAGAGGGGGGGAAACAGGGAGTTGGGCAGCAGAACTTTGGCCACGACGACGGCAGCGATCAGAGCGGCACACACACACACACACACACACACACACTATCGGGAAGTGTTTTTTGTTTACAACAACACGATAGTGGACCTCTCGTGTGCCCGAAATCGTGTGATCACGTGTGCACTACGCGGAAGGGCCGGCAATTAGCAGCAAGCAGGGGAGCTGATTACAGGCACCGATCCGTGGCAATCACACTCACTAAAGTCCGCGAGTTGGCGCTACAGAGCTCAAGATATTCAGAAAAAGGAAAAGGGAATGAAGGATAGTCCCCCGGGGCCCGGTGACGATCGGTGAAAGCTTTCATATATCCTTCTGGGCCGGTCCGGTTGAATGAACGGAAATGGACCGGCTCACCGGAAGCCGGACGCCGGGAGCTGGGCGCAGCAGCAACAAAAAAGTGGCGTCTGGTCGCCGAGGTGACGCCGAGGACAGCGCAGGACCTGTTTCGACTGCTCGATGAGCTGCTGTAATGCGCTGCCCCTAGCAACGCGGGTAGCTCCGTTCCATTTCCATGGCCACCTTCGCCTCACTGACGTCAGCACGCCAAATGACTGGCTAACTAGTGACGGCTGGCTGGCTGGCTGGCTGGCTGGCTGACGACTGGCATCAGCGCATTTTCTTCTATTTTCCGCTTCACTTAATCACGACAGACACACGTACGCACACACACGCAAGGCGGTCGGACGAAGGCTTCAAAGCGGGGAGGATTTTCCTTAAATTCCGTGACGGACCAATGGCATGCTTTGTTTTTTTTTGTTTTTGTTTTTAGTACTTTATGCTTTTGCCTTTCTCAGACTATTACAATATGTCTCTCCATCGCCGGTACGTATTTACGAATCCGGATTTGGTGCCCGCGTGCCCGAGAACTTTTCTGTTGAAACGGAATCTGATTATAGGTCCCCGGCCATCACCGTCGTCGTGTGATTTTAGAACAGTTTGAAATGTTGTTTCGTTGTTTCATTTCTAGTGTCCTACACAAAAAGGGAAAATGCTGGTAGAAGCAACGGATATGGTCTCTGCAATGAAACTGAATACCCAGCACCGCAACCATACTTTCGGTGATCCAATTAGACCACATTTATGGTGAGAGAGTGAATGCAAAACCGCGGTTTTGGTGGCAAAGCAACATGCTTTGTATGCAGCTGTCAACAAATGCTTGAAAGGAAATGGAAAACTCTCGCCTTGTCTCGGCCAGAGAACCGTCGTGACACGAGACAAAAGATTTGTGATTGTGTGTAAGAGGAACAACGTATGGTACTTACCAAAACATAAAATATATCCTCCGTCCCCTTGAAAGGTTGTTGCAGTTTCGCCTCCGGTGCTACGATTTACGTATTTTTGGTATGCCGATGCTTGGAAGCCCTTGCCTCTGCCCTGCTCTCTTTCTTTCTCTTTCTCTCCCTTCTCTCACGTCTCCGTCACTTCCGTTGACGAGCCTCCGAATTTACTCCCTAAGTACGCACTAAGAGGCTTAAATACGTATGTTTTTCACTTGGCAATACTTAACGCCCGACTGAACACGGTCCGACGGACCCGCCCGCCTTACTTTTCCCCGCGAAACCAATTTGACAAACCGTGAAAAACCGGCACGTGGTTGGAAAAACAAAACGCTCGCGAACTCACTCACTCACTCACGTACTGTGGGTTCCATTTTCCTTTCGATTCGATTCCGGGCGCGAGAGTGGACGCGAGCAGACGCGCGGAACTGAAATCCGACCGGTTTCCCCCCCGAACGGTGGAAAGTTACATTTTCATCGCGTCGCAACGATCAAACAAAGCGATCAGGGAAAGACGATCGAATATCCAGCGAGCGAGCGATCCGGGACTATAAGACACTGGCGCCCATCTTTCGGATCGCGAGGATGTTTTTCGCGCTCGTCGCGGTGTTTAGTCTGCGCCGCGTGGTGAGTAGGCGGATCTAACCGATTGACCGGTTGTATCCGATCCGAACTACTGCCTGATCAATCGAACCCCCTCACTCAGTGCTTCTTAGTATAGTCGGCTTTGCTTTTAAGACGTTTTGTTTTTCTCTCTTCTCCGTGAACTTCGCTTCTCACTGGCACTGGTTAAGGTTAATCGACATCCTGTCGACGGATAATCCGCATATGCTTCGGCACCGGGATAACCAGGTGTGTGGTGGATACTCTGCAATCCAAGGTATGGGTTGGTGTTGTTGTAAGATTTCCCAGATGGTTTACCCCATCGGACGCGCAGTTTTCCCAACTGGCACACTCACACACACAAACACACACGGAACGCACTGGTTCGCAATTCCTTTTCCTGATTTTCTTCTCCACTTTTTACGGGTAACAGAAAATTCCTCCAACGTCGTGTCGTGCCCGAGTTGTAAGCAGACGACGAAACCGAACTCAACGGAGGGTCAAACCGTTATGCGTTCCATGCGTACCGAGCGACAACATAAAACTGAACTCCACCATTGCGCTCGGTCGGTCTCACCGGGTTGTGTCGTCACGAAAAGGCAACGTTTTCCGGCTGCTGCTGCGAGAGCGAAGGACCGCTTCGAGAGTTTCGCCGGAAAATTCGCTGAGCGGACCAGTGCTCCAGTGAGAGGCGACCGTCGGCTCTTTGCTCCCTCGCTCGTAGTCGTTTTCGTCGTTGTCGCTGTTTGTACACAAGCAGAGAGCACGCCGTTTGTAGCCGGTACCGGGGCCACCGGTGGGATTGTAAATGAAAACGAAAACTCGCCCCGTACTCGCGCCGTAACCTACGACACCAGCAGCAGGCGGCGACCGATGCCAGAATCCCAGAGTAAATGCGATTCGCAACCGCTTTACTCCCAAGAGGGGAAGGCGAGAGGGCAGCTCCTCGAGATTGGCAACAAACTTCGCCTTCTCGCCTTCATACCATACCACTCCGCAGCTTCCTCTGTCATCCCCCATTCAGCTCATGGCGAGCGAAGAGAAGAGCAACTTGATGCTCAGTTTTCTCGCTCTCGCGTCGGAAGCGTAATAAGGGAAGGCAGGATTAGTGTTCAATATTTTTCGTTTTTATAACCCACCCTCCCTCCCCAGCTGGTGTTGGTTGTTAGCGCAAAGCAAATCAACCCGCTCCCCTCTCCCTTCTCCCTTCTCTATAGGTTAGGAGATTAGAGACGACGGGCCAATTGCTTACTTCGCTCAGTTGCACATAATCGTCCGGAGATGGCAGACAACGCAAATTATTTCGAATTATTTATCCTATGATTTCCTTGCATTTTCTTTTTATTTATGTCGAAATTGGAGGGAGGACAATGAGATGTTCGCAATTTTTAACCGTGTGATTGTCCTTAGGTATTGTTCATTAAAGTGCTCTATAAAGTGAACTCAAACAGAATAAAGATTTATCTGGCAATATATATGCCCAGACTGGGTTTTTCATTTTTAGTTCTTCATTAAACCGATACCAGCAATACGATCCTAACACTCAATTTCGTGTTGAGTGCATTCTAATGAAGTTCTGTTTTTTTTTTACATATTCGACTAGAAATTTCGATAACTTAGATCGTCGCCATCATAATAGCGCCACCTCCAAGGAATTTGGAGAACAAGAACCCTAACATTGCGATCTTCCCTAACATTTTTAACTTATTTCTTCGATTGGTTGAACAGGAGAACAGCGGATGCTGCGGACGGTGTTTACAAAGTTTTCGGAGTTTTTACCGATTCAGATGTGACTGCCATGAGAACTGGATCAAATTTGTTCAAAAGTTTTACCAATTAAATCGTGACGATCACTTGAAAATCGACCACGGAACAGGTTGTCTCCAATCGCAATCAATTAATTCATCAATCTGGTCTACCACATATTTTTTAATACGTCAAGGCATGCATGTGAAAAACTAGCAGGACGAATCACCAATGACCCTACGAACGATGGGTTGGGGCAGGTATTTTTAAGAAGGTGTGACTCCTACATAGAGCATGGAAATGGTTAATACTTGGCCGCACAAAATAGGTAATATCTCAGCCAAAAATTGACGTAAAAAGAAAAGAACGAAGCCATTTTGTAGGTATTCTTATTGCATTTAATATGAAATGTTGATGTAAATTATTCATTTGTTTTTATATGACTTTTTAACTTTTACTTTGAAATCACCCAAAATTGTTTGCACAGCACTGTAGGTCACATCATTTGC
This sequence comes from Anopheles darlingi, assembly GCF_943734745.1. Taxonomy (NCBI): domain Eukaryota; kingdom Metazoa; phylum Arthropoda; class Insecta; order Diptera; family Culicidae; genus Anopheles; species Anopheles darlingi. The sequence continues at coordinate 65,938,739 of NC_064874.1, forward strand.
CCTCTTGTTGCACATCACCCTCATTTCAGTTGGTTTTTATACGTTTCTGATATACTTTTTAAGTTACCTTGTGATAATTGTTCAGTAGAAATTGCTGGAACGAAAATCCAGACATTTTATTGGATTGATAGCTTTCCCTATGAAATTGATGTATTTGAATACAAATGTCTCGCTATACCTTCGGCAAAAACAGTTACTTAAATCATGCCAAACTTACACAGGATCATTGGTGGACAAATGCAGGACAAAATCCTTTTCCGTATACACTTTTTTCTTGCACAATTTTCGAATTAACGTTGCCGCAATGGTGAAAACATTTGATTTGTCACTACAATGCCACAAATCCCATGTCAAATCATCGTATTACGAGCAAATTGATCTCCGTAAGTAAACCAAAACTTTCCTAATTCATTTCTTCTGTAGTTGGCAACGTTTTTTTTTTCCAAATGCATTTTTACGTGTGTTCCATCGTCCATTAAAAACCATCCAAATCGAGTTTTTCCAAATTTTCTGTTTGTGATAGCATTTGGAAGTTGAAAAAGGGATGGGTCTTACGATTCCACTTATAAAAATGAGTTTTATACAATTATTATTTTAAAAAATATTAAATTTGATAAAAACGGGCTTTTTGGGCCTACCTCTAGCTCTGCGGGTCGCCAAACGGAATAAAATCAGGCCATTTCTGAAGTGGATAGTAATTGGTAATCGGCAAGGCTTCAAATACTATCGTATTCGAAGATCGTGTTCAAAGCGTTTTGAAACAGCTCATTTCGTGACTGAATCAGCAAGTAGGTTCTACAGCAGTATATTTGGAGGTTGCAAATCTCACGAAAACTTAAATAAGCGGGTTTCGTACAGTCAAACACTAAATTAAAATCTGTACTCTCAAGATAGGGACCGTTTAAGGCTGGCTTTTGAGCAGAAATGCTGGGCAGAACGAAGTGGTGTTCTGTCCCATGAGGACAACGCAAAGCACAACACGTGTCTGTAGTATTATTCAGAATCCAAAATATACAAAATATACTGAGAATCCAAAATATACTGAGTTGAAACTCAGTCACTAAGCGTTTACCATCTCTTTTACGCATTACAACATTTACTTGATGATAATAAATTGTAATCAAAAGATCATTGTGCCAAACCTTTATAAGAGAGGTATAACATACTTACCAAAAAAGACAGCAAATTATACAACATAACGGTTCAGGCTGGTAAGATTTATTCACCGCAAGGTGTTAGAAAAAAGAAAGACTTGATCGTCGAAACTAATCAGGCCAGTAAGAATGACTCTTACTGGAAAACTCGCGAGGAAGCCCCTTCTCTACCACCAACATCAGGACCATTCCCAGCAATTCAACCGAAAACGAGGTGGAGTGACAATATCGAGATGATACCAGAATAGCTACACTAGCGATGGAAGAAGGTTGCACGACTCTACGTTCGTGTAGTCTTTGAAGAAATTTATTCATCAAAAATCATAAGAATGTTCTTACAAATTGATCGTTGTTTTGATCAGTTCGCTGAGCTCGAAGCTATTACTGGCAGAACGCTACGTCTACGTTATTTCAATTCAATTTACGCGACTCTTCGTGCCATTTTGTGCTTTCCTCGTCCGTCTGCTTCATTGCGCGATCATTGCGATCCTCCTATAAGAAAAATAAAACTACAAGGGTGAATCAAATATAAACGAGACTTTTCGTCCTACGGTCACAAAAATGAAGATAGATCGTTCTTGCTTTTTTGTTGTTTGGTTGGTTTGTCAGGAATAGGAAAAGTGCCCTAGACTCTCTCCATGTCCACAGTAATAATTTCCGAGCATGAGATACCTCCGTCATTTGCGCAACATATTATAATCAAGATTCTCGCCGTAGAAGGCGTAAAACTAAGCGAAATCTTGAGGAGATCTACTGCATACTTGCGAGAAGACACAGTCGCAAGCCAGCGTGTTTGCATTGCTTAAAAAAATCTTGGTGGGTTGTAATCGTGTTGAAAATGAGATCCATCCTAAGAGCGCATAACATTAAATCCTTTAGACGGCACAGGACAATTAATGCTGCTGATTCTTGTAATGTTTGAAGTGAGATCCGACTTGCACAACGCCGCTAAATATGGGCCTATTGATAAGGGAAGTGGTTCTTCCCCAAAACAATACTCGCCCACGCATACTTTCAGTCATTACTAGGGAAGAGCAACTGAGGTAGGAAAAATTGGAAGACTCTCCTTACAGTTTTGACTTGTCACCCTGTGATTTTCATGCTCTCGCAAGGAAATTTTGGGAGACAATGATTCAACGCTGATGCTGAGGAAAAAACCTTATTTGCGCAATTGGCTGCAAACACGACCAACATCTTTCTACGAAAAATATATTAAAAAGCTGCCTATCTGCTGGGAAAAATGTGTTTCGGAATTAGGAGATTATGTAGAAAAATAAAAAAATACCTTTGCGAAAATCTAAAAATAAATTTGCTAAAAATAAAGTCTCTTAGACGTAGACTCTCTATGCCGCAAAACACACCTAAATCTAGCTCTCGCTGTGATCCTTCTAATATAATAAATACTTCAAGGTGTATGAGATTGTGTATGGAAAGCGAGATCGCTTCCACAGCACTATACCAAATGCTCAGTTCTCGAAGGTTAACATTCAACTCACTCTCAATTGTGGTCATTTCTGTCATACTAATTGTAAGCTTGATACACTTACTATCCCATGAAACGTACATTCCCTTAACATCAGGTGATTCCATGATAACGAGTTCTGGCCGGGAATAATAATCAAAAAAAAATAATCCGGGAATAATAATCCGCATGACCGATATCTGGAGACTGAAGATTGGTTATGGTAAGCGTCTGATTGTGAGGAACATATTTAAACATGAACGTTCCGTCTCTTGCAGGGTTGTAATTCTTCAACTCGCAGATATTTCTGCAATAAAATTGAAACCCAACACTGATTGGGAAAAGCAGAACGGTTAGGCGATACCTAAGAATAAAGACACACATTTCATTAGATATCTAAATTATGAAACATTAAAAACCAAACGAAAGCATCGCCTTAATAAAAAATGTTTTATTTCGGAACAAGTTTTATATAACGTATAGAACAATCGAGTCGTCGGATAAATAAAATAAATCTATAATATTGCACCAGTAGTGAACACAATTATTAATTCAAACTGTGCAGAAAGAATGTGCTATTACTATCGATTTTTCACATACGAATTGCAGTTGGTAACTCACATATTTATTAACATCCAGTCGAAAAAAATTTCGATCGTCAGCTGCAAATATCTACTAGTCACTACCTCTTTTTGGAGAGTATTGAACCATGTCACACATTTGAAATTTGAAACAGTAATCGCAATTTAATGATACCTGATCACTTATCTCTCAAAATTATCATGTCATTATAATGAGGAATTGTCGCGGAGATTTGGCCAGATCGCTTTTTTTTGCAAATAATGTAATAAAATTACCATTTGTAATTTACAGAATTCAATTATGCGTCGGAGTTTTTTTTTCTAACATTAGTCATTTTATTTTCATTTCTGTACATTGATTGCAATTGATACCAAACTTCAAACCACACATACACACAACGTTCTACATACATTAAATTCTAGTCTAATACATAACAGTGACATTTGACAAATCCTCGGCTTTTGATTCACTTCCAGTCAAGCCAAAATTTCAATCCAGTCAAGCCAACAAGTCAAGCCATTCAGAAAAATGTGAAAAATTACACTACCAATCCTATACGAGCTTACATCTAAAACATTAAAATATTCCAAGGGCCACAAACAGCTGCTATTGAAATAAGTAAAACTGTTGTATGACATGACGATAGTTTCTAAGCTCTTGTTTTTATCGATACACGCCGGCATAGCTGGTAAGCCGTATAAATCCAACTTCAATTCAATTACTAAGGATGGTGTTTTCCATTGACAGAAATTCAGATGATTTATGCGCCTCTTGCTCAAATCAATATTCTTGATGGCCTGGTTCGCAAATCTTTCAGTAACCATTTCAAATCTGTTCTCATTCAATGCCTACATTTTTAATTTATCGCATCGATTGAATAGCTCTTAATACAGAACCTGTATTAAATTACTTTGCAAGTTAATAGAGGTCATAGCTAACCTTCATGGCGATCTCTTCAACCGATGGACTGAATGTTATTCTTTTTGCAGCACAAAAACTTCAGAGACTTCAAGCCTCAAGACACCCATACCAATCTATTTCACGAATCCAGGCATGATTGCATTGTTAGATTTTTGAGGATTTTCAAATAGCTTATTGAAGCTGAGGTGACTACATTGCGACTTGACGATCTCGAAGACTTTTAATCAGATCACATTCAATTGAGATAATGCCTGTCTCCATTATCATAAGAGTCATCAACTTACTACTCCGAGAAATATGCAATCGTTTGACGTCAGGAAAGTGTGTGGCCACTAACCTCACCACTGGAAGTCTATCAAATAGCAAATATGTGATTTCGGAAACATCGAGCTCTCGTATAGTAAGAGACATATTCTCTTGAACATATTCAAACGTAAATGTCCCGAGCTAATTTGGGTTATCATCGCTTAGAATTACATATCGCCTACATATTAGAATACGCCTACATTCATTTGTCTTGCAAACAAATTCAAACCCAAAACTGAACGGCAAGAGCAGCACAATTCCACTTCCCCTACAAAAGAAACAACTTTACACTAAACGCACTTCTAAACTAAAAATACAAAGTGCGAAAAAGGAACTCTCTAGATTCGAACAATTCACTCGTTGAACATGGAATATTTTCGAATGTTTTACAGTACAATCTTTGCTCTAAAACTTTCATTTGCAAAAGCTTATGCATGAAGTAAAAGAGTTTGCTCTATTCTACATGCGATATTATCAATAAATTAATCAAAGATCATACATTCCGCACTCACAATTATGCCTCAACCACCCTTGCCTTAATATCACGAATGAATGTGAATGTCTCTACAATCAACAAGAAGGGAATTTAGCTATGTTTTATTCAAGCACGAGCCTCCTAACGGTACTATAATATTTAACAACATGCATATGGTGCGGATATCATACGTCATCCTTGGAATTACAATATTATCTTCTCTGTAATGCTGATTTACGATGCTTCAGATAGATTGAATGGACTACATACATTTAATTCCAGTCGAACACATACCTTTGAATCTGTGACATAGAACAAATCTACAGATTTCAATCCATTTCCAGTCAAATCCAAATATTCCAGTTGCTTTGGAATGCTGGGGATAGTTACGCTAACCATCTTATTGCCACTTAAACCAAAGTATTTTAAGTTTTCCAGTGGATTCAGCTAGCTACTGTCAAGGTGAGTAAGATTATTAGACGACATTTCTATAGTTTATAAGCTCTTGATTTGGTCGATACAAGCCGGCATAGCTGACAGGAAGTTTCCACCAAGCTTCAATTCTCCTAGTAACGGTGTTTTCCATTGACATAAATTCATTTGTCTTATACGATTCCTGCCCAAGTCGATACGCTCAATAGCCTTGTTTACAAATCGGCCAGTCACCAATTCAATTTCATTGCTATGAAGCACAAGTTTGGTAAGGTTATCACAACGATTGAATAACTCTAGATTCACAACGCGTAACAAATTATTATTTAATAATACATGTGAAAAAGCTAGTCGACATGGAGAAATCATTACTCTGCTAACGATGGACTGGATTTTACTCTTACGGATACTCAAAAACCCTAGACTCTCCATGCCGCAAAACACACCCAAATCTAGCTCTCGCAGTGATCCTTCCAATATACTAAATGATTCAAGGTGTATAAGATTGCGTAAGGAAGGCGAGATCGTTTTCACAGGACTGTATAGAATAGTTAGGTGTCGAAGGTTTTCATTCAACTCACTTTCGATGGAGGTTATGCCTGTCATACTAATTGTAAGTTGAGTACATTTACTGTTTCGAGAAACGTACAATCGCTTAACATCAGTGGAACGCATGATGACCAGGATACTCGTGGGAGAGTAATCTAACAGTTCAGGACCGATTTCAGAAGACTGAAGATTGCTTATGCTGAGACTGAAGTTATGAGGAACATATTTAAACATAAAAATCCCGTCACTTACAGGGTTGTAATTAGTCATCCTGCACATAGCATCGCAACTAAACTCGAAAGCAATGCTGAACGGAATAAACAGTACGATCAAGCTGTGCCTAGGAATAAAAATACATTTTGGGTTAGCAACACATCAAGTCCGAGAAATCAAAAATTTAACACTAACAGAATATAGAATAAAATTGTTCAAATAGAATTCGACCATTTACCTTGTTCATTTGTACATGCTAACCTAAATGTAAATGATTTTCTTTTCGAATTCATAGCGCTCACGTGGATGTTCTATTTCTTATCTCACATATCCAACATCATTAGTTCACTGTTGAATGACAATCTCATCGGAAGCACCATCATGAAAACAATCTCTGCTATATTTTGCATATTCTATTCATTTCTAGTACTCATCATTGGTAATTTGTGTGTCTCTATAATTCTTATGTAATTTTTTGTAATGTATTCTTTGTAATTCATTCATACATTCAGCTTAAAACCCTCATAATTGTGAAATCCTCTTCGCAACATCTGATTTAGATATTCCAGCTTCTTTGAAATAAGTACAAACATTGAATTCGAGTTTAATACATATTTTTGAATCTGCAACATACAACAAATCAACGGATTTCAATCAATTTCCACGATCAAGCAGTACTAGGGAATAAAGACACACTTTTCATTAGATATCTAAGCTCATACCCCAAACCATAACCAAACAAAAGTATCACGAAAATAAATTTTTTTTTTAAATCAAATTTCAAATCTCTTATAAGGCAATTTAAATGTTGTATACATAAAATGAATCTGCAATTATTAATTCAAACTATGCAGAATCAATGTCCTATTCCTACCTATTTCTCACGTTCGAATTTTGGATTTTCACTAACATTACTCACTTGCAGCAATATAACAGTTGGTAACACCCTCCACATCCAGTCGAAAATAATTTCGACTGCCAACTGCAAATATCAAATTGTCACTACTTCATTTCGGAGAATTTTAACTATCTTATACATTTGATATTCAAAACAGTAATCGCACTTTAATTATATCTGATCACTTATCATTTGAATTTATCATTTGTGGAAATTCACCAAACTACTTACCGCCAATAGACACAGAACGATTATTAGTGGAATAAGCCCATGCATGGCGTGCATGCTGCTGATGTTAATAGAATGCTTTTATTTTCTTTACATTAGAAATATGACATTTTCAAAGATAGAGCAGAAAACTCTATCGCACATTAGGAGACATACACATTCATTCAAAGGACTACATACACTAAGTTCTAGTCTAACGCATACCTTGTATACTGTGATATTTGACAATGGGATGGTCTTTTGTTTTGTATTGCAACGTTACATAATCGTTATATCATGATAATGCGTTTATTTTTAAAATATTCAATCTCGTTTCTTCATTTTTGTCTCTTCTTATATAATGTGAATTAAAGTGTATAATGCATGCATGTTTAACATCTAACGGATACGTTCAAAGGACTACATATATCGAATTCTAGTAGAACACATACTTTTGAATCTGCCACATACAACAAATCAACGGCTTTCAATCCATTTCCATTTAAATCCAAATACTCGAGTTTTTGGGGAAAGTTGACGAGAGTTACGCTAACTAAGTTATTGCTACTCAAACCAAAGTATTTTAAGTTTTCCAACGGCTCCAACCACCTGCTGTCAAGGTGAGTGAGATTATTGTATGCCATTCTGATAGTTTCTAAGCTCTTGATTTGGTGGATACATGTCGGCATAGCTGACAGGAAGTTGGCATTCAGAGTCAACTCTATTAGCAACGGTGTTTTCCATTGACACAAATTCATTTGTTGTATACGATTAAAGTCCAAATTGATTCTTTCAATGGCCTTGTTCACAAAGCTACCGGTCACCAATTCTATTTGATTTCCGTAAAACACAAGACTATTAAGGTTATCGCAACGATTGAACAATTCTAGATTCAATACCCGTAAAAAATTATTTGCTACATTTACTTGAAGCATAGTTAACTCACATGATGCCTTCTTTCCCCTACTTACGATAGAATTGATTTTATTCTTACGTAAGATCAAAACCTTTAGACTCTTTAATCCACAAAATATACCCAAATCCAGCTCTCGGAGTGATCCTTCTTCTATTTCTAGATTTTCAAGGTGTATAATATTGCGTATGAAAGGCGTGATCGATTTCAAGGGGCTGCACCGAATAAAAATATCTCGAAGGTTTTCATTCAATTCACTTACGATTGCGGACATTCCTGTCATACTAATTGTAAGTTTGATCAACCCACTGTTCCGAGAAACGTGCAATCGCTTAACAAGCGGCGATTCCCTGATGGCCAACTCAGTCCAGGGATAATAGTCCAATACCGCATGACCCACTTCTGGAGACTGAAGATTGGCTATGATGGAAGTTTTGTTGGATGAAACATATTTAAACATGAAAGTCCCGTCTCTAGCAGGGTTGTAATTCCTCAACTCGCAGATAGTGTAGCAAACAAAATTGAAAGCAATGCTGATCGGGACAAGCAGCACTATCAGGCAGTACCTACGAATAAAATCACACATTTCATTAGATATCTAACCAGAACCTAACGCGTCTATAATAAAAACAATCCTTCATTTCAGATTAACTCTCGTATCACGTATAGATCAATATATTTGTTGGATGAATAAAATAAATCTATGATATAATATTACACGAGAAGTGTACACAATTGTACATTTTAACTATGCACAAGAAATGTCCTGTTTCAACCTAGTATTCACCTAAAAATTCTAGTTGTAACTCACATTTTCATTAACATTATTCTAGCGAGGCAATATATCTATTGCGAACAAGTTTCACGTCCAATCGAAAGTAATTTCGACCGTCAGTTGCAAACATCGACGTATCACTGTCTCTTTTTGGCAGGATTGAACCTTGTCACACATTTGAAATTTGAAACAGTAATCGCAATTTAATGATACCTGACCGAACTACTTACCGCCAATAGACACAGGATGATAATTAGTGGAACAAACGCATGCATGGTGCTTGATGTCAATAGAATGCTTTTATTTTATCTACATTTGTTAAGAAAGTATTGGTACAACCACTACCGACGGGCGATCGGCACGATCGTAGGTACTGGGGTTAAACGAGCCTCAGCGACGGGAGTCTCATTAGTGCGATAAGACTAACGTTTAAAGGAATTTTAGTTTCTTTCTTCGCATTTACTTGTTACATTTTTTTATGAGTGCTTATCCTTTCAAGAGTATTGTGTAAAATATTGGGATCAATCGAAGCTAAACTGATAAAGATATTGATTTTTTAAAATCCGCCAATAGGGCCAAATATGCTTGAGAAGTTTTAGTTTAATATGACATTAATTGGAAAAACTAAAGTTTCTTTACTGAAAATCATCGGAACGGGAAACGGGAAACGGAAAAATTTGAAAAACCCCGAAGTTGAATGCTGAAGCATGAGTTCTAAACGCAAGAAGCTCGATAAATTCTAGCATCTCGCTCACTCTTTTGTGCAATAGCGAGAGAGATACTTTTTCGGGAGCTTCGTCGTTAGGTCTGTAGAGAGCGCTAGTAGCGGACTCTTTTTTCTCTCTCACTCCTTGGCGCGTGAACGAGAGAGAGATACAAAACCGAAGACGCCCGAAGACGCCCGAAGAAAATAACCCGAAGGTGAAACATTTCGTTCTTGTTCAAATTGACCGTTTTCTTGAAATATTTCTAAATTTTAACGGTTCATGCACGGTGGGGAACACATCATCGATGGGGACTTTAGTATCACAGATGCGGCAGGCTTCATGAACTGATGAGATATTCGATCGCTGGTCTGACCCAGGCGCAGTACAGAGCCCTCAAGCACTGCGGTTCCGGCTCTGGGTTGACTCTGGCTCCGGGATGGTCCCGGAGGTCTCCACTTCAGAGTCGCGAATGGCCCATCCCCCTGACGCAGCCCCTTGGTGGTAGCGAAAGGGCTTGAGAGTTTTCCATTCACCTTCACTTGACGTAACGTTGGTCATGGTCGTACAATTTTACCCTGGCTATGCTATCGTAGGCAGCCTGTCGATGAAGATGTGATGCGTACCTGTCTTAAATTCGCTCATTTTCCACCAGATAATAATCCGAGCCTTTTTTTTTTGCTCCTCTAACAGTTCTAAAGTTTAACATACTCGATTGTCTGCGGCGATTAATCAATACGTGATCTATCTGGTTGGAAGTTGCTTTATTTGGGGATACCCACGGCGGTACACTGGGTAACCACCGATTTTGGCGTTGAAGTCCCCAAGAATGATTTTGACGTCTTACTTGGGGCATTGGTCGATAGCCCTGAGGAGGCGGCCGTAGTACAGGTCCTTCTCCTCCTCAGCCAGCGTATCACTTGCAGTGCTACTAGATCCATGTTTAACTTGGCTAGTTCATCGTCCAATTGGTTCAGGGCTCCGGCTCGTCTGTCCTGGTGGATGCCCCAAATTGAGCGTGTCATTTGAGGAATACGAAACTATCAATAGCAATCAAACAACGACATCCGAAGGCACGGTTCCACCGTTTGGTTCTCCCCAGAAAGGGTGTGCATCAAGTGTGACTATCGCTACTTCAGCTTACTTTCAGCTAAAATCATCAACGATCATCCCTGAATGGAAAGGAATACGAAGAAGACTACGAAACGGAGATCGAGCGATGGAGCCACAGTCTGTGAATGACACCCAGGATTGGCCACCACCGGCTCCAGCCCTGCAGCCCAGACGACTAATCTGCTGCCAGCATCCGGCCCCGCTGCCTCAAGCCAAGTCGCTGCAGGCGTTTGTAGTGTATAAAATCCCCTTCCGAAATAAACACCAAACCGACTGCTCGGTTGCTCCCCTGCTGGCGCATGGTCACATGCCTCCAGAATTTGTTCCTTTGAATTGCGATTAACACACGTTCCTTACAAACCGGACACAAAACAGCAATATATTCGCAAATAAAATCCATCGCAATGAAGACGCGTAATTTACTTATGAATTTGGCCTGCACTATCGACGAGAATTTTCCCAGTTTCACTTCCATCCGGCTTCAATGTCCACATTCCATTAAAGCGAACACTTCCGGAAAGGGTTCCGCGTTTCCTCCGGCCACCCGAAACGTTTGCCCAATGGTAGGATCGGAGCGCATCAGCATCATGACTTCGTTGAAGCCATCAAAGAACCGTTCCCCCGCCGCAAACGCCTTCGTTTCCGATGTATCCGCCTGCAACCGAATATGGAAATCCGTTTGCTGTTCCTCTCTCGGGCACATACCGAAGCCAACGGCTTGTCCACCAGCTGTTTCGTGGGGCGCAATATTGGTTGCAGTTCGGGACACTCGCGAATGATACACAACCGACACAGATCCGCGGCTCGCATCGCTTCGAACCGGATCAGTTGCATCGCTTCATCCACCAGATCCGACCTTTCGAACCAATCGTACAGCAACCACAGGCACACGGCAAACAGAACGTCCGTTTCGTCAAACACACCGATAATGTTGTATGAAAGCAACACCGAGAGGTCATCCAGTGTCATTTCACAGATCTCGGGTGTACTAACGAGCGCCAGAAAGAAGCGACAAACTCTTCGATCGACGTGCAGAAGGAAGCAATCGGTCGGGGAGGACAGCCCATCGTAGCTGCTTGCGGGTGTCCCGCTCATCTTGGACTTGAAGAAATCTAAAGCTACGCGGAATACTCTCGAATCTGATTCTGATACGAACGTTTTGCAAAAGAAATGATTATTACGATTATTTTTCCAATGCATTCAAAGGTCTTTTGCTCATATAAATGTGATTAGATGTTGTTGTTAAACTAAGGCATTTTTGGTAAAACTAAAGATAAATGTATGGAAATGTATAGGTAAAGTGAAATTATACTATCTCTTGTGTGAACATAAAAAGCAGATGTAAGCCATTGGCCATAGTACTTCAATGATCTGAAGCTTTTATGTTTCGTAAAATGTAACTGTAATTTTATCATTTTAATTCTTTCTCGTTCGTTTTATCGTCTTATCATATAGGACTAACGTAGGAAATACGCCTCAATCAGTTTATTTGATTACTTTGCTTGGTCTCACATCCATATGTATTTTTTACAACATTTCTTTAAATATATTTACCTAAATGCATTTCTGAAACTTCTGAAACCACGCACATCGTGAAACTTTCGAGTTGTTCTT
>NC_064874.1:65956056-66011056 GCF_943734745.1 Anopheles darlingi
ATTCCTTGGTAGTGGCCGCCCCTGCGCGGATGAGCTCGATCGAGGATCGGCCAGAGTCACCAAGTAACACTCGACCGTGCGAGGTGCCGTGCGATGAGGAGGAGGAAACGATCGACATCGAAATTACGGATCTTTCGTACGCGACCGGTAGTGGACAGGGTGTAAATGGTGGTTGTGAGATCACTGCCTTGGCTAATCCTTCAATGGCCGCCGCACTCAGTGCCAGCCAAACGCTGCAAGGACTGGAACCATCAGCAGTTGCTGTTGGTGTTGGCGCTGGAAAAGTGTTGTGTGGTGATGTGGTGGTAGCTAACGGCAATAACAGTGACGTCAGTGCAAGTGAATCCGAACGCCAAACGGGGGCCGCAAATGAAACGTCCTCACTTTTATTGCTTACCGGACGTAGTAGTGATGTGGAAGATGCGACGGATCGGAACGGAGTGAGTGTGATCCGTAAGTTTGACAATAAGCAATCCTCGGAGAGTGGATTGCGCGAGGAGGGTAAGGCGGTCAGTGAGGAGCGATCTGCTGCTGCTGGAGTCAAGAGCATCGGAATCACTAAGAAGCACGTACCCCGGAATTGGTTGATTGCGGATTTAGTGGACGAGTGCAGTCAAGGTAAGAAAGGTTAAGGCACCTTCAATTTATCAATCGTCGCGATGGGTTACCATTTTCATGAATAGTTTATGAATAAGTCGTTTATTGTTGCCATAACTTCAATGCCTACCTAGATAAAAAGTAATGGAATTATTTTTAACAGATTCACTTGAATAAAATCGCTTACCGGCCAAGTCTTATGGGTCTAGAAGACATTGCATTAAGTATGAACAGTCCATAATGCAAGTCTGAAAATTAAAACAACAATTTCCTCGAAGAAAAGTAATAATAAACTATTTTTCCCATTTTTCCTTCTAGTTAAAACCAAAGAAGATGTTGCCTTAAATCTAGTGCGGTCCGAAAGTGAAGATCGGAATGAAGCCAAAGCCGACACCGTCGGAATGCAGATGGTGCGCCCAAAGCCGGCTTCCGAGCTGCTCAAACAGAGTGTCGATATCATCAGCAACCAGCATTATCCCATAGCCGCTAGCGTTTCGAGTGCTCCAACAACAGCCAACGGTGAATCGGATTCGGGTAAGATGATTATAGTAATCGTGGGAATGTGATAGAGATTAAGGAGATGCTTAGTGCGCCTGTTGTCTTCAATTTTGGTTTTACGTTCAGATCGTTCTTTAGACAAATAATAACGACTTGAGTAGGTGACACTGAACTAGGCCTTTGTGCCAAGGAATTCAAACCAATTAATAATACTTTGCACAATTGAGAAGAATAACAATCCTGCATTAATTAGATGCGTATAACTCACCAACTAACCATACCTTGTAGATATCAGAAAAATACCTTTTGCTACCAAGACTTGCATATTGAAAATCTAGAACTTATGCTATTTCCATAAACTTAATCAATTGGCCCATCATCATCTTCTACCAATTCAAGTAATAAAATTAATTGCATTAGCCTTTGGCAAATACACTGCCAAATTCAGAAAACATGTTTTCTTAATCCTCTATATTGATAAAGAGCGTTACCCAAGTATTCTCATCGCGGACTTTGATCAATAGGCCATAGAAAGGATCTACCAGGACGATGTGCCTGGAATGCAAATTTGGCCCTGACTCGCTGCGGCAGAAGCACCAGCAATGGGAGTCGGATTTTCCAAATGTTTCTGTCAATTCGCCTAATTTAACACCATCAATTCCCGTTCGTTTGATCGTTTGCAAATGGCAGTCAAATCCCAACTTCCCGGTAGAACTCGAGACTCAGCAAAGCTCCATTCCACCAATGAGCCTTCCCAACCCGAGCCCCGCTACCAAATGCTAAACGATTCAGAAGGTTAATCAGTTTGATTAAGTTGCAGCAAAGGGAAGGGAGCAGCAGCGCCGGGCCAATCGTTTTTCATTATCCGGTAAAGCAAAAGCCCAAAGACTTAACTCTTCTGAAGAAGAGTTCTTCTTCCTGCACTTCGCCGTATTTACATTTCATTATCCATCCCAAGAACGCCAGAAGTGTAGCAGGGGGAAATGTAAGGGCCGACAGGCTGGTAGATCATTTCGCAGACTCTCGCGTAAAAGCCTTTCCTAGGTAGAGTTGAGCGTTCATGGTGCTATCCTTCGGTTTTTTCTCCAATTCTCCGAGCCCTCCGGTGCTTGTAACGCGAGAAAACTTTGCTAGCGGCCGCTCAGGAACTCCGTGCCGCCGTACACGAGGTGGGCGCGCACCCATTCGCGTTAATTAATTAATTGCTCGTGCCGTAAGGAAGATGACTTAATTAAATGGTTGCTTCTTGAAGATTTCTCCGCGTTCAATTGGATGTCAACCGTGCCGGGGAGGATTACTGGCACCGGGATTATGATGAGATGAGAAGAGAAGAAAGAAGGGGCGCAATAGATGGAGACTAATTTGCGAACAAGCTTCATCGACAGCGCTCATATTAATTGAGCCATAAGGTAGGATGGTACTTTTGGAAGGATTTTCATTTTAATTTCTTGTCGGATTTACTTTAGCACGCGGATGGACAAGGCATTTGTAAATGATTTTTTAATGGGAAAATGATAATCCTTTCAAATACCATGTTGGAAACAATTCTAGGTATTACTGATTGCTGTATTTATGAGTGCAGCAGTTCAAATTTTCCATTCTCTGTTGAGATTACCATTTTATACTCATGCTAAAGGAATGCTGCATTATCCTTAGGAACAACATTACAGATTAATTTGATTTCACCCCTCGTTTGCACTTCAACTTTATGTTATAAATTAAATCATAACCACATTACAACTATGCAAATCTGCCAAGACGCACCAATTGCATCCGTAAGCATAAGTATTTTATCGCCATTTACCTACCTCCCATTTCCCCTGAGACAGCGTGTTCTTTTGAATTGTGTACTTCATTTTCACGCGCTAAATCGAAACATAATGCCCGTAAAACTCATTACTCCCGCTCGCGACGAGTGTACGATTGTTTTACAATTTCACTCTCGCACACACCATCAAGCAGGTTCTACTAGACAACCTTGGCAAGTAAATAAAAGTTATGCATTGATGCTGCGAGACCGACAAATTGCTCCCTGGACTTGCGAGCAAAGGGAGTCGCACACACACAGCGGGACAATAAATTCATTTTATATCATCTCTCCTCTTCTCCCCCGAGCAAGGGGGCGAACCAGTGAGTGTTACAATAAAATTGAGTGGAAAAAAGATAACGCACCGATAATAATAAAAAGAAAAACACGGGAGAAAATGTTAAGAAATCACCCCGCAACGAAAAGCAACATTTCTGGAGCACTTTTTACCTGTTCCTCTGCTGCTATTAACGACTCCTCGGGACGGTACAGCGCGCCAGCACTTCATACTTGAGAAGCGAGCGTGGAGCGTTAGGTCAGAAGTTATCTTCGCCATGCTGCGTCCGAAGGTCAGCAGCAGCTAGGGGCCAGGGATTTTCCGGGTCAGGGAGCAACCAGCAAAAGCATCTAATATTCACCCTTCGCTCGAAGACCCGAAGGTTCAGTTTAGCCTCTGTGCGAAGACTATTATTGTGTTAAATTGATATAAATTGCATTACAAATAATCATGAATAAAATATCTACCGCGTGCACCCACCCCCCTTGGAACACCCCCTGCTTGGAACAACACTTCCACTACGGCACGGTTAGGTCGTGCCCAGGATGGCGGGAAGTGTTGAGGCGATCCTGCCATAGTAGTGCTGAAGTTTAATCTGCAAACCATTCCGCGGTGCTGAGGCGAAAGGAAAGGTCGGCCAAACGGGCGAAGTGGTGCCGCGGCAGCTCACAATGTCCGCTCTGAACGAGGAAGTTGAAAGCTTTGATTAAATTCCGCATTGTTTATGAGAGTTGTCTAGTTTTCGTTCTCTGGCCCAAAAAGTGGGGCACTTGGCGTAATAATGCGTTCACGGTCATTGGAAACCTATTTCCGTTCTTAAAGGCTGGTTAGCTGGTAAAATGATCATTGTGCTACGTTTTTGTTTTTCTTTTTCCTGATTGATTACCGCGCCGCTGCATTGCCGACGAGGGATGACAAATGAACGTTCTTATTCCACCGAAGTCACCGAAGCGTAGAAACCGCAAATCGTAATCACTTGCGGACACTCACATCTCACCGGGCAGCTCGATCGAGGGAGATTTGCGGCTATCATTAATCATTTTTTCTCCGCTGAATAGTCGACTCCAGCACGCTCTTGGCGTCTCTTAATTCAAGCGCAATAATCGCAACCCAGACTTTCGTTTTCCCTTCTCAACGCTTACTGGGGTTTTCCTTCCTTCAATCCTCACAGAACGACCTCACGAAGCGCTGACACCGGACCAGGATGATTCGAGTGTCGATCCATCGGTTGCGTCAACGGGTTCAACGGGAACCCCGGGGGCAGCGGTGAGCACCGGTGGTGGTACGGAGGAAAGGGTGAAAAATGGTTCCGGAGTGGGCGAAGTGACACACCTCGCCAACGGCCACGGACCCCTGTCGACGCTGACGAGCAACAGCAACGCCAACAAGCAGCGCCGTTCGCGCACCAACTTTACGCTCGAGCAGCTGAACGAACTGGAACGCCTTTTCGAGGAGACGCACTATCCGGATGCGTTTATGCGCGAGGAGCTGAGCCAGCGGCTAGGGCTGAGCGAGGCGCGGGTGCAGGTAAGTGCCGGGTGCTGATAAGTGGAGGGGTAAACTGCACGTCCATTTTGGAAACGAACTCGCGATTCCCTACCAAACGGCGGGACTCACTTAGGCAAATTGAAAGGATTGCGTCGTTAGGTGGTTTGGATTTTGAGATGTTGGGTTTTTGGGATAAAAGGAAGAGGGATAAAGGAGATGAAATAGCCCCTTTATGGCCGTAGAGGTGGCAGTAAAATTCAATGAATTACCACTTGCTTTTCGTGGGACCACTTGTTCCCTTTTATCATGTTGCTTAAAGATTGTCCCATCCAATGGGAGGACCAACAGAGCTGGAATTCACAATAACAAACGCAATAGAATTCGTTTTTGGTATAGATTGCAGCAGAATACGAAACCTCTTTCCGCGAACTAAGGGTTTCGAGGGTTAAAATTCGTAAATAAAATTAATGACCAACCTTCATTTATTTAACAACCCTTAAAGCTGCTTAAGCTATGCTTAAGCTATTAAGTAGAGTTATAGATCGGTTCAGAGATGCTCAAATTCTAAAAATAGGGAAACACATTATTTTGATAAGCACATTTGCCGACGACCTTTTTAAACTCAAAAGGCCAGACAAGGTTACCAAACACATTTATCTAGTGCACGCACTTCTTACATGCCTGGCGTCTCCATTTACCGAACGCTCCCCTCAAATCGATTGCTTTCGTCCACCCCCAAACATCGATCCGTATGTTGCATAAACCAATAAACAGATAAAGATGTGCCATCAACCAAACTTCGGTAACGAATCTACTACGTTTCGTTCTGTTCCCCCCGTGTCGGTTTTTGTTTGTCCTTAGCGTTTTGCGCCACCCAAACATACTCGGCCACTAGCCTGGTTGACTGGCTGGCGGCTGGCTGCCTGGCTGGCTGCAGGAATGATTCGGCCGTTAGTGTGCGAAAAGTGGCATTTAATTAAATTAATTTGCTCACCATTAGCTGGCGAATTTGTTCGTTGCGTCGAATCGGACATTAATTTTCCACTAATTGATTGGATTTTCGCATTTTATTCCCGCATTTTTTCCATCTTCTTCTTCTTCTTTTTTCGTCTTCCTTCTTTCGCTCCGTCGAGGGTCTGGAGTGTTAGCAGCCGTATGGCGCGCTCATTACGCATTACGGGGTAAACACTACCCGATACCGAAAAACCAGCGACACTCTCGATCTGTTATTTATGGTTTAACAATGAAATTGTCATTCCAGCTGAGGTGCGGCAATGGCGGTCTGACCTGTTACTGGGTTTGACGTCACCATCGGTCCAGAGTGTAGGCATCACCAGCGTAATTGTGGCCGTTTGCGCTCGTTGAGGAATTACACTAGAAAAGTTATTTATGCGTTACATTTACCGAAGAAATGATTTTCACTTCTTGGTCCTCACTCACACCCGAGCGTCAAAGTAAAAGACGACGCTCACCAGTACCCACAGTCACCGTCCGGTCCGTCCGGCTATTTATATCAATTTCACTCAAGATGGCCGTTAAATTAGCCGTGAGTTATGTACCGGCGGGAATCATAATTTGCTCCACACCCTCCATCGCTTCCAGGACATCCTTGAGCATCCCCACGCTAGAAGGATTGTCCGAGACGATCGAGAGAGTGAAAGAAAAAAAAGAGATGGACGTTAATTGAATTTTTGGTGGTGAAGAAGATGAAGAAAGGTCTGGTCAAACCAACAAAAAAAGCATCTCAGAGAAAGTTCGCTCCCCGTGAGTGATTGCGCACTGTTGTCCGATTGTATTGGTGGCCGAGATGACCAACAAATCCTCTATGGTGGGTGAAATGAGGTCGTCTTGGCTCGGCGCCTCCGATGTTGTTCGATGATTAAGTGGCGAGATGAGCAAAACGCCTCCGGTTAGAAAAGTTTTGTAACAATCCCGACCAGCTACTCGCCATAAGTCATCATAATTAACGGGATGAGGAGCCTTTCTGGTACGCTTTGGACTAATGTAATCTCGTCTTTCATTCCTTTCCTTCTCTCTTTCCGCACTCTCGGCTTTCAGGTTTGGTTCCAAAATCGGAGAGCGAAATGCCGGAAGCACGAGAACCAGCTACACAAAGGTGAGTACACAACATCACAGTGTCAGTGTATAATGGAACGATTGTATGACAATTAGTGTGGACAAAACCATCGTTGCACAACTCTCCTATGCAGCTTAATGCGGCTCTTCTGATTGCGCCGCCACCGCCTTTTAAGGGGCTGTGAACGAAGCAAATAAATGCATTGCTAAACGAACTAAATGAATTATGCTACCGCCTGGCAAGCAGTGCTAATAGTGCTCCTCTTATTCCCCTCCTCAAACGTACGCATGCAATCATCATGCACGGCCAGCGCCCGATCGGCAGCAATTGGCAATAATGTGGCATGTATCGGAAGGCTGGATTTTAATTTATCCCGAGGTTCGATTGGAACGATTGGAAATT
Source organism: Anopheles darlingi (assembly GCF_943734745.1). NCBI lineage: Eukaryota > Metazoa > Arthropoda > Insecta > Diptera > Culicidae > Anopheles > Anopheles darlingi. The sequence continues at coordinate 65,963,203 of NC_064874.1, forward strand.
TATTAAAAACATAAAACCATACGCAAATCGAAAGCAAAGTGTAAGGTGCGAGTTTCCCCTCTCCGCTACCATCATGCACACACGTACACGCCGGTGCGTATGTGTGTATGCACACGCATTTATTGAATTACGCTGCCAGTAGCCGTACCGGTGGAAAGGGAAGAGGCCGGAGTCGGTGGTTGCAAATTCGATGAAATAATTTGTGTTGATTTATGTTTATGTCCCTTATGTTGGCTGGGGCAGCAGGGAATCGTTCGACTGCGTCTCGAGCAGGGAACTACGGCATCTAAATGCGAACCGTGCTATCGGAGAACGGTTTCAGATGCATCTGGCAGAAGGAAGAGCAACGTTATTTTAGGGATATTACTCTAAACTAGTCGGAGTCAGTTGAAGTTATCAAAATTTTATTCAATTTTTAAGAACAATCCGTAGAAGAAACTTAATTCTTACTAATATTTTGATTATCTTTTTGGTTGAATTTTATCATGAAATAGAATAGAATGAAAATGGAAGAAAATTGAGATTAATAAGCATTTTCTTTTATGATAAAAGATAACATAATTTTACGTTTGTCAACATCGAAGAGACTTTTTCCCGAATGTTGAAAAAGTTTTTCCCAAACACTGGTCAACCAGGAAAAATATGTTTTCCAATAAAGACAATTCTCAAGCAAACTAAAGCCTGATCGGAGAAGACATGGTCCAGTACCACCCATGGGGTGCTTCTGTCGATGGTCCTTAGTCATTGGCCAAGAATATAAACTGGACACTTTTCCACTGAATGTATTCATCTCGCACTCCTCGAACACCCCTTCGGCCAGCCAGGATCCGGTACATGTAGCTTATGTCACCGTTTATGTTCGCACACACATGGCTACACTCTCAATATTCTTTCTCCTTCTACTTTCGACCAATTTATCAATTTCCATTCGCTGCTTGTTGTGGTCCTGCTGCTTCGTGCTGCTATAAAAGTAAACCATAGCCCGATAAGAAAATCGGACGAGCCCCTTCCGTTCCGTACGCTTCGCAATATTTTGCATACGTAAACCCCGGTCCCGATCCGTTCTCGCCTTGCGCTCCGCCGATATTTATTCGATCAGACTGTCATCAATTTGCTTTCTAAATTTTATGCGAGTCGCTTATGAAAAATGTATTGAGTCGACAATTTATCGGTCCATCGTTTCGGTAACCCTCCCAGGGCTGCTGCTTCTGCTGCTCCAGCTCCTGCCAACTAACCGCCAAACATAAGCCTCCGTGCGCCGTGCGTTTTCGGTTTTGCGTACGAAATTTAATTAGATTAAACAAATTTAATCAAATTATGCTCGCCGCTTAACGAGCCAGTATCGCAGGAAGCAGCATAACAAGGAGTGCGCCATCTCCTCGGCAAACGGTCCGGCGATCGGTCCCCTTTCGTTAAATGTCGGTAGTTTTGGAGTCGGTATAAAAACACGTTCCCAAAGCGATTGACATGATGAATACCAATCGAGGGTTACAGTTACAGCGCGCATCCCGAAAGTACTACCCTCGCCCCCAAAAAAGGTATTCCAGCTCACTTTCCGGGCTCCTACTTCCAGTCCCCTTTTTCTTCCAGGACCAACACAACCCAAGAAACATACCAGCACCAGCAGTTTGCCGGGTGGCTAGAGTCAATTAATGTTATTGAATTCGTCGCTTCAATCACAGCATAAACACTCAATTATCGGATAAACATGGCTTTGGCCCTTCTCTACCCCTCCCTGGTGATGGTCCGCGGTCCGCAACCCCTTTTCCAGGAGGGTGTTGCCGAGCAAATAGTCGACAAAAGAACAAAAGCGGGGAAACGGCTAACCCCTCATCGGCCTGGCACCGGGAGGGTTGAGATTCTTCTCCTTCCCATTGCTCTTGCGCACAGAGAAGTTGGGCATGCTTGGGCAGGCAGGCAGGCAGACAGGCAGACAGGCTCGACACTTGAAAGACCGCGACACAATCGAAACAAATCGCCAAACACTTTGGCATCCTCCACCTCCCCAAAGTGGTCAGACGCCCGCGCACACACACTCGCAGATACCTAGCCGAAAATCTGGTTTGTGGAGGAAGAGAGAAAGAGAAATGCCGGAAACCACCAGCGAGGACCGAAGAAAAGGACATCACCGTGATTTACTTCCCGAGAGTGGCGTAATTTATTGCTCTGGGAATATGCGCCCGGGGACGACCCAGGGTCACAAGATCCGGCACTTCGGAGCACTGGAAAATTGAATAGAATGTGTCCGATTTGCCCCGATGGCGCTAGGCAGTGGCATTTTTGTTTTGCTGCTAGACTTTGCCAATCTGTACCATGTTTTGGGGAAAGAAATATTTGAAACAGATTCGGTTCTTAGTTTCGACACTCGCTGGTGGTGAGATTCCGGGGGAAAGTTGCTGTTGCGCCTGGATGCGCCTTTGCTGTCCGCATTAGATCACTTCGTAGTGATGTTTAGTTTTTTTTATTGAAAAAAAACTATTGCATTCACATTGTCTGCTGTTGCTTTTATTGCTGTCGTAAGATTATACTTTAAGAGGAAAAAATCTATTCATTTTTATTTATGTAAAAATTATGTTGTTTACTACATTCCTAATAGTTTACTATTGGTCTTTAAGGGATCCCTTATTTCGATGCGAATAACTGATCTAACGTTCACTCTTGCACTGATTCCTCGCATAAAAAAACATTAGTTGATTGAATTAGTTTGATTTATTAGATAAGTCAATTGTATGGTTAAAGAATGTTATAGGTGCATTAAAATTATTTTAAAACAGAGCAATACTTGTTGTCGCATTGAAAGTGAAGATAGCAACAAAACTTTTTACGTAATCACCATTACCACCATAAAATTGATATTTTTTTTAAATTGATTTGACGATGTTTGCGCAAGCAGCAAATATTATTTGTCCACTGTTCCTTTTTTATCATTTTTGTGCTTTTGCTTTCAATACGAAGGAAACCTGTTGTTTAATGTCATGAAAAAAGCACATGATTTTTTATTTACCAAAGTCTCAAACCAAATCAAATCCAAACAATATATCTGTCTTGCCTTAGCAAGTTCCCATTTTCACAGACTCCAAACTCTTTAAAACACGTTTAGAAATATGGAAAGTTGATTTTATTCTGATCAACGACCTTTGGTGCGTGTTTTATGCTTTTCTTAAATAAATTCCAATAAATTTAAAAAATGTTTACTATTCGAGTATATTCGATATTGCGAGAAAACTAAGAAAAGCTCACGAGTTCGAAGAGAATGATCGCTGGGGGAGTTCTTAGGCCATCCAATGTATGAAATTGATCATTTCCCAAATCACATTCCCAAATTAAGCCAATTATGCAAAAGTATCGTCTTCGAGAAACGAAAAAAGGGCATGTGTGTGTGTGTGGCTATTTCCCACACGAACCAGTAGTCAAACATCGGCCACACCAGACGTTCCCGGAGGCAGAAGTGCATTGAATCAACATAAAATCAACTCTCGCGCCAAGATCAGGCAGTCCAGCGTGGGCACAAATTAAGGGTGATCCCCTTTGAAGCCACCAGAAGCCGCTCCTAACAGTCCGGAGCGGTTTTTCGATAGAAAATCGGAGTTCAACACAGGAAAACATTGGTTTCGTCGAACGGAGGTATGAAACAGTCGAGGCCACAAAGCCGGTTCTGTCGGTTTTTCCAGCAATCGATTCCGTAGGACCATTTTGCCGGGGAGGAAGAGTGTGTGAGGATCTATGTTTGCGTAGCCAAATTGGCAGACAAACACAGTGTAAACATCGGGGCTCGCCATGGCATGGCACTGTGAATGTTTTGCGCCGGTGGAACATAATACATGCAAATTTAAATTATGCAACGTCGTCCTCGACCTCACCGCACGAGCCGCAGCGCAGCTCTCTCGTGGAGAGCATGGCTTCCGGTTGGCCAAGGATCAAGCAGGACCATCATCATTTGCGGAACATGGGACACACACACACTGGGTTTGATTTTGAGATTGACAAATTACAGCCCACGAGGGCCGGGACTTCCGGGATAAACATCGTCGGCAGGCAGCATCGGGCTCGAAATGCTGACTCGAAACCAAACACACACTCAGGCATACAGACACGGCATGGCATGGTCGTGACATCGTCAATACGCCAACGATGGCTTTTCACGTTCGGGGTGTTTTTTTTTTAGTAAAACTCCCTCCAGACTCGAGAGGTCGGTTTCCGGTTCGGGCACCAGCTCGGTGTGTTTTCGTCTACTTTCCGACCACTTCCGGTAAACAGTGGCACCGACGTGAGGTGAATACGGTGGTCCGTGGTCTACGGTCGCGTGTCACCTGGACTGGCGCCGGTTTCGTGCCTCTACAGACGGTATCAAGTCGACCTCGGAAGCGAAGCCCGAGACGAGGCGAATGATTTTATTTTCCCAAATCAACCCCATCTCTCCTATACCCCCCAGATGGCAACCACCACCCTCGGCCTCAACTCGGTCCGTCGTTGTGGCAATGGCGCAGTTTGGCAATAAATACAACACGAAATGATAATTTAATAAAGTGTCTGACGACCAGAACGAGCAGCAGATGGAGTGATACGGTGGTTGGTTGGCTCCGGGGGAATGGTTTAGGGATTTCCAGCCAGCCATCCAGCCAGCCAGCCAGCCATCCAGCCAGCCAGCCACCGTTTACGTCTGCAGTCGGAACTGTTGCGTTGGGCTGGCTGGCAATGGCACGAACCTTCATAGTGTCGGAGTCTCGGATTTATGGGATTACATCAAATGTAATCACATAATTGAATTAACAGCGCCGCGTTCCATCTTCTCGGCGCGCTGCACCACCTACCGCACCTCACCCCGCGCGTGTGCCACCTTCCGGAAGTTAATCCCAAATCAAGTGGAAAGATAAAGTTGCGCCGAACGCTGGCGTGGTGAGCGAGAAAACGATCGTAAAACTCAGCGTTGAGGAGCGCGGAGCGTGATGCGTGATGACGAAGTGAAAACCGGACCAAAGCTGAGGTCGAGACCGTCCTCGTCTTAGCAGGAGGGGAAGGAGGAGTATTTTTCGTGTTTTCCAGCACCAAGCAGGGAGGGTGCATTTTTTGGCGATTTTCTTTTGAGTATCCAATTCTCATCTGGAACCAGGTGAGCAGCGAGCAGGAGATGCGCCGATAAGGAGATGATTCTAAAGCAACATTGCGGATTGGAAATGAACAGAAGCGTATGATAATTGCATTTATGATTCATGATAACACGGTGACGCCACGTTGTTGGCAGTATTTGATTTAATTCGATCCGTGTCTCAGGCCACACTTATTGTAGTTATTGCAAGTTTAAATTTTTTGAACATTGTTTACAACAATACAGCAAATAATACTCGCATGATGAAGTACTTTTCCGAATTATTCCATCAATACATCATTGTGCGTCGATACTTTTGCAGCCTAATGGACTCGAATCATCGTAGCTTGCAATGTCCGTTTTGATGTTATTCATAATTTTCATAATTGAAGTGACTAAATTCTGCCAGTAATTATTGCTACCAGATAAATATTACTACATATAAAAACTTATTTGTTGCCTTTAGAGTGTATTATACTACAGCACGCAAGCATCTATTCTAGGACTAATTCTGGATTCACAAAATAACGTTGGTGAAACCTTTTTTAATGTAGTTAAAGAAAGCATATTTATTAAATTTTCTTACGAGACATTTTCTCACAATAATTGTGTATAGAATCGGATTATTACATATGAAATAGTCAAAAACCAACGTTTTGAAATATCGCGGAAGATACATGACGGTGTTCAAAGTCACTAGCCATCGTTGCATCATAAAAACAAAAAACTTAGGAATAGATAAGTCGAGGGATTGCAAGCAGCCAGTAGCTGAGATAAAGTTAAAATAAAAAAAACTACTGAACTGATTTTGAAGGTGATGCGATCTCATCAGAAAAACTCATCAGCTTTCGTTTGGATAAGGATTTATTTGATGAACACAATCACTAAACGAGGGACCGTGGAAATCTTGAAAGTCCTGAAAATCGTTGATGTCGTGATCTTCGTGGTGGTCCTCTGCGATTGTTCTCTATTATTTCCACTACTAAAGAATAATCAACCACAGTGTTTGACATGCATCTCTTGTTTGTAAAATCGATAAATAATACCGAAATATGAAGCAATAATGAAAAGAGCTACTAAGAAGACCAGTATTTGTTTTTTTCTTAATGATATCTTGAATCAATTTAAAAATGATATGCGTATTTCTGCTTACCATTTAAAAATGCTATGTTACAATTTGCAAGAATTCCATACTTAAAGCAAGCAAAGACTAAAAATCAACAGCGTTATACCAACCAGTTCTCCTGTGATCGAACTAAGGCTGAAACGAACGAATGGTCCAATTCAGTGGAACATCATTCAAAAGGGTGCTCCCATAAATCTCTTCTTCCAAGCACCACTGACCAGAGCGCAACTAAAGAAAAAGACCTTTTCGTTCCTCTACCTTCCGTTATGTACCCAGGAATCATCCTATCGAGCCACAGTCCCCCGGTAACGACTCCACTGGAACCCTGTCGGATGACACCGTACGTCAATGTTCCATCCTTGCGCGCCGGTCCGATGGTGGTGAGCGGAGGTCCCGGTCCAGGTGGACCCCCACCTGGGGGAAGTGCAGGAGGACCTCCACCTTCGGGTGGTGGTTCCGGTCCAGCAGCGGCCGCTGCAGCCGCGGCAGCAGCAGCAGCAGCGGCAGCCGCAGCCGCCAACCATCCCTTCTCCGCTGCCGCCTTCTCTGCCTTCGATTCTGCGTTCATCTCGGCCGCTGCCCATCAGGTAAAACCATCGAGCAACCACCGTAAGTAAACTCCATATTGATTCTTCCCGTTTTTCCTTTCCATCATAGTATGCCGCGGCGCTGAGCTCCGGTACCGTACCGGCCGGACTGTTTTCCCTGTCGCAGTATCGGCCCGGGCTGACGGCGGCGGCGGCGGCCGTCGCCACCCTGCCCGGATTCACGCACGTGACCCACGACAAAAATTCCAGCATCGTCGACCTGCGGCTGAAGGCGGAGAAGCACAAGGAAAATCAGAAGAAAATTGTAAACAACGTGACGTCATAGACAGAGAGAGCGAGAGAGAGCGAGAGGGAATGGAATCAGCGGCGCCGACGTAACCGCACCACGCAACCGCAGAATTAATGATTTCCGCGTGGATTAATAGCAGCGGTTGGATACTGGAGGATAGTGGGAGAACAGCGGGTCCTCACTATCATCGCGGGGCGTCTCGCCACAATCTCGGACTCTGCTGGCAGGCCCGTCGGTCGGATTGTCGGTGTACGGTTAATGATTAAATAAAGCGCCACGCGACAAGGATATGTTACGCTCGTTCCATCATCGAATGCTGCCTTCTGCCGGATCCGGACCTTTCACGTTGGAGTTGGCGGCGTTGGCTGGCTAGTAGACAGCGAGAATGAACGAGAAATGATTGTAATATGGGGACGGGAAATGGGGAGAGGTTGCTTGGAGCAATCGTAGACACATGATGCCGTTCGATTTATGATCCGGCGATGAAATTGTAATTTACAGCGTCCACGGGGAGGTGTTCTCCCGCTTGGTAGAGTATGAAATTGAAATTAATAAATAATTAAATTCGAATGAATTACGATCACGAGTGCGTACTATCTGCCGATCCGTTGCCATTGGCGAGCGTGTGCGAGAAGAACCAAAGGACATTCTGGCAGGCTGTGATGAATTTCCCAGCTGAACGGCTAGATCTGTTGACAAGGTAAGTGAATAGCATGGCATTCAATTTAAGGTATGTAAGTACATAAGGCATTATCTTATTCTCTGATCTGTTTGGAATAGTTAGAAACAATTATATACTCCTTTTCTTTTTTGGTCAAATGACGTACACAGTAGCGATCCATTTTTAACAAACAAATGTTCATCAATCGTTAATGGCTTGACACTTTGAAAAAAAAGGTTTAAGTTTATTGGCTTATAAACCAGATGTAGTTTTTGGATTTTTTCCGAAATTTTATTCGATTCCCAGATGAACATTTTCCGATCGACGTGTTTGCCGCCAAATCTTGTAAACAATGAATGGACCCCCTTGCTTGAATTGGAAATGTTTAGTCTATTGTGAACCTACTTCAGCAACTAAAACGCTAAACTCTTTTTTGCAGACGATGATCGATCGTCAATTATTCGATTGGACTAATTCCACTAACATTTGATTTACTACTCAAATGAAATTTGTGATAAACGGTTTCTTTTCTTTTGCGTAAACTGCGTTTAGTGTCTGGAGACTACTTGAAAAATTAGGAAAATGGAAATTGGGTTGGAAATTTTGCGTATAATCGTCCTAAAATCGTACGCCGCCGGAAAGCGTCCTTCGTGAGTAATTAGGAGCCAGCTGAATAATGGCGAGATCTTTTTCAGGTACTATCAATAGTTCTTACTCAAATAAATTATTTTAATAGGAAGCAAAGGAAAAAACATTCATAAAATAGGGCCCTATTGTGTAAAACGAATCACTCGAATCCAACGAGTAATCCAATAGGGCCCATAAATTGCAAGTGGATTCTTATTGAAAAATTCACAAAATCTGCTTGTTTCGAATTCGATTTACAACCGAATGCAATTCTGGCTCTTCAATGAACTGCAACTGGAAAAAGGGAAAAAGGGGTTGCAGGACGAGTGACAGGACTTCCGACGGCGTCCTTCGCTCCTGCGCACACCTTTCGAAAACAGCTGTTTGCTAACGCATCCTTGCTCCGCGTGTGTCCCCGGGAGGTGCGCCACTTATCTTTGTCCGGCGGTGTCAAGTTACACCAATCGATACCCACGCGCGCTGTCCTTTTGCCGAAGCCTCACCTTCTGCCGGAACAAGCATGCTGTGTCTTTGTTTCCACGCCAGTAAGCCGTGATCCGCCGCAGTAGACGATTTGTGTTTCGTGAAGTTCGGTTTCGTTCGAAAATGTAGCATTCAGAAAGAGGTTTCAGTGAATTTGTAAATTGATTTCATCCTGGCATCCGGAAGGAAAAACGTCGGCGCAGCAATGGATTTCCTCACGAGTGTGGCCAACATTTTCGATGGCGATTTTCGGCCAACATCCGTCGGCAGGCACAAGGAGTACGACCCGCAGGATCGATTTATGCTTTCGGAGTGAGTACAGCAGTCCTCGAACCCATCAGCCGTGTCGTCAATATGTAAATTGATACCCTCATAACTATTCGTTCACCTTTGTGCCCCGTACGATGCGGATCCTGCAGATACATTGCCGAAATTGGAATGTGGCTGGATGAGAAGTTGAATGACCATGCGTTCGATACCCGGCAGGCCACGAACGAACCGATCGAAGGGCGGCTAGGACCACGGCGAACAATATTTGATGTTCCGGATGATGGTTCTATATTGATTTCCAAGGATAAACTAACGCTCCAGTCTTCGAATCCTTTCCCTACGGTGAAAGCCAACTGCTGCGTCTACAGTGGCCGGTGGATGTATGAGGTAAGGTGTAGCCGGTTAACAATATGCCCCGGAACGCGTGCTAATCTTTTTCCGATATGCCGATAGGTTCAGTTGCGGTCCAAGGGTGTGATGCAGATTGGCTGGTGCTCGGCACACTGCAAATTTACGCAGGATACGGGTGTCGGCGATACGCGGTACAGCTATGGGTTGGATGGAAGCAAGCAAAGGATCTGGCACGTGTACACCAAAAAGTATGGTCCATTCTGGCGCTCCGGGGACATCTTTGGTGTGTGCGTGGATATGGATGGCGGTCAGATCGAGTACTACCGCAACGGAGCGCCACTCGGTGAAGCATTCAAGGATATTGAACGCGGTCCCGGCCTTGCCCTGTTTCCGGCCGTCTCGTTGGCGCTCGGCGACAGTCTTACGGCCAACTTTGGTGGTTCACCTTTCCGTCATCCGGTCGAACGCTACAAACCGCTGCAAGAGCCACCGGAAATTGAACTCTACCAAGCGGACTGCTTGCTCAAGTATCTCGTAAACCTCTCCGGAACCATCTCCCTACACTCGCGCCACACTGACCGTGGAACGGCAGAAAGTGCCCCGAACGGTGTCTCGCCGGATGCCGTGTACATGTTACTCGCGGCCACTCTCATCGAACGGATTGCCCCACTGCTCGGTAACTCGTACGTCGTGGAGGACAAAGTGTTCAGCTACATCCGCGGGCTCTGTGTGATTCGAAGTAATGCTGGTGGCCGTAATGAAGCACCGACACAACCGGGGGCACCGGAGAGTACACTCGGTACCTTTCTCAACCTTCTCTGGACCTACCTCGAACCGGAAGAGATGAAATTGTTTTTGAAGAAATTGCTCAACTTCCTCGCCAATACGTACAAGGAAACGCCGGTCGATCTGGAGTACGAGAAGCAGCGCAAAACGATCGTTATCCTGACGTGCATCTGCAACCATCCGACCACCCGCAAGTATCTGCTCGAGTGCAAGTTCTTCAAGAAAAACTGCCTGCCGTTGTTTCTCTACACGAAACCCCCGGACGAATCGACGCTCGAGCAGCTCCTACCCGACGACCACATCTGGACGGCGGGCCTGGGTGGACCACGGGAAACGTATCTGGCCGCTTGCGGAAAGCTAAGGTCCCATACGTCCGTACTCTATACGCTACAGAAAAATCTGATCCACGTGCTGATGAACAATGAGGATGGTGATGTGGAAACGGGTGCACCCAGCAGTAGACGGCTGTTTATAGCGAAAGTTCGCCGATTTGTAATGGATAATAATGTGGAATTGAGGGTAAGTACCTTGGGCCAATTGATCGCAACAATTCACCGAACGTTTAAGTTGCTATTGCTTTTTACCATCCTACAGGGTATACACTCTTCTGCAACTCAACCAGCGATTGGACTATCATTTCTCTGTACTCTGCTAGATGTTGCCAAGACACTCTGGGAAGAAGAGTGCCGTGACCAGCACGGAAAGGACACCAGTAGCCCCAACATTCCCACCATCGACTATCGTTTCTTTTACGATGGTTCTTTCAAGTATGCGAATCTTGACCGCATCGGCGGTGTTCTGACCTACCTCAGGAAGCATTTCCGCGCACAACTGGTAGAGCGACTTGGTGCGGATCACCCCAGTATCGCCTCCAGCGATCAGTCGAGCGATCTTCGGAATGAAATTGGTAACTACCTCACGAACAAGCGATCTCGAGCTGGAAAGACACCTGAAATTCGCCTTTTCTCCCTCCGCATCAAGCTGCCTTCAATGTGTTCCTCGATTCGGCCATGTTTCTCGTGTCCGGTGGTCCAACCATGACCTACTCGTTGGTATCCCGAGCCGCCAACAGCGTACCAGATCGGCGCCATCAGCCGCAGCAACAGCATTTACTACAACAGCACCAGCAGCAGCAACAACGACGGTTGCAACTAGGTACCGACGAATGTTCCTCATCAAGCGCTGGCCCTAAGGGAACGTCTGGACCCGGAGGATCCATTGGATCTGGCCCGATAGAGCCGTACCGAACCGTGTGCGAGCTTCTGGATTGCTGCGTCGTCTTCTACAATGCCGTGGCGCACAAGTACGTCGTCATGATTGCCGATCTGCGGGACAACATTACACACCTGTCGGATATCCTGCTCGAAACGAAAAGCAACTGCGATGAGGTAATGCACAATCTGGAGGAACTGAAGCGTTGTTCAGCTGGCGCAGGTATCGCTGGAGCCGCTAGTCAGCAGTCGCACGAAGAGCTACTGCATGAGCTGGATGCTCGCTTTGGTCAGAGGAAGAGTATTTTTGCGGTAAGATTGATGGCCCTCTAGGTCTCGGACGGATTAAACATTGAAAGCCTTGAATGCTGATTGTATGTTGCAGAAACGTTCGATGGAATTGGCCCGCAAACAGGCATGGTATCGATCGGTGGCGTTGGGTTCACATCGTCGTTCGCTGCTTTCCTGGCTGCTGAGTATCATCTTCGAAACGCTACACCAATACAGCGCGGAAGAGATCCTGTTCGCATTCCTTCCTGAAACCTACATCAACGTAACGCCCATTCTGCTCGATACGGTGCTGGATTTTAGCTTTCACGACACTGCCATCCAGCACGATCTCACTGCCGACATGTCGCTAATCCAGAGTGCGGCCAACTTCCTTGCACGGCACCTGGCCGATGGTCGCGTTATATTGGCATCATGTAAGGACGCTCTTATCCAAGCTCTGGGTTCCCTAACCTGCCACGAGGCAGGCATCCGAGCACTGGAAAATGCATCACACGACAACCAGCAGGCCCTGGTGAAGGCATTGCTGCGACCGTACGAAAACCGTGCCTGGGGCCAAAGCAACTGGCTACTATTGCGCTTTTGGCTCGGAGATGGCTTTGCGTTTCGCGAATCACGTCCACCATGCGTGTGGCAAGCTGGGACGGCCGATCCGACAGCCTTACGATCACTCGGCCTATACCGTAGCCGATCGAAGAGTGGGTCACACACCGGACTGCTGCATCTGGTAGCACCGGCTTGTCCTTCGAAACACTTCCAACAGCTGATCTGTGATACGCTTAGCCGAGACGAACCATACTGCACAGCATTCCTCAATTCGGTGCTATCGCAACTCAACTGGGCTTTCTCTGAGTTTATCCACATCCTGCAGGACGTATGTTTCGGGACGTGGTCGAGGTATCACGTTGCACAACCCATCTGATCGTATTTTACGCTTTTTTTAGATACAAAACCTCTCGCAAAGGGAAACACAGCTCGTGATCGACACGAAGCAACTAAAAATCTGTTCGATGTGTTTCGAACTGACCATATCGTTGATGCGTGCCCTCGAGATGATCGTCACGATCACGCCGTGTCTGCTGGAGGATATATCCCGTGCCAATGGAGAGATAATTCTGAATCGTATCTGCCAGCTGGCCGTTCAGGTACTATCACGGGTAACCGTACCACCCGGTTGCTTTCAGCACGTGATGGACCTGTGCTTACCGGAGCTAGGCAACGTGACGCACTTTGCGATCATTAGTGCAGCGATCGGTATGCTGCTTGCCCTGATGCGCCAAGAACTCGGCAGCAACAGTACCGAGTGCATCACGAAGATACCCCTCATCTCCAAGTTTCTGCTAACGGACACGAGTTTTCACATTGCCAGCCTGGAGTATGCGATCGGTGAGGTGAAAACCCCGATCAATAGCGGCAACAGTGGTGAGGCTGCACCGCGCGGCAACTTTGATCCGAAGATGCGGGCACACATCGATCCGCTCACGAACGAAGTGCGGGCACCGTCACCGTTCAGCAAACCGGGAACATCTAGCGGAGTAAAGGAGATTATTCCCGAACCTCCCATCATCAAGTTCAACATGGCAGATTGTAAGGAGCAGATTAGATCGATTTTCGGTTGGACAATGCTCACAGTACCTCGCTCTGTGTTGGCTTCGTTTCAGACCCTAGTCACGTGACGGTCGAGGAGGTGGAACGAATTCTACGGCTTATTGAAACGCTGCAACTCCGGCAAACGCTGCTTTCCGAGATTACCGTACTCTCAGAGGATTCACTATGTTCGATTTGTTACGACAAGTCCAACTCGGCCGTCTTCGAACCCTGCCAGCATCAATCGTGCGAGTATGTATCTCTGAAACGAATTGCATAGATCCACCTTAATTCTTATCGTCTTGAAACGATCTGTTTGCAGGACGTGTATCATGCAGCATCTGATGAACAATAAACAGTGCTTCTACTGTAAGATTCTCATCACTCGCGTAACGCGGCAGGACGGTGAGACGATCTTCGAAAGCTGTAACACACCTCCACCACCGCCGATCAAACTGGTCACGAGCGGTGTCACAACGCTGGTGATCCATCCACAAGATACCGAATCCGAAACCAGTATAAACGATGCGATAGATGAGTTTGATGGACCATCCGGAAGTGTCGTCCATCAGCAGTGATCTCTGATCATGGTATTTGTATCAGCAGCTTCTTCCGCTACCCGTGCCATCGAATGTCCCTTAGCTTTGCTTAAACGCGGCAATTAACATCGATCTCTAGTCATTAAACATTCCAGCGGCGGATGATATGAAGCTCTTTCGGGAGGATTACTAGGCGTTATGTCGCTCGCGCACACTCTTACCTCAATTACGTGTTTGCTCATCTTTCTCAATCATACGTAACCTGGACCTGAAGCACTTTGTTGTACCCTACTATCATTCCGTTGGCTTTTGTTAAGCATTCTGATAAAATACAATCGTGAAACTTGCTTCATGCTTTTGCAGCAGCACATTTGCGTCCTTGGGATGGAAACAGCTTATTTTATTACATACCGCAAAATTCCACGTAGCAAATGAAATCGTAGGGATTCCCGCGTGAGAAATAATAGAAGGTTGGTACTTTGCAGAAGAAACTTCTATAAGAAGTTTCAACGGACCGCAGCGTTGTTTAACCACCAAGATCCATGTTTTCAAAACGTTCCTGATTATAGAACCCGGCACGCACTTGTCGGCCACCGAAGAAACGTCCATTCAAATCAACTACCGCCTTGATCGCGCTCTCTATCCGCTTGAATTCGACAAAGATGCGAACCGATTCTTCGGGGACCACATTCGGAACCTCGTGTATCACCACCGTCACAACGTCTCCGTACTTTGTGTTACATTCGTCCTTTACCTCCGGTTCCAGCTCATCATCCACATCACCCGGCCCGACCATGTTCTGCAAAAACCAAGCAACTCAAGTTAGAACACATCGCACGCGACCAGCAGGATTAAATATTCCTTTAGCTTTACCCTCAAAAGCACCACTTTACTGGGTGATTTCATTATTTCGGTGATTGATGGTTCTGTGGCGGAGCCGGTTCTCTGTGGAGACCCAGTAGCAGGCTCACCTCCGCCAGCCGGCGTTGCAGTATTCCCTCCAGTACCACTACTTCCTCCCGCAGGAATATCCTTTTCGTGGACGATTCTTCCTCCGCGTTTGGACGTTTTCTCCACTTGTAGCGCAACTGCCATCCCCTGCTCCTGTTTGCCTAATCCTTGGCCATCCTTAAATCCATATTTGGCCATAATTTTAGCAGCAACCGAGCTGCCACCGTAAGCAGCCAACTGCGGTACTCTGTCGAAAGAAAAAGGAGCCATTCTTTACGCTGAAAACGTTCCCACTCGCTTTCCAATTTTTAGCAGCCACGACTTACTTGGATCCACCTTCAGGCAACGGAGCACCACTGGATTCTTGCAACGACGGTGGCGGTGCAATAGCGGCCCCCGTTGAAGGGCGAGACTGTCCAGGACGGAATTCTTCTTCATCGTCCGATGATGGTCGGCCGGCGAAACCGCTGTACTTCTTTGCGGTCGGGCCCTCATCCTCGGCACCAACTCCGGCTGCCGGATTGGGGTGGCTCGGCATGGCACCAGCACCGCTGTTACTGTTATTGTTGTTCATTCGACCGCCGAACCCACCGCCCCGTTTGTACTCCCGTCGATTCCGTCCGAAATTGTTTTGCAGCGGTTTGATCGGGGCTTCCTTTTTCCGGTCTTTCACCAGCTTGTCGTACTCATTGGGCCACATCGGATCGTATTCGTCGACCACGTCCCAGCTGTAATCTTCCGATGCGGCTGTCGTGATCGGGCTCGGGGCTGGGATGGCCGTAGTCACCACAATCGGTTTCGCCTTAACAATCGCGGTCGTTTCCACTGTTACCTGGCCGGCCGTCGGTTCGGCGGATGTTTCTTTTCGTGCCTTCAGCACGACCGGTGGCAGTATCTGAAGGTTCGATGATGGATTAGCGGCCACACCAGGGATGTAGAATCACGCAGTTCTTACCTTATTCCCAAGTGGTTTTCGCAGGATCGCCTTCGGTGTGATGACCGGCTGATTTTTCTTCACTTGCAGCTGCGTTTGGAGCAGTTTGATACCTGACGACCAACCGGCCACCTTATCCGGACCATGTTTACTATCCAGATCGTCGTAAAGAGCCATTTTCAGCCGCTTTTCTGCCGATTTTCACCCTAGAAAAACCAAAACAAGTTAAAGGAAATACACGAGAAATGTAGGAGCTGTGCGGCAAGAAAGACCTACTTTTCCAACGGGAACAAAGGCGGGAATTGCAGATGACTCTAATTTGCTCTGAAATCGCGCAAATTTATTCCGAAATTCACGAAAAATGTTGGAAAATATTAAAAATTTTCCTTTTCCCAGCGACCTAACCTCAAAGCCAAAACACTTTTCCAGGGTTGCAGCCCAAATGTAATTTAACAGTGATGATCGATGAAATATGAGCATTTTGAACAAGAAAAAGCAAAATTTTAAACAAAATTCTGAGCAGGAAATAAGCGCAACCCTGTGCCATTGGTTTTGAGGTTAAATTTTTTGAAAATCGTTGTTAAAAGTGGATTTTTTGAAGAAGTGGAACTCTTTTGAAGAATTTTTAATGTAGACGAAGGTGATAAGGGCAGATTAGCTTTTTTTTGTAATTCCCGCCGTCGTTCCCATTGGAAAAGTAGGCTGGAAAAGCGTAAAAAAACCTTAGAAAACCGCATCGCGAACGATTCCAAAAAGACCGTTCTGAAACCACGAAAAAGGATTCTAAATCCTTCGCAACGCAATCAGGCAACCCACAATCAACCACAGAGTGCACAGAAACCTGCGACCGAGATCCGGGAAACCTCGGAAGGAAACCATTTGAAGTCGGTATGTTTTAAAGTTCATGTTTCTGGATTAACCAGTTGCATTAACAATCGAATTCTCCTTCCAGTCATCATCACGGCAAGATCTCCTGAAATTAAGATTACGGAGAACCGATGACCAAGGGAACGAACAGTCGAACCATCTCACATCCGGAACATCCATGCAGAGAATGCGGCGGAAACAGTAAAGTTTCCTATGTCACTCAGAAAGCTAAAGGTGTGTATCTCCTCTGAGATTGAACTAAACATATGTAACACAATCCTTAGCTCTAGTGCGCATTTGACAGAACTATTAGTGGAGATTCATGAGCAGGATATATCATTAAAATATCATGCACCGTATAAAATTATGAAGGCCTTGTCGCGTTTAAAACAACTGAAAGTACTCAAGTTCTACCGTAGACGTTTTGAGAAGTCATGTTTCCTCTGCATGGACGCTCCCTTGGACTCTCTGCTCCAGTTACATTTCGAGAAATCCAACGTTAGTTCCAGACGCTTTCTTGGGCTCCAGGAAAAATTTCCAAACTTAAAGAAACTTACTTTTACGAAATGCGTTCGTGGGAATGAGATGTACAACACACATTTGAACTCACTGTCTTTTACAGAGTCTGAGGAAGAAGATTAATTTAGAGGCAGTGTTTGTTGAACATAATTGTGTACCTAACAAAGGCATGACGAGTTAGCTGACACATAGTAATGGTCGCCAGCGGAATGAGAATGTTCTGAATTGATCTGAATTGAAGTATGTCGGAGTAAATTTATGAATATAAGAATTGCGAAATAGCTACCCTCTAAAAAGGAATTGAATAATACTGACCATCTCTAAATTCTAATTCAAATGCTACACTTATGAGTAGTAATTAATCTACTTTTCATTTAAAAAAATACTAACTAAAACAAACAACTTATTATCATCACTTTATATCTACTACAATTGAAATAAAATTATATGTCGAAATATGCTTACTGTTAAGACGAGGCTTAAAATTTTACTTGCTAAAAGGAATTTATCGTCAAAAAGGTTTTCATCACCCCCTTTCTGGGATGTCCCTGATTCAGCAAAGGAACTTTGCCAAAGGAAAGGAGGAACTAAACTTCTTCCGCCAGTTCCACCAATGGCATCTCGGATCCTCTGTGATCTTGTGATCTTATGTTGAACTCAAATCCCCCCCCAAGCATCTTATTCCGCAATTTGACTATCCGTTTCGTGAGGTTCTCACTTACATCACTCTGTAGAAACTGATACAGTTTTATTTGCATCTCCAAAAAGGGAACATACCTTTTCGTAATACGATCAGCATGCTGCACATTTGCTGTCAACCTTGTTTTTACTGTAGTGGGCGAACCATCATTTTTGAGTGATCCATTCCTGCATAGTTCTTATGAAAATGATACCAAAATGATGCCTTTGCGTGTTCGAGTCTATCGTACCTCCCATTCAAATTTGCATCGCCACAATGTCCGTACCACCAGGCGCCTTCATGCTTTTGGGCACAATGTGTTGTGCTGTCCTCGTCATTATCTCGATCTTTGGTTGAGAACTTCATCCCTAGCTGTTGCCTCATCGAATCACCGGCGCTCCCAGAATATCTTCCAAGTTTTTTCAGCTGATACTGCTCAGATTCACTTCCGATCTCAAACTCGCTGTACTAAGCATAGGCGTTGACCTCCTCAAAGTCCCTCAGTGCAACATACAATTCATGCGGAGTGGCAGATGTTAGCTGGTGCAATCTTTCAAGACCGATCCAAAACTCCTTCTGATTGTCACCGAATCCATCGCGGTATTCGGTCCAATTACGATAAAAGTCTACCGATCCATCGAACCGGAACTGAATCAAAAGCCATCCACCGCCTACTTCTTGCTGGTCGCAGTATCCAGGAAACGTTTCACTATCATTGCTGACACGGAATGGATAGAAGCCTGACACATTCGACGGTACATCCCTGCACGAGGAGAAGAACGGTTGTTCTATCTTGGCTGGTGCAGCTATCATCTGATCCAGGTTTGAGGATCTGTAAAAACAAACAAATATTGTTCGGAGTTCGCTTGAGAGCTGAATTCACCTCGGAAGTAAATAGAAAGATCCGTCCGTAGAACTAACTCGATCAGGGAAATTTCACTTCCTACAGCGATGACAGGCTCGGTGTGATCGGCACTTTGGTCACCCGCAACCACACAGATCATCGCACATAACACGAAGAAACAAACACTTAATTTCATGATTAATGAATGGAGCACACTATCGCCTACCATGCGACCATTCAGAATGATACTCCACGATTTCGGGGGAATGTTTTATACTGAATCTACGTCTAGAACAATGATTGGAAACAATCAAAAGGGCATGACCATGATAATGCGCATTTCATAAACGGAGCACGGATGTTCGGATTGGTCGCGTGTTTCTGGTTGACGAGCTGTTAATCTGAATTTTAGACGCTCCCTGTTACGCATTCATATGGTTAATATAGGGTCGAATAGGTTAAGAAAGACCAGATTCATTATGTGGCATACATAGAATCAATAAATCATTTGTCGGTGTCGTTGATATGATAAGGATAGATGATTTCATGTACGGAGCATCCAGTGGCAAATACTCTATACTAACAGAGGGTTTGCTTCCATTTCGGCCCATCGACATCAAATTTCGTTCACGCTTCTTTAAGTGTGATAAAGAAATCCTAAGAACATCCAGCCATGCGGTCTAGCAAGACGCTCGCTGTGAGATGACGAGGAAAGAACGCAATTGAATCCATCTCAATTTTCTAATGGCAAACGGTTGAATGCAAATAATGAAAAGCGAGAAGAAGGCCTTATCTCATCCTTTGCTATTCGCTACAGCTATCACAACCGATTTTGTGCGTATTGACCAGGGGAACATTTCCAGTCTCCGTTTCCATTCCCCATGAGGCACATTACTATCTTGGCACTTGCTTTCTCTGTGTGTCTATTGATGCCAAACACCCACGCTTGGCTCTCTGATACTACCTCTTAAGATACCTCAACCATCACAAGCGCTGACCGATTGGATTTAGTCGAAGGTACAACAACGATGCACCTGATTATCGCAAATATTCACATAAAGTATAAAGTTTTCTGTGTCAGTGCAACCACCCAGGTGATGTGCAACGTAAATTACAATTTATCAGTTTATAAGTCAAGTTTCGAAGGAAAAATATTCGCTAAATGACAAATATGCGCAAAACTATTAAAAACCTAAAAGAATAAGGACGCGATGTGATTTCCTTGCTTACAGATCTGTTTCCCATCGATAATTACTAAACGCTCGCACTTTTAACAATCGTGTTTCTCGTTCAGCTGTCGTTTATGTCTCTTCTCATCATATCAACATTTCGAAGCGAGTTGCTTCCGATTGTGACTGATCGCTCCCCCTGAACTAATGTGAGGACTGTGATTTTTGTGCAAAGAAAGTTGTACAGTTTGTTGATAGTTTGCCTTGTAACAAGAACCGTATTGTTATGTTTACCACAACCTGATATTGACCCTAAAATCGAGACACTGGCGTGCGGTCTCCAAAAGAGATGGTTCTTTGGATTATTTAAGCTGCTCCCGATTCTTGATAAATCACAAACACCACTGGCTGAGGGCACGTCTCCTTATTAAATCGCAACGATTTAACGCATCATTCTATACAATTTTTCATGCGGAATCAACTTTTCATTTCTTTCACCAAATATGGCGAATATATAACCTTCATTGTAATACATAAACTATTTACCATTAGTTAGCTATTTGAGTTGGCTTCTATGCTCATGCATATATTATGATGTGCCCATAATACCTACGATACGACCACACTGTACTATTTTAAGTTACAATTTATGATTTCCGCCTCTTAATGGATCGCAAGAAATATTGTGGTAAGGGAAGTATAAAAGGCTTAAGCGAGGAGGCCTTGACACCTTCTCTTGTAGCTCCCTCGTTTCTTTTGGGGCGTCCTGGCTACGCAGCGAACTCCGCGATGGAGCGGTGCGCATGGATCGGGAGCACGTATCGTTCAGTATCTGTTTGCATTCAGCATGAAGCGCATCACTGTCTTAGCGCTCGTTGTCCTGGCGATAGTTTCCAGTGTGGTTTTGTTGATCACTTATTCTCACCATTTAAACTCCGATGCTCCCTCGGAAGATATCCCATCAACCAACAACACAGAGCCATCAGATGTAATCGAAACAACTACAGCGGAAGAGGTTGAGCTTTTTATGGACGAAGAACTATCTGTAACCGACGAAACTGTTAAACATAAATATTCGGATTCGTCTAAATTTGGCAAAGTATGTATCAAAGTACGTCAACCATAGTTTGGTGTAAAGTGTGATAAAAAAATATACAATTCGTTTACGGGTGTTGTTTTGTGTACTGTTCAACAATGGCTTTGGGAAAGTTGTCTGTGCTAGTGTTGCTCGAATTAACCGGTGATTTACAACTTTGGCTGGAATTCAAACGTTTTTTTCTTTTGTCTATTTTAGTACAGCCTCAAAGTCAACAAACAGTGTCCCGAAGGAGAAATATTCTTCACAAAGCGAAAAAAATGTGTTAAAAAAGCGAGCTTCAACAACAACAAGCAATGAAAAGTGATGATACAAATAAATATGCGAGGAAACCGATTATCGTCCATTTTTGCTTAGCGTATTTCTATGTGATCTATTCGATTATTATTCCTGATCTACTTAAACCTTCCCCGACTCCAATCACCTACATAGAAATACCAGCCAATCATGTTTGGATGCGAAGATCATTGGTGCCATCAATACAAACCACTGATTAGGACGTCCGCCGGCTCTCGAAAACACGTTTTCAGAGAAACAAGGGTAAAACCCACCATTAACACCAGGGTTGGCAAGGGTAAAAACCCAAGTCTCTGAATGGCCCCTTATCGCAAGCTCATAAACTCAGTTGGACAAATTCAAACAGTATTACATAAAATCTAGTGTTCAAATCCACCCTTCATCCCCTCCCTAACTAATTTATTTACGTTCTGAAGATGTGACCCAGTGGATACCAGCGTACGTAAAGAGGAAGGGTCCAATACTGGGTTTTTACCGAAACAAGTTTTCGAGAAACAAGTTTCTGCTTAGTTTTAGAGCGAAGCCAAAGTGCTACGGTCAACCATTTGCCAGCTTCTTGAGCATGCATATTATAAACGATTGCTGTCTAGCCGTGTGATTATCCTTTTTGTGTAAAAAAATTTAAATTGTAATGCACATGGTTCTATATCGTGAGCAGTACGTTGAGAAGAAGTACATTGGTTTAGGGTGAACTAAAATAAGCTTCCGTTGTGTCGATCAATTGCTTGTTAACTGTTGTAAACTATGCCTACCAAAAAGCGATCTTTCTGCTTTAACACTTTTGGAAAATTACCTACGGTTTACGCAGTCTTAAACACGTTGAATTTTATAAAAATGGTATCACAATAAGTTGTATATACTTAAATAAAATCGACCCTTAGGCAAAACGTCTTGTAAAGCGATCACAGGTTGACTGAATTTAAGTTAAGATTCTCGTAATACCACGCGGTGATGATCCCTTATCTCCAATCCCGTATCGGCTTCCTTAGGATTTACGAGCACGTTTACGATTGTTAGCGACGACAAAGACGAAATTCAAGTTAGCTAGAAATGAATCGACAAACCAGTTCTATTTCATGCGTCAAAGGTGTGTACAATACTTAGTCCAAAGACTAAGCGTGTCTGATACACTGGTGGTAAGGGACAGAACAACCGGATGGATACATTTTTTAAAGGGACCCCATGGAAACAGAGTAAAAATGTTTCCTCGTCTACCAATGGAACAGTGAGACTACATAATTGTAGTGAAGATCCGAAGAACTATCCAATTAAATAACAGGTTGTGATCTACAAGAATGGTCCGTTCTTTATCCTTCGTTATACTAAATACCAATTTACAGGTGTCGCTAAAGAAAATTATTCTCTCGTAGGGTCTGGAATTGCTTCTTTATCATGATTTTGTCCAGACCTGCAATGCTGTACCACGAACTTGTCACTGGTTAAATTTGTTATTAACAGCCACTCAGTAAGCGGTTCCATGGTGTAACGGTTAGCACTCAGGACTTTGAATCCTGCGATCCGAGTTCAAATCTCGGTGGAACCTTAGTGTGAAAAATGGCAACTTTTTTTCAACTGTTTCACATGTTCCTTTCGATTTTGATAATCTTATCTACAAACAACTCACGATTTCTATTAAGTAGACGTCAAAATTTTATTGGTTTTTTCATTCATGCCTTAATGAAGTTCATTAACAGTGAAGAACACCTGCACATATCCAAAAGCTCCTAGGATTGCTTTTTGCCGTGTTACGATTGCTAAGGAGGGCATGAAGGATGATTCCATCACGTACAACAAGAGTAGTTGCCTCCGAGCGAGCTCAGGTTTAAAAATGTAAGATGATGTGTCCGTCACATATGGCAAATGTTAGCAATTTTCATTGAAAAGTTAGCTTCGCCTGGATTGACTTCAGCACGAAGGCCACGTAAACATCGTCGATAGACAACAATTTGGCAAGCAATGTCCCGGCAAGCAATTGTAATTGACGAAATTTCTAGGATTGGAGTTGAGAACTATTAGTACATTAGCACAATGCGGCATCACTGGTGTGAAACGTATAAAGGATAAGATGATTCATCGCTTTCCTACACATAACAAAAGCAACTAAGTAAACCATGGGTAATGTCGCCACGAGATACGTTGCTATTTGATTAACTATCATAATTCATTATCATAAACAATGCAATGTAGTAACTGCTTATTTTTATATAACCGTTTTTGGTCACATGTCGAGGGGGGTATAGCTCAGTGGTAGAGCATTCGACTGCAGATCGAGAGGTCCCCGGTTCAAACCCGGGTGCCCCCTCAGGCTGAAGTTTTTTACATTTTTCCACCGACTCACTTTCTGCCATCCACAGCAAGAGAACTTTCCAGTGTGAAGTGCGTGTGTGTGTACGGATAGAATCTTCTTGGTTTTTGTTGGTTCTTTTGTCGGCAACTGGATAAAAAAGTGGACTCCGGCACCACAGAGGAAAAGAGAGGTTCCACCGAGATTTGAACTCGGATCGCAGGATTCAAAGTCCTGAGTGCTAACCGTTACACCATGGAACCTTCGCTGAGTTGGGCTTTTAATGCCAATAAGTATATTTTAAAATCTATTTTCTATTGTTCTATCGAGGATTTCTTAACTTACCTTTTTAAGCATCATCAAATTATTCATATAATTTGTCGCGATAATTAGAGCAAAAAGGAGGAATAACTGCAACATCATTGGATGACTTGTCTCGTTTTGCCAATGTTCTAGAAGAACCCTCTTTCGACTATACTATGTCGAAACTATACCTGACTGACTATACCCCTTCGAAGGTGATGTAATAATCGATGGGTTTCAATTATCTTCAAATATATCAATCACAAAAACAAATTTTAAACCATGACCAAAGCAAAACATTAAACATTCATCCACTAATATTAGCTGTTCTCTCTACATTCTTCCACTACTACCATATAACACTAACATAAGCTATACACAATTAACCACTGCATTAACCACAACCACTGCAACCTTAGTGTATTTACACAACAACTGCTAGGAAATATTAGAATGTTCTCCTCCGTAGCCGATGATGATTAACGTTAGAATTGAAACAACCAATCATCAACTGTACATTATTATCACAGGACTGTAAGTTGGACCCCCCAAATGCTGCACAGATTGCATTCAGCACTCGTATATCATCCAAATATGATGTAGTAATCTTTTATGTTACTCATGAGGCAATGAGTAATTGGGAATAAATGTAGATAAATTTGGTAAAAGAATTTTGAAAGACTGTGCTCGGTCTTTCCTTCCAGGTCCAATGGTCAGTCGAATAGCGTGCCTTTGGGAGAAACGATGCAAACCAATTGTTCTCAAAGAATAAATGCGGGGCCAGTTACCGACTGTTCACAATATTAAGCAAAAAATATATCATTTCGTTATTCATAGTGATTTTATGTTTCGTGAAACTTATTAAACTTATTGAGCTTACATCATACAGTGCATTGCCAATTTTTCTTGAGCATGTGAGAGAGTAAATTTTTTCGTGTGATTCTCTTCGGTGTCAAAATGGTAGGAACTGTGATGAGATCTTTTCTAATGATTGCTATAAGCAGTATGATCTTCGAAAGATTTGATCAATTGACATCAGTAAAAGGTGAGTTAAAGGTTAAATATCGGATGGACTCAGGCAATCGACTGTCTCCCGTTTGTCAAGAACAAAATTAAAGCATTCATCTTGTGATCCGTGAATTTCAAATTCGCTTGTGATTTGTTGAGGTGTTTTTTGTGACTGGCGCTTACCAAAGAAGAATGTTACATAATTTTTCTCTTTTGCTTAAATCGTTAGTGCATTTACTGTTACCGATAGATTCATGAGTTAGTTCATGAGCCAAGGCTTTCTACCAGCTTTGATAAAATATAAACCCTAAATCTTTCGAAATGATGCATTTTAAAAGATTCTAGAATCTCATATCCTACGTATCGATCCTCTAATTGACCCACTGCATACATCTTATGTGAGCAGCCGTAGATTATGAAGTTGTATACATAAGCGATGGTGAGGGTATAATTGACTTGCCTCAAATCGAATACCCAGTTGACGAGGTAGTACTTCGGCTTGGTGCAACTTGGAACGTTACCTGTATGTGTCGTAAGCCAATCGTATGGACAACTTTTGAACCCGAGTACCGATGGGTAAGCGTTTTTGTCGACTAAAATCTATTATTTTATGAATGTAGGTAGATTTACCGAGCTTTACGTCATTAATAACATTCGCAGGACCCTCCGAACATCACCATTTTCAACTATAATACAACGGATATTGAAATGCCATATGGAATCAAGCTTATTATTTCGAACGCATCTGCATTGATGGTTGGCAGATACTACTGTGTACATTCCGAAAAGCAACATGACTATTTAGATGAAACGATAGTTGAAAACGGGGCCAGCAGCATTTACGTGTATGTTGAGGATCCTCTTCATCCCATTGCGCCATCTCCATATAAATATTACAATTATGGACATAAATTGTTTGTGCCCTGCAAACCTTCGTATCCAGAAGTAGAGCTGGATTTGTGTGTCCATTCACTCCACGTAAGGTTTTACGAGGAAAATCAAATATAAGATATTGAATTAAAATACATATGTATGGTTTTCTAGCATCCTCTTGACTGCATGGCGACTTCGGATCCAACAAAAGGGTTTTCCCTTTTATTAAGCAACTACGTTACTGTTGTAGAAATTTATTGCCAAGCAAATGGTTGGGATAAACGAGTATATTTGGTAGAAGTACCAGAATGTACGTTTGTTTTTCTCATTTACTAACCTATCAATATGCCATGATTAGTCATAACAACACATAAAAAATAGATTTGGGTGTACTCACCTCTCATATACAATCAAAAATGCAGGTATCGATCGGAGAAAACTAACAATGATTGAAAATTCACGTGTTGTAAAGGTTGATGTAGATAACGAAATACAAACATTGCGAGAATATCTGCAAAAATCTAACATCTAACAAAAATCGTGATCTAACAAAACAAACGTCGATTTTTCGGCTGAGTAACGTAAGATCTTCTGAACTGCTGAAAGTAGCAAAATGTGCGATATTAACTAGGTTTTCAACACGATTATGATAATGAAATATATTTTTTTCATTCTCATAATATTCAAAATGTTACTACCGACTTTTCCAAATATATTTTTTCACATTCTAATGACCTTTACAATATATCTTTTGTACTATACTATATGTGCTTTCAAACTACACCTAGGCACTGTTATATGTAACTAACACTCAGATTCTTAAAAAGTGTATAGATTTTTTGTTACATAAATAATTGACCGAAGGCATAAATATAACATAAGCCCGTAAAACTTATGCAGTCATTCTTATTTATTGAACTGTATTGGTCTGTTATTATTCCATGCAATAATTGAATTTCCCTAAATTTTGCAGCAAGAGTACCAAAACTAACTATCGACAGTGATGCTGGCGATCAGGTTCCCATTGGGCGAAGCGTTCAACTCACGTGCCAGGTCGAAGATATTTTTGATAACGGCTATCATTTAACGTGGGACGTGCCTTTAAGAATCCAGCGCAACGAGACTGTAAGATATTTACTATTTCAAAAGATTATTGAATCAGTTTTGCTGTGAGATATCGTTTGTATCTTCCGTATTATTCCAGAATAATAAAATATTTATTGGACCAGAATATGGAACAATCAGTATGATCAACATGGACGACTATTCCAGATACATTTTCACACGTCATCTCATGATTGATAATGTTACTCTAGCGCACAAAGCATCTTATCGTTGTGTAGTGGTTGATCGTGAAAACAAAACTTACTATCACAACTTTAAGCTGCATGTACGCGAAACGCCGGATGACTTCGTTATACTTAGCGCAGCTCACAATCGAACGATAATCAATCGAAGGATTATGTGGGTGGATGGAGAAGTTAGACCGATTGAAATCATAATCCAGTATACGGCGTATCCAACCAGAATATCCTATAAATGGTTTAAAGACAAAGGCCTCATAGATAGCAACGATATAGAATTTTATAAAGTAGATAAAAGGAAAAACTATATCAAACTGAAAATCATGAAACCGTCAACCTTGAGTACGGCTAATTATACAGTCAAAGTCGTTGCAGGAACCGCAAAAGCGAAGTACACCATGTCTGTTTACGTCCACGGCAAGCGAACCTCCTGTAAAGAAGTATTAGCCGACCTTCTAATTCCAACAATATTTCTCAGGTCGGCCTTTCCTGGATATGGATAGCAGAAGAGCGAATAAAGGGGAAACGGTTGAATTTCGGTGCAATGTCCAAGCTTATCCGCCACCGGAGGTGAGTTTTATGTTCCAGCCGTGTAAGGAAATACCCTGGCGAAAATGTAATGGCGTCAAGGATACAGAAGCAATATGGCAAGTAAGTAGCGTTTATGTAGCAATCTCAATAATTGTCAAAAATTTAGTAAGCAATTATGAATGAAAATGAAAATGTTATGTTTGGACAACCGGTAAACTGGTCAACCAGTGTTTTAGAAAATTATTTTAATTGATTCTTCATAAACAGGTAGTGACAAATAAGTGGTATGACAAGTGGCTGGGTAACGTGCAATTCAAAGTAGCGTACCAACTGGTTGTCGATGAACCTGGAGTCGTATACTGCAACGCTAACAATTCCGAAGGAAATTATACGACCCAGGCATATTTATTGATGGAAAACGTTTCCGATTTTGTTCAATTGAAATTGGTAAAACCAAAGGGATTAATTACTGTAGGAGATAATGTTACGTGCATCTGTTCAGCATTTACTTTCATGGATACCGTTAACGTGAGATTCGAGCATAATGGAAAAGAATATAAAGATCCAGGGAAACAGTTCGATTCCCCCGGCATTTCGAAAATGCGGAACGTCGAACTGAAATTGTGGAATGTTGGCCTGAATGATACGGGTAACATAGCATGTAAAGTTAATTACATACACAGCGAGATGGCAAAAGAAGAAAGATTTATCCACATGGAAGTAATAGAGGCTACTGCTCCTCGATTGCGTTCTGGTGCGATCAATCAGACTTTAATCGTT
The DNA here is from genome assembly GCF_943734745.1 of Anopheles darlingi. Lineage (NCBI taxonomy): Eukaryota > Metazoa > Arthropoda > Insecta > Diptera > Culicidae > Anopheles > Anopheles darlingi. The sequence continues at coordinate 65,991,494 of NC_064874.1, forward strand.
GACGTATTTGATCGCATTGAATTCAATTGCGATGTTATTGGAACACCTGATCCGGATATAATTTGGTACAAAGATGGAGCGCTTTATGAGTACATTACGAGCAATACAAACAATGCGACATGGATCATAATCGATAATGCGATTCTAACTCATTCGGGTCTGTATCAATGCGTTGCAAAAAATAAGAAAGGAAGCATGATGATCACCAGGAATGTTACCGTACAAAGTAAGTAAGCTGTCGGCCAAATAATTTGAATATGTTATTAAAGCATTTCGTGACATTTTATCTTCTACTCCAGCAAACAATTCGAACCAGCCGATATTGTACCTCACAGTGGCGCTTCTTTTTCTTCTAATAATAGTCATCGTGTTGGCTTATCTGATTTACTGCAAAAACATGAAGAAACCTTTCGGTATTCCAATCTTAGTAGACGGCAACTTCGAACGCTATAACCCCGATATAGCTCTCAACGAGCAGGCCGATCTTCTGCCATATAACCCACAGTACGAATTCCCTAAAGAACGACTGAATCTTCTCACTCAACTTGGCATCGGTGCCTTCGGTGTGGTAATGAAAGCAACAGCCGCTGGTATCAAGGAACACGAAGAGACAACGACAGTTGACGTTAAAATTGTGAAGAACAAACACGATGGTGTTTCTATGCGTGCCCTTTTATTGGAGCTCAAGATAATGGTATATATAGGTCGCCACCTGAACGTGGTGAACCTTCTTGGAGCCGTCACGCAAAACCTTTCAAATCGTAAGTTGCTGACAGCACTCTAGCCTCCTTGTTCGTTTGTCATTTGCCATCATGGCTCTCTTTGCAGATGAGCTGATGGTTATAGTCGAATATTGTCCGCTCGGAAACTTACAAGATTTCCTGCAAAAAAATCGAGAGTGTTTCATGGATCGGATAAGCCGTCAAACGGATAAGCTAATAAAATCAAATGAACAAGATTGCTGTTATCAATATAACGTGTAAGTACAACCCGGTATCCACAAAGAGTCTTGGCTCTTGTGTTGATGATATAATGCGCCTCACACTATATAATAAGTTTTTAATTGTTAATGTGTTCTTTTTTTTGTTATTCGCAGTCAAGGGTTGAAATACGTAACCTTATTATTTTCTACAAACAATCTAAACAATCCCGACTCTGGTGGCCGGACTGATATGTCTGACAACGAACAATCTTCTCGAATAAATGATGCACGCACAGAATGTCTAGAAGTGCAGCAGTCCGGGAATGATTGCGTAGCTCCCTTACGACCATTCAACACAACAGATCTCATCTGTTGGGCAGCGCAAGTGGCAAGCGGGATGGGATACTTAGCTTCTCGGAACGTTATGCACGGTGACCTAGCAGCACGTAACATTTTATTGAGCGATGAAAATGTGGTAAAGATTTGCGACTTTGGACTGGCCCGCCGGGTTTACCGACAAAATGTATACAAGAAAAAGGGCGAAGCTTTGCTACCATTCAAGTGGCTAGCAATAGAGTGCATCAGGGACAATGTATTTAACACTCAGTCGGATGTATGGGCATTCGGTGTAGTTTTATGGGAGCTATTTTCCCTCGGTAATACACCGTACCCCGGGCTGGAAGCCAATCTGGAGTTGTACCAGATGCTACAGGATGGTTATAGGATGCAAAAGCCTCGTTTTGCCAATCAAGAAATCTACGATATCATGCGGAGTTGCTGGGTAGATGATCCGCGTTCACGACCATCGTTTACAGATCTCAAGAGCCAATTCAACGCCATGATGCCCCAAAAGATGCTAGATGTATGTAAAGAGGTAAGATTGATGTTAGCCCGTTTTTAACTACATTTCCTTGTAGCGTTTATTTAGACTGAACGAATCGTACCTTGCAACGAATGCTGAGGGCACAAAACGAGATGTAACAGACCTTCCTTTTCCTAGGGACCCTGCTGCAGTTCCTTCGGAGCCGGATTATGTGAATGTTACAAAATCTTCTGCTCGTTCATGTAAGCATCCTTCGAAAGTGAGCATATTCTTCCACCCATCCCACATTACTTGTTCTGTTCTCTTGATACAGCACCTGATGCTCAACAAACCAACTTAAGCCAAGTAACAGAAACCCAAACGAATGCTGATGGAGATACTGCTGACGATAATGATGCTGCATTGCCATACAATCCATTGAACTTAGAGACTGTAGATACTTCCAACAATCAAATTAATGAGCCAGTTTGCATGAAAACAATCAAAGAGAAGGCTAAAACTGAGCCTTCTAGCTTAAACGAATCGTTAGGCAGCACTAAAGAGCACCAGATTGCCAATGCTACAGTGCATAATGCCGTCACTAATCCATGTTATATCGAAATGAAACAGTTTAACGAAATGTCTGATGACTTGTAAACGGATCCGATACGAGTTTTTGAATGTTATTGCCACGACGCATTTTTCCCTGGAGCACGGGACTTTTGCATTGAATTTATGGTCTGGAGATGTTCATTTTCTAATCAAGCTTATCACAACTCCAATAAATTATGTATTATTCCTACGATATCCAGTGCAAGTAAAAAAATGTAAACAACTGTAAATCTTCATTGGAATTTCTAATGTAATTTTGGCTTTAAAAGTATTACAATGAGACAACAGACATGATAGCCTTAATATGCAATGTTATAGTGCGTAATCATTTATGACAAAAGCTTAGTAGTACCGCAAGTCCGCGTATGAATAAAACATGTTTTTTGTGCCCTCCCGATCGCAGGTTCCATGGTGTAACGGTTAGCACTCAGGACTTTGAATCCTGCGATCCGAGTTCAAATCTCGGTGGAACCTCTCTTTTTCTCTATGGTGGAGTCCGCTTTTTTATCCAGTTGCCGACAAAAGAACCAACAAAAACCAAGAAGATTCTATCCGCACACACACACACACTGCACACTGGAAAGTTCTCTTGCTGTGGATGGCAGAAAGCGTAGTCGGTGGAAAAATGTAAAAAACTTCAGCCTGAGGGGGCACCCGGGTTTGAACCGGGGACCTCTCGATCTGCAGTCGAATGCTCTACCACTGAGCTATACCCCCCTCGATTATGTGCCAAAAACGGTTAGATTAAAACTCATAACAACAATTTTCTCCTTCTAACCGTACAAAACGTGAAAATCTGGGGTCTTTATGATGAAAAGCTTGTAAAATATGTTACCTTGTAATAAAATAGCACCACCGTCCACTACATACCAACAGAAACGTGCCGTTTACTCATACCACTTGACTTTTCTACATCTCGCCTCTCGCTCCTGCGGAGCTTTCAAAAACGGTTTTCCACGGGCGTGGTTTATACCGGATGATGTGCGCAGGACCTGCCGCATCCATTCGTTTCCCTCCGCTCGCCTCGGCTTCGTCGTTCCCCTTGAAGAGGACAGCGTGCCCGCTGTACATAAGGTAGTATATACCTGTTTGACGCGTTCGCTGCTCCCGGTTGAGTTTAATGTGAAAATGAAACATTACGGTTTTCATCTTGCCTCGTTGTTGTGCCATTAGCAAGGATCTCTTTCGTCCTTCCGCTCCACCACACCACACTGTACATGCTATTTGACGAGCAGTAGCAATCATCCGCCCATCCCCCCCCCCCCCCCCTTCCTCTCACGCAGTAGTATATGGTCGTCGCCTGAAGCACTGTGTTACGGGAAGGCATTATGGTTTCATTTAGAACATTGAAAATCATCGACATCATTCACATCCTACGGGGGTGGGCATGGAGTGGGTGTGGTAGGTACGACAGGCGGCCATGTCCGTGTCCATGGTGAAAGTTAATAAACGAGCGCATCAAACGATAGCTGCTAACCTGCCCTTTCCGCCACAACCACAGCCGGTGGTGACGCAGTCGTGAGGTAAAATGTACTTTTGATAAACAGGTAATCAGCAACCATCATCAACGATGCGCCTACGTAATCGATTTAGCAGCCACCTCAACCCACACCCGCCACACTCTACCGTTGCTTGAAAGCTAATGATTCCCTGCCACGGAGAGGAGGATAATTTTCCGTAAAACTCTTCTTCACTCAAACTTCAACACTCAAATACGATGCGCTGCTTATCGTAAAAGATGAAATACTAAATTAAAGCTCTTCTACCGGGATTTGTCACCAGAGCTAATTAGCGAACCAGTATGCGTGCGTGTGTGTGTGTGTCACGGCGAGGAATTGGTCGAGCAATTCAATGAATTCGCTTTCCGGCCGTGCCGCGGGGACCGCGATTCCAGCAAATGCCAGGGAATGGGGAGCATTAACAGCCGTTCCCCCCGGGGGAGCAACACAGTGCAAATTCGCCTTCGCTTACGCACTGCACATTATCGACCGCTAATTGGGATAATAATTTTATGGTCCGCTCTACCCCGGACCCCTTTTCACTCCAGGAGTTTGGGAGTGAGGCTGTAAAGCACAGCATTACTCACAACAGAGCTCGGGCGCACTGACCGTGGGGCATCAGGAACGAACATTTCCGATCGACCGCACATACGCACACCAACCACCCTGAGGACGTCAAGGACATTGTTGCCATTCCCGTGGATCTGCTGCTGCCCGGTGGTGGTGGTGGTGGCGGTGGTTGGCATTCCAGTTTGATGCGGTTGATTAATTGTAAGAATTCGCTGGATTCATGATTTTGTAATGTTAAACATTGGCGTGTTGCATTCCTCTCATTGCGGTTGGTGGTTCCAGGCATTGGAAGGATATGTTCCTGAAATTTAAAGTTGAAATGCACATTGCGTTATCAAACCATTTCAGTTATATAACTCAAGATTATGTTAAACAATATCGCACGTACTATTGTATCCAGTAAAACAACTGTTGTGGTCCTGTAAAAAGCTTCTTTTCGTTTGTAAATACTATTCTATGTCCCTGTTCCTCTTGATATTACCATTGGACACTTTGCAAGTAAAATACTGAAGCAATTAAAGAGTTTCGAGCCCTGCTGCCCTGTCAACTACGCTACGACGCTAATGATAATGAGACGCCAGCTAATTGGTTTACAGTGAACAATTAGCGCGCTTCCGCGCAACCAATCACTCACAGAAACCGTAATCGCAGCCTTTTCACGAAAACCTAATCTGCAACAAAATCTGACCCCCCGGGGGAGGGGCGCGAGGGATACTCTTTCACTAGACGTGGAGTAAATGCCATTCTCGTTTGGATCCCGAAAAGGGCAAAACTCATCTAAAAGGATCAACACGCAGTGAGGCAGTGTGCAGGAGCAGCAGCAGGTCCTGGATGAATTTCATATCAACTCACCCTGGTTGTCCGCTCTTCCCGCCCGAGTTGACTCACACTAATTGGCAATAAAGCGCCATCGCAAAACTGACAGATCTGTGATCTGTGCGAGGGACCGGGACACGGGCGTTCACCGGAAGGACGGAGCTGATAAAACATAATTTTGCCACAATTTAGCAGACAATTTGTGCGCCTCAATCGTCGCTCGGGAACAGACCAGGGAGAAATGATGAGGAGAAGAGATGCCGGAGCTGAACCTGGCTATGTACTAGTCGTCGTGATTGTGGTGTTTGTGCCAAACGACACAACTACAACCCCTCTGCGGAAAGAAGAAGGACCCTCTTGTTCCTTCTGCTACTCCCTCCGAGCAGGATCTCTCGCCCCGTTTGCCCCCGGGTTTTGTCTGTACATAGCAGCCATGGCACGGTCGTGTGTTCGGAGGTACTTTGAGAGCTACATAATACAACCATCACCATCAACGCCAGCGTTGCCCGCCCATCCCTTCGATCCCTTCGGAACGACATCCCGACGGCTCGTTAGGACGGCCCATCGCCATCGCAGTCGTCAACAGTCGTCCGTGTGGCACGGTGGTGAAAGGATCTCCTCCAGCAGCAGCAGCACGCCACGGATACAGATAGACTCATTGGCGAGGCTGTAGGGAACTGCATCGGACGGACACTTCATCCAACGAGTGCCATGAGGATACGGATTTCCGGGAGCATCAAGCGAAGAACGAACTGTCCACCAACAAGCAAGTGAAAAGTGATCAGTTTCTTAGTACAAGTGCGCGCGCGCGATCTCGTATGTGTTGTGATCATGTGCACTACGGATCAGCGGATGACACAGCAGCTGCATCCCGGCTCGGGGCCTCTACTGGTGGCCAACGGCATGTGTAAATCCCCGACGATGGCGACGGCCATCTCCGTCAAGACACCGTTCTCGATCGAGGATATTCTGTTCCAGAATGGGGCCGCCTCGGCCGGTGGTCAAAGTCCGCGAGCGGCGGTCGGTACGGTGGCCAGGGAAGGTTCTCCGTTGTCCGACGGTGAACCACTACTACCACCGGATAACACCGACACGTCCGTGACACGCGCCGCTCGATCTGCCAAACATTCACCAAACTGTTCCAGTTCTTCCTCGTCCTCCTCGTCGTCGCCATCCTCTTCGTCGCCGGTGTCGTCGGTCAGCAGAGATGGTGGTGGTGTCAGTGAGAAGGTGGCACCGAGTGGTGGTAACAACCGTGGAAAACCTAGCGCTAGTAATGGTGCGTATGCTAGTGTGACTAATCGAAGTGACAATCAACATACCGGTGGCAATGGTAAACAGCAGTGCCACCCGAATCAAGCGGCCGGTGCGGGATTGCCGTGCCGTGCGGAAGAAGATTACCGGAAAGTGTTGCAATCGGAAAGGTGAGATGCCGTTTGGTGTTGCTTTGGATATGACGCTCTCGGTTGATAATCTATCTTGCCCGAAAAAGAACATAGCATTAGATCGGTGAATGTTCGTTTCTAGCTGCAAGGCTAGTAGCCGATTGCCGTTTAGAATTCCTTCGATTCCTATATTATTAGCTACTCTTAAACAAGTTGATATCAGATGTATCTTTAAGAGATTAAATTTACATTCGTCCTTTACGGAATGTAAAAGTATTGATTTTATCAAACGAATATGATCATCAACCACCTCTTTATGCATCTCTTTCGTGTGTTTCAATACTGTTTCTCAAACGATAATGAGTCTAGTGCTTAAGTATCTAGCACAAAATCGCCTAAAGCCAAAGTTAGATAGTCCTAATTAATTGTGAGGAATAACACACAAATAGAAAAGAAGAAATGTGAAGAATAAGTTAGAACGGACTGTTTTTGAAAGTTAAAACTAACTTTACAGTCATACAACACACAGAGTAGACGGTAAACACATTAAACTACATAACTACACCAAAAAGATGTAAAATGCAAGAGAAATGTCTTGTCATAATGGGTATTTCGTTCAAGCTAAACCATTAGATTCAAGAGTTATTTAAAAAATTAAACAACCGATAAAGAATAGAAATGAAAAATGTTTTTAAAACATTCATTGTATTATGTAGGTCAATTAATTAAAATCGAGCACTGATAGCCAGATAATGAAAAGTGATCAGTAAAATTCTGATGAAAGACTCTCCAGTCCGGTAAAAGCGTTATTCATCTGGCCTTCTGGTCGTGCCCTTTGACATTCAAAAACCATCAATTGAGTTTACAAAACATTTTATGGCCTGCTTTTCCATCGACCTCCATCCATCCCTAGATACGGTAAGCTCGGTGCTTCACCTCTCATTCCACATACCGTCTCCATGGCATCGCATCCCACACAACCTTCTTCGGGGCAACCAGGACCACCTCCAGCGCTACCGAGTGGTGGACCGCCCGGGACGGGCAGTCCTTCCGGTGGACCGGTGCAGTTTACCAGCGGACCGTCGGCCGGTGTCCTGTATGCCGCCAATCCGTACAACGATCCTGCCTACCTACAGATGGCCCTCGGTGCCTATCTGGCCCCCTCGTCCACCGGTTACAAGACCGTCGATCCGTACTTTCTATCGCAAGGTACGTACCGTTCGGCTGACCACGAGTGACCATCGAAAGCTAAAGGATACCCCGCAATGGTCCCATTTGTTTGCCAAAGTATAATTGAGTTTTGGAGAACCAAAGGAGTTTGTCCTTTGGTTCGATGGTGATGAGGACATAGTTAATTTAGTTTTCATTTAATTTTTTCTCGATTTTTCTCCAACCTGTATGTAGGCATCTTTGCCAGCTCATCGCTCTTTCCCGGGGCCGGCTGTCCGGACATAGCGCTCGGTCTTGGTATGGGCATGAGCGCCCTGCGTCACTGTCGACGCCGTAAAGCTCGCACCGTCTTCAGCGATCCGCAGCTGACCGGTTTGGAGAAACGCTTCGAAGCCCAACGGTAAGCATTACCCGGTCGATTGCCAGGGCGGGGTGTTGTAACTGAAAAAGTTGGTCTGAACAGAAAGGAAATTTGATGGCCAGTGTGCTACCGTAGGAACATGTTTTTTTTTTTGTGGAACCAAAACTTTCTCCTCGATAATGATACAATAAAAAATACCTTTCATTTCGACAGCTACTTATCAACACCGGAACGTGTCGAGCTGGCGACGGCCCTCGGACTCAGCGAGACGCAGGTCAAAACGTGGTTCCAGAACCGACGGATGAAGCACAAGAAACAGCTACGACGCCGGGAGGTGAACGCCACTGCTGGTAAGTGTCAGCTGAACTGGACTGGATGGTCTTCAAATTCAATTGAACCTTCTGACCGAACTTCGGGACGAATCCTTTTATCCAATGCAAAATGGTGGCCATCCGGTGGCCGTCCATGCCGAAAGTTTCTTTCCAGAAGTTTGTGCTCCAACCCCGTGGTTGGTCCAGAGAGTGTCTTAGTAACTTCTACGGCGCGGTGGGCTTCATTTTATGCAAAAGAACGAAGAAGAGAACCCTTTCCCGAAGGACAGGCGGACCAGTTTAGGTCCAGGCACAAATTGAATTACCAAGTCAAAGACGCTCGCCCGGCCTGGTGGCCATTTTCTGCCATTTTGGGTTGGGCTTTTTAAAACGGAAGGATGGTTTAGGGAAGTGAACACTTTCTTGGAAGACTTGGCGCCCACTTCTGGGGACAACACAAGCTAGGGTAGGGATTGCTTTTAAGAAGTCCACGAAGTCCAACTTCCGCACCAAACCGCACTGTACTAGCAACGCCATTTTCCCAGAGACCAGAGTAAAGTGCACCGAACATTCCACTTGACAAAGAGATTCGAGCACCTGACTGGATGGCATACCAGGTTACTCGCCGGTTGCCAGGGCAACTGCAGTGGTTCCGTCTATTGTACTCCTGCGCCGTACAATCTTCAATTCAATCGCTCGACCGCCGCTTATGGAAACGAGTGGAATATTGAGGGCCGTAGACAGACAAAAGGTCTTTTCCGGTTTGAATACTAGCGGCGCTGTAGTAGGTCGCCAGGGACTCTTGTCGAGACCGGGATACGCCTGAGGGGACGCTAGCACGTCGAGCACAAACTTGAATGACTTTGCGGGAGATCCTAGAACCTTATATTGGAATCGTCCATTGTGCCATATCCTCGGGAATACGGGTATTGGATTCTTGGGAAAAGGTTCTTTTGTGTTCCGTTAGTAGTCTTTTTGTCCGAGCCAAACCGGGACGCTTTGGAATTCTATGGATCGCTCCAAAAGGATTGACAACTAATTCCTTTCAGAACCGATCGATTTCTCACGCACAGATACGAACGGCACGAGTGGAACATCTGGCGGTAACACTGGCGGTAGTAGCAACAACAGCAACACCAGCAGCAGCAGTAGCAACAGTAGCGCCACCAGCAACGTCAATACCAGCTCCACCAGTACCAGTTCAAGCGGCTCAGGGCGTCTTCATGGACCTTCCACTTCCACCTCTTCTGGTTCAACTTCCTCGATCATCTCCTCGGCCGGTGGAGCGATGGTGGAGAAAAACGGATTCACGGCGTACGGTGGCAAGCCAACGGGTGGCGCGTTCGGATCAAAATCTCATCCACCATCATCCACCGGAAGTGGAGGGGCCGTATCACTGAAAACATTAACCAACATCCCACCGGGCAGCGATGGTAGACCGCTTCACTCATCGTTCAGTTTGGTAAAGCGTGCGGCTGCCGTTGCGGCTGTAGCGGCCATGAGCAACGGTGCTCCATCACATCTGCCTCCGCCGGTCTCGATGCATGGTACCGTTGGACAAGGACCTCATCCTCCTCCTCCTCTTCCTCCTCCTTCTTCTGGTGGTGTGCATCATCCCTTTCCGTCGCACCATCCATCTCATCCGCACGCACAACTGCTGCACTCCCATCCGTATCAATCGATGGTTCCGCATCATCAGCACCAGCTAGGACATCCGCTAGGTCCACCGCATCGTACCGGTGAACGAGCTTCACTAAGTCCCGATCCGGATGATGAGGAAGATGACGATTTACTGAACGATAGTGAGTCGGATTGTAGTGACGTCGATATCATCGGTGACGATCAGGGTTACATGACGTAGGACGTGCCAGTAAGGTTTAGTTGGATAAAGCATAGAGTAGGCTTAGCTTAGAGAATGAGTCAAAAGAAACGCCGCGCTAGTCATAGAGAGTAAGGTGCAAATGATCGTCTGTCTCATCTGTAAAGCCGTAACAATGGGTGCAACAATTAATCATAATCAGAGAGTAATAAAAAACCAATGCTTGTAAATCGAATGTAACATAAAGTGACTCGTAGTGGTTTTGCGTCTTCACCGTCCGTCAATATCTTGGTCCGAAAAATCCTTTCCATCTACTTTTAAACCTCCAATGTAAGTTCTAATTATGACCGTGGAAGAACCATTTTAATGTACTGTTCCGTATGGCAGCCATAACGAGGTCAAGCACTGCAGCTAAAAAAGCGGATCGAAAATTGACCAATTTTCCGGCCACATTTTCATCAGACCCCGAGATGGGCGGAGCCAACGCACTCACCTGATTGTGTGCGAGATACACATGGCGGATGAGTTGGTATATAAGGACACGTCTCAAAGCTTCACCAAAGGACACACACACACACACACACACAGACTGGCTGGCCTCGAATCCTCGGGAAGGAGGAACGAGCGAAGATTATCCCCTGTGGCACTTGCCACTTGAGAATGAATGGCTTCTCGTTGCCCTGGGGGGCCAGCGGGCGTGCGCATCGTTATCCTTGCCAGCGAAAAAATACAACCCTCACACACACACACACACACACGGGCGCGCATGTGTACATATGTCCTCGATCTCCTCGCTGTCCAGTGGAAACCTTGGCGTTCAACTAAGGATCTCGCCGGGAAGCGAGGAAAACTCCTGCCACTTCGCTTCCAGGAAAATCTGGAAAAGCAGAGAGTGAGATAGCGGGGGGGGGGGGGGACACAAAAACATTCTGCCGCTCATTAGTTCCAATTATATTTGATGAAGATATGGCAGACCCCGGAACACGGTATACCGTGCTCGTGACGGCGCTCGTTTGGCATTTTTCTCGTTTGTGGAGTCCGCTCGTTGGAGCGCAGTTGTTGACAGTGGGCAGGAGGGGGAGGGGGGGGAGGTGAATGTCAGGAGAGGGGTTTGGGAGGATGAAGTGTGTTGGTTGTATGGTTGATGTGCGCCGACGACACAAACATGTACGTGCGCTTCGCCAATCAACCCGCTGGCGTCACTGATTCGCCCGTTCAGGAGGAAGTCGGAAGTCAGTCATCCGAGGGGCTACGGCGGGGCTACTACTGATGCTCGGATGGGGATGGGGTATGGGTTGGGTTGGGTGTTGGCTAATTCGTTTAGGACCTTCTACCACAAATCATCTTCTGATTGAGCGCATTATTAAACTTTATGACCGCGTTGTGCAAAAGAAAAGGAAACGTCTCGACCGCTCGCCGTCGTGCCTTCTTCTTCGGGTTTCCGATTCGTTAGCTTCCGTGAGCATGCGGGATGAAGCGGGATGGTGGAAGGGAATGGAAAAAGGAATTTTCCATTTTCCTGCAACTAATTGGGTAGTAGATGGTAGAAGAAAATGTCTGAATATTCGTCAAACGTCTTTTTATGAATAGAAAGTGTGTTTGATATCAATCTGCAGGAAGTATTCTTGACTAGAGCCTAGTTATGATGAGAAACTTCGAATTTTGATTAAAAGATTACTTGTGGTGGTAGAAGAAATCGTTCAAGTGATAGGAATAGTTTGCAAGTATAGCATTTAACCTGCAACCCAACATTTCGACCTTAGACAGTTGTTTAACACACATTTTGAAGATACTTCCCCTACACCCGGAGCTTATAATCGATCCAAACTCATTAGCACGATCACTGTCTGTCGCTTCCATCTCGCGCAACATTTTGAAACAGTATAGCTGTGAGAACAACCGATACGCGGTAGTACGTACGTGACACAGACACGGTTCCACGGATTCTGAACCGGTTAGCGAGGGATCCGTGCCATCATGTCACAAAGTCTTTAACACAAGCTAATTAGCGAAATGGTTGCGCTGCTGATCGGTTTGAAGTCACGTTTCGTTCCTAGCGGCGACGTCCTCAGTTTCCTGGCTTTCCAAGTTTCGCACCTTGTTCCCCGACATTTCCCATGGTGGTTTGTGTGGTTGCGATCGGCGGACGGCGGACGGGAGTGTTCTGTTCCCAGGCACCTACACAGGTAAGTGATACGATGAAGTAGGCAGAGTTCGTGTCGGTGACACTTGCCGTTTCCGGCGGAATTCTGACGCCACAAAGCGCGTCAAAAAGGCGAAGGGCGAAAATAGAGATACACCGATGCGTCGTTGATCGGTCTCGTAATGTGTGGATCCGTTTTCCGGTGGAAACGTTAGCTGAAATCAACCGTCGGGAGGTGGGCGCCGGGTCCGCCGGGGAGTTTGAGGAAAAGCAATCGGAGCAAGGACAGATTTATGCCTTTATTTTTTGTGTGAGGCGCACTTGCATGATCGGTGCATTATCGTTTTGCATCCTGCCAGCAAAGCCGTATCACCGTATCACACACCATCATTAGCGGGATGGTGAGAAGCGAGCGGGCCGTGTTACACGAAACCCACTTAACCTCTTCCGGAGTTTTTTTCATTCACACACACCTCATACCTGTCAAATTGTCAACGAGCGTCAACCCGGATTGCTTTGTTTTACTTCCGGTCCCAGGAACCTGACGAGACGCAGGAGTGACAAACTCCGAAGTGGCCCGGTGCGCGAGTGCGAGGTGAAGTAATATTCTAACTCTCACACACACATATGCTGGGCCGCAAAAGATGATGCACTGCAATTAGGGGCAATGTGCATTTTTGCACTGTTTGTTGCACTGCGGACGCCTGGGATCCGTAAAGGAGAAGCATATCCCACCTTCTGGTAGTCATTCACCGCAGCAGCAGCAGCACCAGCAGCAGCAGCAGGAAACGGGTGAAGAAGTCTCTCACACGTATTGTGACATGGAAAAGGGGTTCACGGTTAGGAGGTCGTTTACGGTAAAGGGAAGAGGACCCCGGCGGGTTCGATGGCATCATTAGGAAGGAATGTTTATTAAGCTTTTGTGTGATACAATGTATGACGCGTACGACGAGTGACAATCAACGGGGTGCTCAAGTGTTTGTTTGATGCGCAACCAAGATGGACAGATATGGTCATAGTTGAATGACCTAAGGGCTGTTAGAGATTAGATTTGATCCAAAGATGTGGTGCTCCGGCGGAAGTCTATTCTATCATTGTTATTTGAATGGGAGTCTATTGCTTCCTTGTAAACACATGTTTTGTCGACAGTAGAGAGCATAGATAGGTCGTAGGGCTCACTGTCAGGAATGATTACACAACGCACAACACTCAAGAGATGTACTTTACCCGAGCAATTAATCTCGTTAGTGGTTTAATGAGTATCAAGACTTTTTGCTGTGTAATCGTACGAAAGAAAAATAATAAGCAAACAGTCTGGAAAAGTTAAAGGAACAAAAGGTCCTAGGAGTGAAGGAACTGTTATCTCAAGCTATCATTCGAGATGCCTCCTGTTGGGGGTTGATTACTAGAAATGTTCAAGCAACTCGTCGGAAGTCAATAATGCAACAATTGCTGGATGCTGCAGGTATTGACGTACGTAACGTTGCTCGAAAACGTTATCAATTTTCTACTTTGTATAAACTACTGAGGACCATTAGGCTCAAAGAGGTACTATTCCTGACCCTGAGGAGCTCAGTTTTGAAAAAAATAATGACGATAAAAATAAAAACAAGTGGAGTGAATGGCATAACGGAGGATGAAATAGCGAGGGATATTGGAATACTACCGATAATTCCATAAAATTCAAATTCTTTTGCCTATTTACAAACGGTTATCTCCGGTTTTTCATTTCACTAATAGACAGTTAGTCGTTAGTAGTGCATCAAATGGAGTCGCTCTCAGACCAAGTAACTATCACAAACTAAGTGCAAAACATGTATCAATCTCTTTAGATCGCAACAATGCGGGCACTTTCTAACACCTTTTTTACTTCCATTCAATCTATTTTCCCAAATTCAGCTAAATCAAGCCAACAACCACTTTGGAAGCGTTTTTGCCAGTTTTTCCCTTCTTCTCACCAGTCGCAACGACAGTGAGTGGTGCGTAAGTGCGCTGTCAGACACTACCGTAGCGTTCAGTATAAAACATTTACCGCACCACTTGCCCAATACACATTTTTCCGTAGGCACATGAAATCTGCCGTACCGAAAAAAAGGGTTTGGATGCTCCGCACCAGCAGCGAAAATCGGAATCAAGTAGGGAGCTTCAGTTTTTCGCTTTGATTTACCGGGAGCACGACGGGACCGACCGACGACGGATCCCAGCATCCACGGTTCAAGGGGTCTTTATCACCCGTGAACAGAACCTGTGTGTGTGTACGCGTGGCAACACGCGACACAGGACAAATGGAAAATTGATCGAATTGATTGCAGACAGCGAGTTAGCGAACGCGCGCTTAGGCGGAGGCTTTTGCCGGTTTTTATTTTTTATTCCTATCGTTCGCTGGGATGTCACGGGACGACACATCGGGAAAGTGGTTATTTGGACTGAGTTTGGGCCAAAAAGTCAAAGGGAAACTGTAGCGGTTGGTGTGAGCGACCGGTCGCGATGGGAAATGTGCGCCCGTGGTCCCTTCAGTTCGGTTGAGTGGCGGAAACCGAATGAAGTGGCCGGAAATAGGGTGGTGCGCATGTAAATATTGTTATTAAATCAAGATACCATCAATAAAGGCGTAATTAAGCGTTTCGCAGCCGTTTAGAATGCCAAATAGGCCCGTGGCTCGTGGACGGAGACGCTGGGTTAATGCGAAAGATACCGAAACGATAAGATCGGGAGCGGAGGACTCGAAGCGAACACGCCTGACGCATCAGTTTCATCCGTTTCGGATAATTCAAGTATAGGAAAAGGGCATCAGATGCATTATGTTGGATAAATTCGTAAACAAGGTTGGAAAATCAATAGAATTTCTGATACTGTACAGTAGATACATCTACAGTAGATTTACTATAACATAATTCTCATTAGTATTGCGAATGACGTTTAATAATTTCAAGAAATAAGAAAGTTAGAGTAGTGCATTCTAGTACGATTTAATAAACAAATAATAAACAAATAAACTATATAAACTATTACATGAAACTAACAGTTTTACATAAAATATAAAATATCATTCAATTAGAAAGGTCGTATTAGATGCTCAAAAAATAATTACTTTTAAATGCTCAAACCATCGACGTAAATCAAACTTTGAGTGCAGGCAAAAATATAGGCAATTGAGATTGCAAAACGATTTGCATTTTACTCCTCAACATAAATATAGGACCACTTCTATAGAACAGTTTGGAAGAACTCTATAAAATTTCCTTCAAATGAGTTCGTGGCACCTATAAGCTGGCTTAAGCACTTAACACATGATTTCCGTTGACACACTGATCGAATGTTTGTCCAACTGACATTGATTCCTTCTCTGAATTGCTACGACCATCTCGGCCACAATCATCAATTAAGCTATCATATCGATAATGATGTGATGATTCACATGTTTAGTCTGTCGTTTTCCACCGAAGCCAACATGGCAGAATGCCATGGTAACGCACCTCTCAACCCTCTCCCTCAAAGAACGTTGAACATCCTATCGGAAACACCGAAGATAGTAGTTTGCATCGAGTGCCATAAGACAGACAGAAAACCCCTGTTCCCGTAATACAATTCAGGTGGCATTATCTATTTTGAATTGGCTTTGCCGACTTCCCGTGTCGTGTCGAGTAATGTCACGCTGGCATAGGCGGGCGGCCCTCCTGCTGCCGGCTTTTCGTCACCTTTTGTTCGGTTATTACCGGTGCCCAGGGACCCTCTTTCCCGGTGCGTTACTGATGGTAGATAGTGCAAAACGTTCTTACAAGAGGTACGCTCCGTACATCAATTGAATTGCCTTCCGTCCGCCACCTCGACCGATATCATGGCGACCAGATCAAAGGCAAAAGGGGGTCCGGTGTGCGATATGATTGTATCTCGACCCTCTTAATTATTCTTGTTTAACATCATGCTGAGGGTGGTTGGTTGAGTGATAAAGTTTGTTTGATGAATACGATAACATATGTCACTAAACGCTGATGTGCAACATGGAAATGGCCGGAAACTGGAATCAATTTTACGATTTACGTTCGCTTCCCTTAGCTTGTTCAAGCTAATCCGATATAAATTTACAATTTCTCTCACCTGTTATGGACCTGAACGAAGAACAATAGCAGTTGCTCGACTCAAGCGATTGCTGTTTGACTGGCAACGATGCCAGCGCATGGAGGGCTTTCGAAATTTAATAAAGCGTCCAGTAGGCGACAGCGATTCGCTGATAATCTCAGCCCCGGCCATCTTCTAGCAACTCGCCACAGGATATCGCCATTCGACGAATATGAAAAGACACTTCATATTACCATAACAACGCGGCACTTCCCGGCACAGTACGCTGGTAGCTAAGATTCCTTTCCGGTTTCCTCTTCCACCTCCTGCTTGACTACATGAATGTCCTTTTTCCTGCGGATAGGAAGTTCCTAGAATTTCCACTTGAACCAAACCGTGGAAAAATCGAAGAAAAAAGCAATAGCGACAAAGCGCGAAGGCATAAGTTCGTCCTTCCAAACCGGCGCCTATAAGGACAACAGCACTTGAGTTCATCGAAGCCGAGGACGATGAAGGAGAGTCAGTCGAACCGAATGGTTTGGGCACGAGATTTGAAGTGACTTTTTGCCCTCCATTCGAGACGCATAAGGGAGGAGGGTGAATGTGATGGTTTTTCCGACTTTCGATTTTCCTTTCACGCTCTGACAAGCTCGCCTCCCACCATTCCGACCTGCCCTGCCACCAGGACACCCCAATCAGCGGCTTGTTAGTAGGATTAATGGAGAATTAAGCAACAGAATTCACTGATCATGGGTTTCGCTTTGATGCGTCTCGACCGTAAAGTTGTATTTTTGGGTGCCGGCCTCGGGTGCAAACGTGATTATGTTTCGTCGCTCACGCCCATGGGCCCTCCTTGCCCTCCCTTCGCTAAGACCATTCGCGTATGGCATCGGAATGATCGGTATTCAATATGTTCCATTCCCCGCGAGTTAGCAGTTGGCGGCGGTGGGCAAGGTCGAACCGCGTGATGACGAAGGATGAATTGCAACAAATGAGATGACATCGAACAGCGGGCAGGATGGTCGTACCCCTTTCGTGTTGGGCTGTAGCGTGCGTAGCATCTCTTTGGCACAAATTTAGCGTCAATTATCGGTGACGGGTGGATGCGATTGATTTGATGAGCGCAAATTAATGTTGTGATTTCCCTGCGGCTTTCCCACTGACTCGGTGCTCGGCTGTCAGTCAGTTTTGGTTGGATTTTTATTTGGCAAAAGTTAAATCAACATTTTGATCCGAGCTGAGCAGAGTCATGGTGTTGTGAAGCAATATTCCTCTAGCTTAGTTAGTACATCATTAAGATGTATCAATTATGCGAAATAATTCCAGAAAATCTTTTCTTTTCAATTATACTAAGCTGGCTAAGTAGGTTTACAACTTCAAATTGTTATTTTAAAGCATCGCAATCATCGCTTCTAAAATCCTAGATCATTCGGAAATATGGAACTTTAATTGGACGCTGCCACAGTGCTGCCAATAGTCGGATTATCAACCTTTTAATAGCATTTTGATTTTAATAGAAATTTTTTACGGTAAGGTAACAAATGCGCTAGATCATTCATTGTTTGCATTGTTTTCTGTTTAACTATCAGAGGGAATACTAATTGTACGAACCTTCGTAAAGTCCTTCTATTTCGATTGGTGTTTTTCAGTTCCTGTTTCTAGATGAAAACCACTTGTTGAGTCCTATAAAAGATTTAATAAGATTTTAGGCCACTTTTATTATATTGAATGAATATTTAAAAAAAAGTTTAATATACCTTCTTTGGAATTGAAAAAACCCTCGTCTATCTCAATATTCTTCATGATCTACCGTTGGTGGTGCATGATGGACTTATCCGCTTATCTGGTAAGCTTCAGTTTTCACCTCATCTTTGAATGGCCCCAGTTCTAGCTATCTTTTGCGGTTTACGGAGCTCCGGCTTAAAAAAGAAATCAAATAACTGGAAAGAGAAAGAACTTGAGGCACGATTTCAATATTGTGTCGTAATGAGTACAATAGGAAAAATCCTTCTAGTTCTTGTCCTCAATAAACTTCTTTGCATTTTTTTCTAGGATCAAAATATACTCGCCTACCGCGTTTTAGTATGTGCTACATGGATTGATTTCACGTGGACGAACTCTATTCGTTCCCTGGGAAAACACTCCCTACCAGTGGCTACTGCACCGTAGCATACCGTGCAAATGCAATCACGCATGCAGCCGTCAGCCACAGCAAAAGCACAAATTCCCACCGATAACACGCTACATCTTATCCACGCTCACTCACTAAATGGTCCCGTGGTTCGCGTCCCGCTGCGAGGCTGCCATCGGGCCAATCGTCACAGTCAGAGGTGTGGTGATGGTGCAACCCAAAAAAAAAAGGCATCCCAGTAATCATGAAAAAAAAACGTGTCCCGACGTACTCTCTCTGCTACCAAAAACCCACTCGAATGCAACAATAATCCGGATAATTAACCAACAATACCGTAACATACGTCTCCGATTACGGGGCCGCCGCGTTGTGCGTGTGCCGGGCGTCATGTGGTGCTGGTTGGGGAATTATTATTAAAAAAAGGAAGCGGAACAAGAAATCACACACAAATAGTGTGGCGAGTGCGAGAACGGGAAATGCTGGCCTCAGAAGGACTTCTTGTGTTTGCTGTTGAATTGGAAATTCGATCTTTAAAAAATAGCGTTCCTAGCGGGATATGATAAACGCTGTTTGTGGACGACTTCCGGGACACCAAACAGAGGGGGCACAGGGTTGATCGAGTCATGCGGAAGCGGTGTAGAAGGATATGCGTCCTCGTGCAGGCTTTCCGAGCAGGGGTTTCCGGACTCAGCAGCAGCAGCAGGTTGGCCTGTGAATTTCCACAGCTTCCAACAGTGGTAGGAGCGTGGCTCGGTAGGAGCCGGAAAACCGACCGATAAACGTCATGTAAACAGACTAATTGATTGAAATTAGGTCCACGTGGCGTCGGTTCCCGGACCGGGTACCGGATATCGGAGTCACGCCTCGCGTGCGCGTACGGTTTCGGTACAAAATGGTTGCAGGATTTCCTTGGGCGGTTGCTTTGTGCTGCGCGATTTGACACCCGGCCACAGGGGCTGCCCT
>NC_064874.1:66018556-66021056 GCF_943734745.1 Anopheles darlingi
TCTCATCCACCGTTGGTGGAACGAGTACGTTCTCGTAGATACTGCGGCGCTCCCTGCGATACTCTTCCTCGGCGATCAACTCGGTCGAATCGCCAACGATCTCACGAGGAGCGATTTGTCTTTCCGGCGTTACCGGGGGCGTTGCGAACATGTTGCCTTCCTGCTCCTTGCGCACCGGCGAGCGAACGTTGTATGTGATGTTGATGGTTGCCTTGATCGGTGTGCCGGGTTTCGGCTTTTGACCGAACGTGGCCATCTCGACCGGTCCGACGACACCACCAGCCGTCGTTCCTTCGCCCGCACCATTCGGCGATAGATCCGGGTGTAGGTTCTGATAGCCGAAATCACTGGGCGTCATCGATTGACTAGTGTTGGTGGTGTTCGTGTTGGTCGTCGTGTTCGTGTCGGAGGTGAAGTTCGAGGCACTTAGCTTCGAGGTGCTGCCGCTCAGATCGAGCGAAAGATCCCGCTTCATGGCCTTCAGATCGGCGGAACAACGCTTACTTGGCTTCGGTACAACCGGCGGTGGCCCCGAACCATCCGCCGTCTCTTTGGCATTCTGTAGCTCGAGATGAGCGACCAGGGCACCGGCAATGTCCATTTCATCGTAGATGGGCGTGTGCACTCCGTTACTGGTCGTGTCCGTTGGCGTGTCGGTAGAGCTGGTGGACCCTACCAGCAGTGAGTAGCAGGGGCTCGCTCCTGTCGGTGACTGGGGTGTACCAGCAGTGACGGCACTCGGTTGCAACTTTAATCCACTACCCGACGAAGGCGGTGCAGATGGTGTTGGTTTCATCTGACCATTCGGATGATGGTGCTGCTGCGAGACAGGGTGATGGTGATGATGGTGATGATGATGATGATGATGATGAGGTTGCTGATGGCCAGTTTGGGCAAAGGATTCGCCCATGGCCGATCGCCGCAGCACGTTCTCGGAGCAACTACGCGGTACCGAATCACCATCAACACCGCCTTCGATGCTTCGAGCGTCCGTTACCGACGCCGTCACCGGCTGATGGTAGCTGTAACGGCCAGGATATTTCGGAGGTTTCGATTGACCGGAAGTAAGCAGAAAACTGCAAAACATAAAAGTAAAACAAGGATAGAATCGAGGGGTGACGGAAAGAGCAACAAGGACAGGGGGACAGTTTGAACGCCACGCAACTACGAAGAGAGATAGAGCGAGAGTGAAAGGTATTTGGGGAAAGGTTAAGCCAAGACATGCCAGATATGCTCTTATACATACGTCTAAAATTTACGCTAGGGATTTAGAAACAGGAGCATGGATATATAGAGAGAGATAGCGAAAGAGATAGAATAAACGCCGAAAAAACTCCGAAACAAATTTTAATCGCTGGCCTGAATTTTGACTATCCGCGTGTCCCAGAAATGAGATGCAAATGCAGACTAATTTACCTTTCATACAAGGAACTTTCGTTCTTCTTCAGCACCGGCATGGTTCCGGATACGGTTTGCTCATCGACGTTCATTGATTGCACCTTTGCGGACGTGGATTGCTGCTGTGCGGCATCCTTTTTTCCCTTGACACCAGAACCAGGATAGCTAAAACGTGTCTCCTTGATCGGAGATGTGTCATATTTCGCCTGGCCGTACTGTGTTCCTGGGTAAGAATTTCTTAGGCCCACCATCTCACCGGCTGATCCCTGGTCTCGTTCGTCGGGCTCATCTTGCGGAGCACTATGCACCTGCGCACTGGTGAAGATGGTGTTCAGCACAGCCGTACTGGAGGTGGTGGAATCACCACCAGCACCACCACTTCCGATCACCGTGTGTTCGGGGGTATTGCAATCGATGAACTGAATATCGCTCAATTGATCCTCTAGCTTATAGCGTTTACAAAGGCTTTCATCATCCTGCAGGCCGGCGTTTTCACCGGTCGGATCACCCACCATGTTCCACTGCTTGGCAGCATCGGTCGGACTGGGAATGTTAAGGCGTGGCTGCTTCTTGGGACTCGGATTAACACTGTTGCCACTGCCGATGTAATCTTCTGGTCGCGCTCTCAGTGTCCGGCGTACCGACTGCAGGGGGGAAAAGGAAAATGATCCATGTTACTCCCAGTGCTAGCCACGAATCATGCTCAAATGAAGGAGATCATCGCACGTACCTCCTTCGCTACCTTAGGACTACTCACGAGGCTTTCGCTTTCGGAGAAAATCCTCATTTCTGGCTCCTCCCGATCAAAGTTCAGCCCCAGCTCGGACAGCTCGCGTGATGGACATGTCACAGCACCACCGTTGCCGGTGGAAGTCGTTCCGCCAGTTCCGGTTCCACCGCGCATCGGTGATTGCAGCAAATCAAAGTACGAATCATGCGATACTGATCGACTGTGACCGGTAGTCCGTATGCTGTCGACTGAGTTGGACCGCATGCAGCTGCTTTCGATGGCAAGATTTTTACCATCAAATAGATCCACACCGGACGAGAATAGCAAACCTGCAAAGGAAAGAAAAAATCGATCCATTATTAGCCACTTTCC
>NC_064874.1:66026056-66093556 GCF_943734745.1 Anopheles darlingi
GTTCTGGAAGAAGGCAAGAGAAGAAGAAGAGGTAGAGTGTAAGAAAAGGCATAAAAGAAGCGTACAAGGGCTAGAAATCAATCAATCGTGCGTCCGTCGGCCGGTCGGGTCTGTCTGTCTGTCTGATTGTCTGTTTGGCTTTGTGTGAGTCCGACGAGATGCAGTTGCATTGTGTGAGCTTAGAACCATCACCGGCCGCCTGGCATTGCTCGGTTTCCTCGGGGCATGCATCCCAATGAGAGGAGATGATCTCGATCTCGCGTTGCCTCTTAACCTCTTTTTCGTTGCTGCTGGCAGGCACGCCGTGACCTCGCCCGTCTCGATCAGCGTCCTCGTGGATCGTTACTTGTTGTGCGTGAGCAGGAAATGTTAAATTTAAATGCAATTATTTTAAGGATCCATCCACTCGCTGGATCGCTCGATCGACGGTTTGGATGCCAATTGCCCACGTCCACGGCATCAACAGTAATCGCTGCATTGAACTGCCGAGCAAATGAGCTTAAATGCGTGTGAGCACTTTACAGGCACGCTGAGTGCTGCTGTGTGAGGGTCGCTTCTCTTTCTCAGTGGATCAATGAATGCAAACGACCAGCGGAAGTGCCGTCCACAAGTAACAGCAGCAGGTACGGGGCGCTACGGGGGTTCGTATCGAGAGTCCCTGTGCAGGTGGGACAACGGAGCAAATCGCAAGGCGAAAACAGGCCGGAGGGATTTATGTTAATGCATATCACCACCAAGGGGACGACTCTTCTGCCATGCAACCAAAGTCATTCTTCGCTTTCAACTGATACGCTCTCTAGCTGCTCGGGAACGCCTTTAGCCAAAGGCGCGCACCTGAATCGATGATGGTGAAGACAGGAAGAAGCCCCACACACGCACCCTTTGCGCAATGAGAGACGACCGGTGCAATTCTCAGGGCTTTGCAGGGCTTCGGTTGTGGCCATTCGATTTAATATATTCCGTTTCAATCTCACCGATGGACGCTCCGCTAGTCGACACCGGGACCAAGGGCACACGTTGCCCATCATGAATGGCGGAGGTTCCTTCAGCTTTTGCGCAGGAGATAGTATATTTCATTAGAATGCAACTTCTTCAACTTCTACTTTGACTCGAGGCCGAGAGAATGGTGCGAGTAGAAGAAATGGAAATAATGCAATGAAATATGCATTCGATTTGTGAAGCGTAAATCGTTCCTGCACTCCGCCGCCCCCGGGGGTGGGTGGTGGTCAATCGGTAACCTAAGAGTCTGATTCGCCGAGTGGGGGAGGGGGAATAGCTTCCGTTTGCACGCAAAGCCACACCGAGCTTAGGGCGCGCGCTCGAGCGCGATTTAGAGTGTTATTGTATGCTAAAAGGGTGGCTCTTTTACGGGGTGCGGGGTGGCGACGAAACCGGTGGCCATCAAACCAAATCGAATCGAACACGATGGCCGCACCCCTTCACCGCCTCCCCAGCTCTTAAATGGCTCTTTGTTCGCTTACTTCCATCACCCTTCCCGCGAAAGGTGTATGTGCACGAACCCAAACTCTCTGCGCGATCTGTGGCCTGACCGAGAGAGCTCCAGAGGAGTAGAGCCGCGCCCAGGGTCTTGGATAGCGACCCAGTTTCTCAATCGTCCACCAAGAGGCCAATTTATGGTGGCCACTACGCCACCACTGCAACGCTACAAGTCCGCCCGCGACTTCTCAATGGTCATTCCAAATATGCTGCTGCTGCTGCTGCTGCTGCACCGTTTATGCTGCACACTATGCGATCGACGTGGTCGTGGCTGCCGCACGCTAGCAAGTGATTCGTCGCCCTTTTAAGGGCAAATTGGGTAAGGCGTTGGTTGGGCTTCGGCGTCGCGCTATCATTCATCCGCTTGCCGTTGCATTGCCGTTGCGTTGTTGCCAACATGAACGGCCGTTCCTTCGGCTTATCCCGTCAATCATCATAAATCGCGTTGCATGACACGTAGGCAATCACGGTGCAAATCGTCGGTGCTCACACCGAGACCGAGCCGCTAACGATACCTGTGATTGAGGATTGAAGTCTGGCGACTGAGGCTGAAAAGACAAATTCCTTTCGCACATTAGATATCGATTTTAACGAAAGGTGCTCCCTTAGCGGCATTAGCAGCACCTGGGGAACTCCACTGCTATGCGCCCCATCATCAGCCTGTGGCTGTTAGAGCCCGGAGTGTGTCACGAGAAGTTATTCACTCAAAACTCTGATTTACGCACACTTCTGTTCTGAGCGCACCTGAGTGAAAAAAGGCGAAAACTCTCACGGAATGCACCCTCTGGCCTGGTTTGCTCACACACTAGTAGCTCACACATTACTCGACCACCTCCATTTGCTCCAAACTCGCAGCAGCGCGCGACCAATTAGTGATTCCACGATGTCACGAGGGCACCAGGCGACGATGGAGAGGAGTAGCTACTCCAAATGGTTCGACATTGATCAGCCGGACTCGCCGGAACCGACGGAATCGGCGGAGCAAGGGGAAGACCATGGCCGCAATCGATACTGCGATGCGATACGATGTGATGCGCAATTGGTGCTCGTTGGTTCGCCCATTACGTGCCTGGGCTGTACAATCATCATCCTCATCGTCCACCGTCGGCTCGCTACACTACGTTCGATCTCTTCCAAATAGGCGATTCGTGTGGTCGCCGCGTCCAGAAATTGCGCAGCGTTTGCTTGACTCTCGACACAAATCATGCAAATATGCGCTCGAGGAAGCGCGCTACCAATTCTGGTCGCCAGCTAGGTCGCGAAATCGATGCCAACAGGGAAATGGAGAGACCTACTTCCATTTCGATTGTGGCACACCCTGCCTTTGCGAACTTTGGATGAGTTTGGGGGAAGGGATCTGGGTCTGAGGGAAGAGGGAAGTTTGAGTTTTGCTTATCGGCACATCGGCATAGGGTCCTTCTTCTTGGCTCCCCTGTTTTGAAATGTGAAATTTGGCGAACATTTATCCGTTGTTGTACATCTTGGGCAGGGCGCATTGTTTGGTCGATGGTGGGCACTTGTGCATGAGGATCACGCAACAACTTCTGCAAGGAGCAACGTGTTGTTGTAGCTCAATGCCAACCAGCCAAGCGTACGCATTCCATTGAGTTCTCAGAACTAACCGGCTCGACGCATCGGAAATATCAGACACCATGGTTCAACGCTGTGATGGTCAATCCAAGTCTACGTCCATCAACATAGACATAGTCACGCCACACGGTCGGTACTCTTTTCCTCTTTATCGACGTGGATCGAATTTCATCAATTGATACCACTAATGGGCCCCTTCCCCAACACACCTCGCTGGTCTACGGCGCAAACCGAGAACCGTTCTACTCACTTCTGAGTTCTCTTCCTACAATAATTCAATTAACTGGTCCACAACCGCCGGCCGTTCCCAAAAACAAACTGAATGGCCAGCACCGGTCCCGATAATTGGTGTGGCATTGATTTTGCTGGACACTGGGCCCCAAATCACTGTCACACGCCATTCGGCCACGATGACGTCCTCTATACAAGGGTCTTCTTCTTCTCCACATATCCTGCAACGAACGGCTTGGCGGTCGCTCTGGCTCCAGCTTGTCTTGAAACTATGACTAAGCCGCAAGGGAGTGAGAGGAACGAGCGCCTCTACTAGTCAGGGCCAACGCCGGGTACGTATCGATTTTCCCCTAGTACGGGCCTGTGTCGATAAGTCGGAAAGGACGACACACTAGTTTCGGCGGGGGAAAATCCGATTCGCTGGCGCTCGTCATGCACCCGAGACGTGCCGTTGCCGGAAAGGAAGGTCACGGAAGAGGGCAACCCCCCGACAACGGTATAAGCCTTACATACAGCGCCCCGTACCAGTACCAGTGTGTCACAGACAATCGAACTGAGAAAGCGACGCCAGGACGACGTCCGAACTTGCGACCGAAAAGACAAACCGAATGGACTACGCTGGACGCATTGATTTCATTTTGGGTTTACTCCAAGAACCCGAATGGACAATTTGAAACGAGCATGACTATAATAAAGGCGCGTTCCGACGTCATCGGAATGCCGTTGAACAGGTTCTAATGGGTGACGGATCGTTCTAAGGCGGACGAACAGAAGTTATTCGATTATAAGCTCGCTCGTGCTGGTTGCGCGATAAGACCTGCCTGCCTGCCTGCCTGCCTGACTACCAGCAGCTTCTAGGCACCTCGTTTCAGCTGCCGCACACCTCTCCATAACAAGTGTATCCGGGGACGAGGTTATAACAGGCAATATAAGCTACTCAGAAGTTAACGAACTGAATTAATGCGCCAGCCGTGTCTGTGCCTGAGCATCGAGAGATGGGAGGATGGATAATTTGTCCAAATTAACTGCGATCGCGAGACTAGACTAGACGCGCCGCCAGTGTGTTCTAACTGGTTTGAAGTAGTGACTCTAGTACACGACAGAACCGTTCGCAATATCCAACGCTCTTCTTCGCGGGACGACGACAACGACGACGGCCAATAAATCAAGATGTTGGATCACATTTAATTACAAACAGAACGGCGACTCATGCGGCACATGGTGTAGTCCCATTATCACAACATAGAACAGAGCAAACACACACGCACACTCACATTTAATTATCGCGCTTATGAATATGGTAATCGCATTAAAAATGCAACGACGTGGCGACCGTTGCCTAAGTGTTACGTCGACGCGCGCGAGACGCAAAATCCAGGCGCACATAAGGGAATATCAATAGATATAGGCGGGGCGCGTTGTTTTGGTATTCGTGCCCGAGGCGTTCGCGGGAACATCATTTTCGAACTCATAACAAATCGAGTACCGGGATCGCCGAGATTCCAGAAACTCGGCAGCTTCCAAGATGCTCCAGAAGAGAGAACATCAAGAACTCTGGTCGCAATTAAGGCGAAATGCAGGTCTTCTTCCTGGCTGCGTAAACGCTCCCCAAAGGAGAGCGAGAGTGAACTGCGATTTGAATAATGAAAGGACTACCTCCCGCGGCGCACCTTCAACGGTGTGGTTTGCCGACGATGCCTGCGGCGTCCAAGGATGCGAAGGATGCCCCAAAATTGGATCCGATCCGTTTGCACAACGCCGCCGCCGCCAGAGTGTTCCGTCGTGTTAAATGCACAAGAGGGAAGACCTGGTCCTGGGTGAGGATGATGCTACTGTTGCGTTCCACGCGGTTCCGCCAAGGCGCAAGATGATGAAGGTCGGTCAGGAAGAGGGATACAACCGACCATCAGATGACGATGACTTCCCGCTGTGCAGCGCACGGTACTACGCCACTCACTGCTCGGGGCGTTATTTGGGGTTTTATGCACACACACACACCTCTCTCTACCCAGTGGCCTTGGCGGCGCGTGTTGTGACGCCTTGGAGCATGGGCTTCGACGTCGAAAAGGCAATCTCGAGATTTGCACTCCGGATCGGATGCTGTCTCGAAGGTCGTGCCCGCTCCAGGCGTTCGTGGAAGGTAGCGGTAGGAGGTTTCGCGTGACATTCTGTGGCGTGCCGGAAGGCAAGACGGAAGAGTGCAGAGAAGTGGTCTCTCTGCTCCCTCTCATTTGGTCTCTCTCTCTACCATCGCACTCGAGGTGCGTCCAAGTGATTTAATGCATATTTAATCGTTCGTTTGTTTACCAACGGAACGAACGGGCGGCACCATCCAGAGGGTTGATTGTGAGGGTAGGGTGGTAGTAGTGGCCTCCCCATCCATTTTTTTGGTCCATCACTTTTTTATGATAACGTGAACCCCGTCTGTGTGCGTGTGTGACATGGGGTTTGCGCTTGTCCTTCTGGCTGAAGTATGTTTACATTCCCAATAGTAGCCCCGACACGCCATGATTGCACAGAGGGATGAATGGGGAGTGGGGTTGCTTCAGGCTGTGTACTGTGCGGCCACGAAGACGAACGAGGGGTGGCACTTTGAAAGTGAAGGAGATCGGTAACCACACCGGCACATACAGAGGGCACGTGTCAGTCGTTTGAGAGACAAAAAAACCGGAAGCAATACACACAGCACTCACTAGGAATAGGAATGGCTGGAGATAATCATCCCTCTAAAAATGGATTCGCGTATCAAAATGGATTAAATAATAAGAATCCCTCGCTCTCTCTTACTTTTTACAACCCTCTCAAGCATATTAGTCTTCTTGGAAAAGCAACACAAAATTCGAGGGAACGTTATCCCCGGTATCCTCCTGGCTGGAGAAAGGATACAAACCAGGCACAAAACCACCCTTCCTCGTGACGCGATTTCACGCGAAATGGGACCACCCGGAATTCGATTTCGACATTACACGAAAATGTATTCAAATTTATGTTTTCTTTATGTCGACACCACCCCAGGTGTCACCATTGTTCAGACTGATGCCTCTTGTTGTGTTTGTCGATAATGCTTGTTAGCAGCCAGTGAAGCTGGGAGGAGTAGCCAGCCATTGGGATAGTTGGATTTACGACAACAAAAAGGAGCCCTTTATCGCTGACAAACGCTTCTTTCACGCAGGTCCTGGGATGCAGCAGAGCAGAGAGACCTCTCGCCACTCATTGAATTGAGCATCGACCACTTTGGAATAAATCTTGATTACTCACGCCGTACTCACGCGCTCGTCGGACGCTGGACCAACTTGAATGCAGTTCTCTTCGAACTGGACCTGAATGGGCGCGATGCGGGTAGAGGGATTTTTTCCCTTCATTTCCCCACTTCAAACAGACATCTCGCAAGACGTCTTGGAAGCGGCGGCCCCACTTGTCACGCCATTGTGCTCGACTCGACAATCGACACGGCCACTTTCCCATTGGCTCCACTCCCCGGTTTGTTGTTTACCTTTCCTACGATGGGTTCATCGATGAAGTAGTTCCCTCGAAGATGACACGTGGTGCAATGAAAATAAGGCGCTTCGCACACATCCTTCAGAGGTTTGGGACAGAGAACGTAACATCACATGTCGCCACGGCCGATTGCCGGTACATGTCCACTCCTGGGGTCTCACGTTTTATTGTCCATCGCAATGAGGAATCGAAAAACAGAAACAACATGAAAACCTGAAGGAGTTGGAAGGTTGGCGCACCCTAGCCCACAGCCCTTGACGTTTTTACTAAGGGGTAGCGTCGTTGAACGCAACTGTGTTTATTGTATTTTCACCCGTTTATCATAAACTGCATCGGACAACGCACCAGACGCTTATCGTGCGCAGTGCAATGACAGGCCATCAATCATATCGCTGGACAATGGTACGACCCAGGGATTGATAAGCGAAATTGCCCAAATTGAAGGTACGGTTATCGCGATGACCAAACGCTCCGGCGTCTAGACGCGTCTTCTGGTGTTTGAACCTGCAAGCCAATGTTCACAACCCATTGACGTCACCGATATTGGATTGCCTTTGGAGTACGCCGTGGATCACGCTGATGCCATAGATAGAGCATTCTAGTTCTAAGATTCTTCGATCTAGCGCCGAAGTCTACGTATTCAAGAAGAACGAAGTGAAGATCATATTTAAGAATAACATTTACGTATGTCACATACTAATATGTGGCACAGAGCAGAAAGTCGTTGACAACTTCACATGCTTAGGATCAACACAGTTGCCCGATAATGACATAAGACAAGAAATGCACGCTAGAGTGTTAGCAACCAATCGGTCATACTTTAGTTTGAGGAACGCAGTTCACTCGAGAAAGCTGTCAAGATGAACGACGGCACAGCATCTTTATAAAATGTATATAGCACCAGTACTCATATACGCCTCTGAGACTTGGACACTGTCTAGAAATGACGAAGTTTTCCTATCTGCATACGAAAGGAGGATTGTCAGAAGGATATTTGGTCCAGAATATGAAGAATTGACTATGGAGAACTTGATACCACGCGAAGCTACACGCGTTGTATGACATTAGTTCGTAAACTCTTCTTAGGCAGGTAGAACCTGAACAGCGGGGATACAGTAAGTCCAAATCGAGATGAGTAATGACATTGATGTCAGAATTGATTAAATGTAGAACTAGAGGACGACGGCGCTCGATCGTGACATGTAGAGAGATCTTCTGCGACAGCCGTTCGTCTATTGTAGTGTCTGATAAGTAAGTAAGTCAGTAAGTATTGAGTCACTATGGACTATTTCAGAGAAATACCTATTATTGAAGACGAAGAACCACCTCAGCACAACCGAATTGCCTTCTCTCGCAGCATCCGGGAAGGAAGGAAGGGGTGCTGCAACCGATTTCATCTCATTTTCATCTCGTCCCCGTTCGGGGAAGATTGGTTGCGGGATTGGCGCGGATTAGAGGGCCCCGGCTGGAAATCGAAAGTGCAATAATCGCGCCTTTCAAAGATCGATTCCGACCAGCCATTATCAAGGCGACCGCGAGCGAGCGAACGAACGAACGAATGAACGAACGAGAAATCATTATCTTGCCGGTACTTTCCAATAACATCCCCCTCCCTTGCTTCTCTTCTCCTCTCTAGGAGAAGCTGACTCAGTGCTATTCCTCCTCCTCCTCCTTCCTAGCAGCACCACTTTAATCAAGTGACCAAAGGGGTGGTGCACAAGTGAGGTGAGGTGATATAAAAAAAAGGTAACATGGAAACAATGATGATCAGAGCATGTGATGGTGGACCTTGGTACAAGCGCGCGCGCTCGCGCCAGAGGCCAATCGGAGGCCAATTTTTGCCCGAAATCATCGATTTACCGCCATTCATTCCGCGGTCTACCGGTCGCTCGATTGGCTGGCTCGTGCACAACACTTCACTTTCACTTGCACCACTAGAGGGAGAGAAGGAGTCCGGAAGCTGGGAGGTGGTGCTGGAGGTTTCTGCCGTAAATCCGTCTTTGTTGAAAGTTAATAAATCTGTAACGCCTTAACCTGCGCGATTTGACCAAACGGCGGCGAGTTGATGGTTAAGGTCGCCGCAAATCGTTAGCCGTTTGGCCTTCGCGGGAGGGCATTTCACTTTGGCTTTCCATCGGGACTTGGGTTGGAGTGTCTGGCTCGCAACGGAAGCAACCATTTCCGTCCTTAAAAAAAACAATCGGCAGCAGAAGCGAAAAAAAGGGAGAGAATCTCAATCTAAAAAGTCTGAACCAGGGTTCTCGGTAGTCGTAGGTCTACACACACACACACACCCTTGGCGAGGAATCTACAATTTTTCAATCAACCACTAACCACTTGGTCAGCAAAATTCCATCCATCTCGCAGCTGGGCGACAGTCGTCTTTTGCCTAAATTGTTTTGAATATTGATGCGTTTGCCGAGCACCAACACCAACACACCAGGCATTAAGCATTCTTGGTCGCATCATTTCCTTCCCATCCCTTCTTCAATTTCCTCCTCCTCCTTCTGTTCTGCGGTGGACATGCCAAACTAAGCAATAACGCGCCAAAAACCGGACGTGACGCAATTTCGGTGGCGCCATAAGTGATAAACATCATCATGGCCAAGAATGCAACACTCGCAAAGAGGATGGGGACTGGCATGGGACACGACTTCGTGGTGGTGGTGACCTAGCCCAAAAATAGGCTCAAACGCAAATGGGTCCAGGGGGTCCAGGCTGGCAGCGAAATGAAATGAAATCATCGTTTCGTGCTCGACCGAACGACGACGAGACGGTTGACGCCATTAAGGCCG
Organism: Anopheles darlingi; assembly: GCF_943734745.1. Lineage (NCBI taxonomy): Eukaryota > Metazoa > Arthropoda > Insecta > Diptera > Culicidae > Anopheles > Anopheles darlingi. Next base: position 66,035,668 of record NC_064874.1, read on the forward strand.
CTCGTACCGGGCCATACCATGCAGTGCGCGCATGGAGAATGCAGAATCTTAGGCTAACCATAAGATAAGCTTTACATCGTTCCCGTCTCCGTACCGAAAAAGGAAGGAATACCAAACATTGCCGGCTAGTAGCTCGCAATGCTCGCCGGTCGAACATTCATTTTTATGGCAACAAACCAGGAAAGAGGAGAAGGAGAAGGAGAAGGAGGAGAAGGAGGTGGAGGTATGTGACATTCTACAAGGATGCGCTGCGTCATCGCGCCAGTTATTACATCACCGTCATCATCGGTCGGCGACCACTGCACGACATGCCGCGACCACCATAACACGACACACACACACACAGCCATAAACCCCCGCGGGAAAAGGGCTTGCGAGCAATATGAAAACGGAAACCAAGGCTAGGCTTTTCCTCTCACCCTTTCCCAACCAACCGATCAATACTTTGCGCGTCAAACGCGTCTCCCTTTCCGGCTCCGGCCTAGTGCGACGACCGTAATGCATTGCTCGTTGTGGTGCTGCTGCTGCTGCTGCCGACGCCGCCCTGTTTTATGCGCATTTTCCAGTCCCGTGAATATCGTCGTGACGAGTCTGGAGGATGTGCGCGCGCGTCTGGTGGAAGAGAGCGTAAAGATTCTCATCATCACAGCTCATAAAATTGATGATTCTCTGGCAGACAGCGTGAAATCCGGCCGAAGCACAGGAGAGACTGGACCGATGGAAGCACCTACACCTTCACCGGCACCACCACGACGACGCAAATACTGCGATGTGGGCGAGGAGGAAATGGGGAATGAAGAATTCTCCACCCCGCAGATCGTAGATTATTCGCGAGCGAAATTGCCTTCGAAACGGCCGTGTCTGTGTCTGTGTGTGCGTTATTGGGTGCGCTTTTCCGGAGGGAAATTCTAAATTTACATTCCTCACCCCGGGTCAGGAGTGCTCATCAAAACCTCTTGTGTTGCTTTTTTTAACGAAAATTTAAAATTATAATTTTCCCAAACATTTTCCCTAGCGTCTAGCATTAGCATTAATCAAGCATTTTTCCAGCAAGCCATCGAGAACACCCCTTGCCACACGAAAAAATGTACGCAAAACGTAGTTTTGAAAAACATATTACCCCATTCCGTATAGCAAGGGTAGCAAGGCGATCGGGCATTAGCACCTTAAGTAAACATGCATTACGCTTCCAGCGATGTTACGAAACGAGGGAATATCTTCCCCTCGGAATCCGCGCGCACGCTCGATGCAAATGATGAAATGTATTCTCGCACATTTCACAAACGTCTGTGAAAATAGAAAACATGATGGTGCACACGCCCATGATGGCCAACCACCAATGCCCGGTCTCACTGCGCTGGCACGAGAAAAGCTGTCAAATTAATTACCTTAACACCTGTTTGAGGGATTGGGGACGGGTGGCGGTGGCGATGGGTCGTGTCAATCGATCGACCAAACAATTGCACTTAACGCAGGACGACGGCGGAACGTAAAGAGACGGAGTCGAAGGAATGTTATGCTGACACAAAAACATTCGCTTATTACCTGCGAAGTGGGAAAAAAGAGAAAATATTTATAACAAGTTGCTGCAATTAGCATGATTGGTGAAGGAGGAAAGGGAAAAGCAATGCAAATGATGAAGGATCCTTCGTTTTTAAACCTTGTTTAAGATCCTGGTAACGAACAGGTGCAAACATATGTTTTGACGTTTTTTACGGTCAAACAAATTCGTACATTTCAATGAAAACTTTTCAAATCTTTGTCAGCGATTTGTTTCAATTTTGAGAAGAGTATTTTGAAAGAAATAATCATTGTTCTCAGCTCAGGCTCATTGCTGTATTTTAATCATCAATGCGCTGTTTCAATTGATGATATTATTTGCATGTGTTGTTTAATGTGTGATAATCCTTTTATAAACTGTTTTAGAAGCGCATGATCTCGTCCTCGTCAATCTTACAACGCACAGCGATGGTTGACGGTTTGATATTTTGATTGAAATGATTCCGTAACGGTTTCAGATAAAAACCATTTAGTCCTCCCTTGCAATATTCAAAATGTGTCCTGTTCCCATCGAAAAAAATGTGTCCTGTTCCCCATTTATCAAAAAAGAAACCAAGCAACAATTGCAATACCACCCAACATGTCAAATGCGAGGAATTCCAGATACGGATAAACAAATTGCAATCGAACACGTCTTGCTAAGTTGATGAAGCGCATGTGGCCACATCGAACAAGTGTTTTCAAATCTCTGTCCTTAATTCCGAATTGGGGCGTCTAGACGGCCCGCATATAAACATATCGCTTGTTTTCGCGAGACATTGGAGAGAGGTCGTTATGTAAATAAGCCAAAAACGAAGAAAAATTCGAAGACTACTCCACCCAAACAAACCCGTCGCGCACAATAACGCATCAAAATTGTGTTCCTTGATGCTCCCTCCCCGGGAGGAGAGTTGTGCGGCGCTAAATTGAGGATAATTGAGAATTTATGGTTATTCATCTCCCTTGTGGGGGGATGTGTTTCACGATTCTGGGGCTCCGCCGAGAAGTGCCTCCGATCTGTCAAACATGCAAAGAACCGGCGTAACTTTGTGTTGTCTTCGCAGCGGCTGAGCAGAAGGAGCAGGAGGAGAAGTTGGCTGCTAAACTAACTTGCACCCTGCGGTTTGACCTTTGCTTATTGTTTCAATAGCTTCATTAGGGCAATCAGAGAGATGATGCGAGGACCGAATCGCTACCGATACTGTCGTGTCGTGTCGGCGAAAGAAGAACGCTTCTTGGCTGCTCTTGAATGACCATCAGCCATCATCATGCTCTAAACATTGATGCGAGAGATTGGTGTGCTCATTCATATGCACGGATTCGTCGTTGGTTTATTTGCTCTGCACTCCGCAGTCCCGGGATCGGGCTGGTGGTGTGCAGCACCGTGTGGCGTCGAGCGATGGTTTATTTGCTCAAAACACCACGGCGCCCGCTAATTAGGTTAATTCGTGATGCGAGATCGGTACGGGAACTAAACGGCTTCTTTCTGGAATAGCTTTCTAGGTTACGAAATCAAGGGAGGTTCAAGATCTTGATCGAGATCGAGAGAGAAAGAGAGCGAAAGAGAGAGAGAAACGCAATCACTTTCAAGGGTAATTTGGTTAGCGTCTTGACAAGTGGTGGTGCAGGCGCCCTCATTCCATTACTTTGTTTAGTCTGACCACCGGCCAATTCGACCAAAGGGAGAGCAAGAGAAGCGCGTAAAAACCGCTTTGGCCCGCACTAATTTACTCTGTCACTAAAATGGACGCGGATGCGATTACAGAACGACAAATGAACAACCACATAACCATTTGTGAAACACCGCCAGGTCCTCGGTGCTGTTAGGTTTTATGATTTTATGATAATTTGTCTACGATCCGCTTCATAAATCCAGCGCGTGATGCGCGATGCGCGTGTGCTCCACATAGCCAGCCGGCGCATAGAAGCGGCACCGAACCGGCATTCTAACTACCACCTTCCAGCTTGCTGGCGAGCAACGTTATGAAGCATTATGTAGAATGTGCCGTGTTGAATTAGTGCTGCCTTAATTTGTGCCTTTCATCGCTTCAGCTCTCGGTCTGCACCATATGCGCACGCCAGCCGACCGGCCGCCCGGCCTACCACCTCATGATTCGGCGCCATCCAACTCATAAAACTTCTATCTGCAAACTCCTCTGCTGTTGCTGTTCGCTTGCTGTTCAGAAGCGAGGAGTGAAGAAGAATTTTTGCTTTAATCTTGGTTTGCGTTTTGGCGTGGGTTGTACCGCGCACCAACATGGCTGGTGTTTCGATTTCATCGGCCACAGTACGAAGGCACGAAGATGCGTATCATGCTCATTACGCCGAGCTGTGGCACTCTGGCATACCGGCCGGGTATGCACAACAACTGACCGGCTGGCTGACTGGCTGGCTGACCGAGCACATACACTTTCGATGTTGGATTATGCGTACCGGAGGGAAAGTGAAATGGCCATCCCGTAGTCAGTCGGTGCGTGTAATCACGCATAAACAAAATGGAATGAAGCGCACACACACCAGCGCACTAATTGCACGCACAACGTGGAACTATGAAATCGAGATGAAAAACAAGATGTATACACACACGGCACGCCGCACCGCGGGAGCATAAAATGGTGAATCGAGCGTAATGTAACCATCGCACGCACAAATCACAAGATTCGCGTTGGTCAGCAAAAGGATACCAGCGGAACGAAGTGCATTGCAACAGTCTGTGAAACCAAAGTTGTGTCTCGCGTAGCATATGCTGTCGCTACTGATCGAACATCGTCATCATTTGGGCACAGAATTTCTTAAAAAACACACTAACATAAAGATTACGAGCCTTATTTCTTTAGGCGATGCAAACAAAACGCCTGATAATCGTCAAAATAATCTAGTCTCTTCAGGCAATCTTTATATCCCTTCTGTAAAAAGCGTTATAGAATAAACGGTGTCATCGCTACTCCAGCCATTTTGAAATCAATGTCGATACCGTCGCTCTATCTCATTCTTTACCTAACAATGGGCTAATAGAACTATGCATTTAGAATAGAGAATACTAAGAAGATTTTTTGGGATGGGTCGTCGCCTTTCGTTCTCACAACATTACATGCTCACGCGTAAAGCTCAATTGTTGTCAGTTGCTCCTTTGTCCCTTCTAGGACATTCAATATTCTTGTGAGAATCTTCCTCTCAAATACGGATAACAGGAGTTCGCCATTTTTGGAGAGAGTCCTATTGACATAGGGCTAGTGATGGTACTATAAAGGCCTTATAAGCTCAGACAGCATTGTCTTACTTGGCAGTTGTCTCGAGTAAATTACGTATCTCAGACATACTGTAGAACCGATTGGCTACCAGCACCCTAGCAGCGAATCTCTTGGCTGATGTCTTTGTCGATGTTAACCCTTGCCCTTAGTACTAAATATAGTTCTCGCCTCCGTTGACGCCTGCACAACGCAAATCTCCCGGCAAGTCAAACAACGAACTCTGCGAAACCAAAAAATTAGTCACGAACTTCACATTTCACTCTCTTCGCTGTACCACGAATGTCAATTCCAAGGAACGGAAGCACGAAATGAACATCCAACCAAAACAAACACCTCCTTCTTTTTGGTCTTCCTCTTCTCGGGCAGGAAGCATTCATCGGTTCGAGCGACGCGATTTCGTCGTGATTCGATCATAAAACATCACCTCGCTATTTAATAATAAAAATGCTCCCCATCCCCCCAGAGGACCACCATTCCTACCAACCACACAAGCATCACCGGTTTCGGATGCTGCGACCGTCGACGGTCGAAGACGTTGACGAGCCAGCCCGCGTCGATTTTAATTGAACTTTCTATTTTCTAGTAATTACGCTTTTCCACTTTGGCAAAACGACGACGACGACACAACAACAACAACGTCGACGACGACCGAGGAATCGTCAAACCGTCAAACTTTCGATTGTTTGGCCAGATGGCCAAAGAGGAGCGCGCCGCTAATGCCGATCGATCGATCGACCGATCTATTGATCCGTTGTGTCCGACGGGGTTCGCATCCTCAACACTCTCCCCCCGCCGGGACGTGACGTGTGACGTTGGTTTCTTCCTTTTGTTCGTTGCTCTGTCTTGCGGATCGTCTTCATCCGCTACGCAACTAAACCTCTGGCTGGATTCAGTCCGTGGATTTCACATCAAGCAGGAGCGGCCAACCCAAGGGAGAAGGGGAGTCTGGGGTAGTGAGCAATTAAACCATAATCATCATCATGATCATTGTCACAAATAAGTGACGCCAGCGATCACAAATAGAGGGCGCTGCCGGCGGATGAAGTGACACTCGGTCCGGGCTGTGTTCGGGTGAACTAAGCACACCTGGATCGAGTGTTCACCCAGGGGGTCAAAGTCCGCGGACGGGCAACGGCCGCACGATCATCCGCCGGCAGAAGGATTGCAGGGACGAGTACAGAAGAAACGCGCGAAGTACACACTAATCGTTACTTCGGAGATTTGTGCGATTTAAGATTGAATTTTGAAAAGTTGAATAAAGTTGCACATTTGCAACAATCATCATCATCATCAGCAGCAGCAGCAGCAGTAACAGCAGGCATCCATCTACGATCACTATCTCGCGTAGTGTTTGCTTTCTGTTATTGTTGCCAATTGCCGGAGACCACCACCGGACCAGCCACGATGCTCCAACCGCGTCTGGTGTGTCCCTCTGGCAGGCGCTCTGCGCTCGTACAAAGGTCCATCCGTCCCGTCGGTCGAGCGTGTGAGTCAAATTAGCACCGTGAGGAAAGTCGTCGTCGTCGTCGTCGTCGGCTTTGGTCGTTGATCCGACTGCGACGCGACTCTTGGAAATCTCACTCGTAGACGGACACAGGAGCATTTAAAAAAGGAAGAAAAGATGGCCACTCACATCACAAATCTCCTTCTCCTCCTCTGCACGCCCCTCCCTGGCAGATTCACGTTTGTTTGCTTTCGGATTTCGCTCTCAATCGAATCCGCTTTTCCCCCGCCACCGTTTGCTGCGATGATGGCCACCAATCCGGACAACAGTGACCAGTTGATTGCCGTCGGTTGGTCGGTCGGTCGGCCAACTCGCCATTGCGCACAGCATTATGTTGCCGTTGGATGCGCTTTCTTGCGCCGCGGCATCTCGTCGTCACCAGACTCGGTTCGCGATGCTTTCCTTTCGCTTTTTTACACGTTTCGATGAACTCTGTCTCACTGTCCGATGGGAAATCTACCACCGCTCATCCACGGGGGGTCGCGGGGAGGCAGCGGAGGTTAGTAATGTGTCCGGGAGGAAAACTGCTTTTGATTTGAACCACCACCACCACGACCACGGGCCAAACAAAGTGGATGGACAAGTGGACGACGACGACGACGACGCTGGGAATGGTAGATGGATGGATGGATTCAAGTTCAACTAGCCGGTGCTCGGTGGTCGGTGGGTTTAGGGTCGGGGGGAGTCGGAAAACCTGCACCTGGCTTTCAAGTTCAATGGTGTGTGCATTCGAAGGGAAAGTGGAATCCACTCCGATTTGATGTCATATCAATTTTCATTAAAAAAATAATCCACAATAGCACGCATTACTGACACATAAATTGCAATGCAGTGCATAAATGCAGCAGAACTTATGATTCCTAAGGGCCTTCCTTCGAATACGTACATTAATACAATAGAGATAATTAAACTAACTTACTACGATAGAGATAACTAAAACGGAAATTATGCTGAGCTGAGACTGTGTACAAACTGTGTTTACCACCATGTTCTTTAAAAAATATACAAAAGAACAGTACAAGCAAATATTTAAACAGTACTTTCGCTCATATTGCGCTCAACTTACGTGCTATAAATACCACGCTAAACGGCTGAGCAAAATGGCCGTATAAGAAGCAACGACAATCCTGAAGCCGTTAAACAGTCATCATTAGATCCAATGAAAGTGACAGCTTCATGCGTTGTGCACACATTAGCGTCAATTTTTGCATCTTATCAAGATGTATGACGAGCGCTGTATCAGGCCATGCTGACTAATTATTTTTTTCTAAATATTAATCAGCTAAACACAAGGTTGTAACATGAAGACTTGATGTGTCATACATTAGCAAAGCAATCGATTATTGGAAAATCCTTTTGTTGATCTCTTTCTATTCAGAGTAAGTTTGACTTACATGACAGGATCGATAATTGAATTTGGACTTCTCTTGATCACTGGACTGACTTTGTTAGGTCGTTAGTTTATGCTACAATAGACCCACTTGAACTCAATATTCGGCCAATTTTTGTAGAAAATACTGAAAAATCCGAGTAATCGAATAGAGCTCTGAGCAGAATGTAGGACAGAAATCAACACGAAATATCATCAAGTTCTTTGGCTTTTACAGCCATTTTAGGTGCTTGACACCTTCCTCTTCACAAAAAGAAAACACTGGGAACTCAATATACAGCGGATCATATACATCCGAATCGAATCGGAAACTTCATACTTCGGTAGCTTCCCCAAAACCGGAATAATGGAATCGTGCATCGATCACACCCCGAACAGGAGCCGGCACAAATCAATTGCACCACTGACCGCGGCGGACTCCCGCGGAGTGCCCGGTAAGTCCGGTACCTCTTGTGTCGCTCCACAAGCTGCTGCTGCTGCTGCTGGTGTGCTACCTGGTATGGCCAACACCACCCCTTGGCGAATGGACAGTCACATTTTTTCGCGCTTCTAGTTCGACTTTCACCCTTTCACAGGTCGCAGACCATTTTCCCCAATTGGCACCGTCGTACCTACCACCGGACACTACTACAGGACAGAAGCTCCGGCTACTCCGGCACGTTGTTAGAAACGGTATACCGGAGAAGTTGGCAATCCGGCCTGCCACGAGGTCAGCAGAGCATGAGCCCGTCGCTAAAGATGGGGTATCTCCCCCCCGAGAGGTGGAACAGAAGCAATGAAAAGTGAGAAGTAAAAAGAAAATCGAAACAAATGCCACAACAACTAAAAAACACAGAAAGAAAAGAAAAAAAAAACGATACCGCATAATTGCACGAAGATTGATTTTAATTCCAACACCGGACACGTTTTAGTGACCAAGACACGGGTGTGTGTGCGCGCGTGTGTGAGTGCGTGTCTGAATTACGGCTCGTGGTGGTCCATGATGAGTCCAAACGGTAGCAGCAGTTCGTCGCCCATGCGTTACATACCACGCAATTTATGCTGTGGTCCCTCCCTCTCCACCTCCCGCCCCGTGCCAGAGGTTCGTTGGATTTGATAGTGAAAGCTGGTAGTGGCCACAACTGGCGCACGCACGCACATCTCCCCCGGACGGGTTGGAACACAATTGCAGAAGGAGAAAACGCCACTCGGTGCGTGTCCGGTGTGCCCGGACAACGACGACGACGACGACGCACAGTGCGTGCGTATCGAAATGGGAATGGCATGCAGTTCCAATCATCAGGGGTTGACCTGGAAAACACAAAACAACGCGAAGGACTAGAAGGAATTACATCCGATTCCGAGCGGACGGCCATCTTCTGAGCCAAAGAAAACGAAAGCGGTTCGAGCAATGGACTGCTGCCAAGATCCAAGTACGACGATCCATCCATTTAGCATCGGAGGCCACCGGAGTTGTGGGGAAAATGCAAGCCCCAGAGAGAAGAGAAAAACCGTCGACAGGCCCCGGTGGCCGGTGCACTCTGGCGTAAGTGCGTGCATCTTGTAGCGATGGGACCACATTATGCTCGGGGAATAGCGCGCTGTGCACATAACCAGCCGGACACACGCCGGAATGCAATGAATGCGTCTCGCGCCGTTGGGGACTGGTGCTGCAGCTGCATTCTCTCCTAATGCGATCGACCAGCGGACCGACCCCGGACGGACAGTCCGGGACAAAACCAGATATTCAACAGACCACCACCATTGTGTCTCTTGGATCTCGCGTTTTGCGGAGCGACGAGCACTTGCACTCGATTGCATTCGTATGTATCTCGCTGCACTCCCGGTGGTGGCCGTGAATGCGCGCAGTCCAGAGCAGACATCATTAGGCAGCATAAAATGTCGACAACAACAAAAAACATGCGATGCGATCGCAGCAGTGCACGCGCGGCGGTACGAACGGGAAAGTTTAAAATAAACATCGAGAACGCGAACCGCAAGAAGCGTTGTCTGGATCATTTGGTGATCCCGAAGTTGCATTACATCTCGAGTAGCAGCATCAGTAACCGGAGGAGGCGCGAGATGCACAAATGAATGAAATTTTTTATTCGAAAGAAAGAGAAGAAGTTGCTGCTTTCAACGAAAAGAAGATGAAAATGTCGTCTCGATCCGGTAGCGACAGTTGAGACGCCAGACCGCCCAAAAAAATCACACAAACCTCGCTGGTGCACCAAACAAACCAAAAACCAAGAACCTTTGAGCTGCAACGCTCTTCACTGAACGCCCCAAAACGAGGGAGTCTCATTTGTCAAGAGCGAAAGAGCGTAACGGAAACAAAGTAATTCCACCTATTACTCGCTAAGGGGGGAACTGCCGGCAACACAAAACGTCAGGGAAAAACCATGCAAAAACATGTTAACAACAACAAACCACCCAGTCAGCAGCGGACGGGCGGACGGACGGAATGTCTCATTTATCAGTCAACCATTAATAGCTCAATCTGTCATCTTTCGCACGCACGCCCGGGTCTTGTTAGTCTCGGAGCATATCCTCTGCCACCATGGCGGTTGTTGCATCGCGCGCCAGCCAGCCAGCCATTGTGCAAACAAATGCGTCCGTCCTTCATCCGTCAAAAGTTGTTTCTTCGATCCGTTCCTTCCGTTATGTCGCGGCTCGAGATGAATCACGGCGGATGTTTGTGTGTCTGTGGGTGTGTCTGTGTGCATTATGGGCAAACATTTGGAGTATCAAACCCTCGGGAGCGCACGCACCACGCGAAAAACCACCTTCAACGACCACCCTGGTCCTGCGTTTTGCGTTTTTTGCATTCATTTCCTCGGATACAAATCGCCTCCAGTGCTCTTGGCGGTGGCAGTATGTAGCCAGCCAGCCATTCCACGATCAAGCGCAAAATCAACAAAAAAGGCGGCAATGAAAATGACGCGCGCGCGCGCGAGGTTTATTTTCACTTCCGATCCTGTATAAATATTTACGATCGTTAAATCGACCCAAACACACCATTGCGCGTGCTGCATCGCGCATCATCATGCTCCACTAGCCACACACACACACACGCACATGCACACAGACTGCGAAGAGGCTGCGTGATTCGCGATCGCAAATCGTATCGGATCTGTGCAAATATGCAAAGCAAGAAATGTGAAACCTCCGAGAAGCAGAGAACGGATCTGAACTTCGGGCTGGAATCCCATCCGGCAGCTGCGATGTTTCAACAAACGGATACATCGAGCTCTTAAAGGAGGGGGTGTCCCCGGCATTAAGTGACGAGGAACATCAGGAGCATGAAGCGGATCCGGAATGATTCAGTTTTATCGCGACAAAACCATTCACGCGTCGTGGCCATGAGCGAGGACGCAGCGGAAGAACAATCGTGGCCACCACCAACCCCCTCGTAAGGATCCTGAGACTCGCGTGATCATGATGGCGCTCATTAATTCAGCATCTCTTGTCTCAAAAAGGTGCCGCTTCATTTGCACCCCCATCCATCGCCATCTTGAGCGCAAGTCAAGCGCCAACTTGAGGTCTGAGGATCTGAGGTTTGAGGGTTGCCGCAGTAGACGACGTAGACGAGAAGTGTACCTTCGATGAGGTCAAACCCGCGAATGTCTTCTTCTTTGCCAACTCTAATTGACCGATCACCTGGCATGCTCTCTCCTTCTCTCTCTCTCTCTCTCTCTCTCTGTTTGTTCTTTTGCATGACATTTGGCACACGGAATGGCGCTGGCCTTCGTCTGTTTCGCCGCAAGTCACCGACGCTTCCGCGTCTCCTTTTCCTGTTATCGCTCGGCGAATATCACCGATGATACGGACGGTCCCGGCCTCGGCCCCCGGGCCTCAGAGCACACGCCGCCAATCGTGACAATCTCGCGACAGGGGAAGCAACCTTGCCCGCGCGGTGATGAAGAACCTGTTTTCTGTGACGTTGTTCCCTACCGCGTTCGAGGCGATCGCGGATTGCGGACCCTGTCACCGTCCTGTGGCCGTCATGGCGACGCTCTGTCATGGACGGCCGCCGGGCTAGCAAAGTTGAGGGTCGCGCTCGCGCGCGTAACGTTGTCGCGTCACACACTTTGATGTTGGACGGGGGGCGCGCTGTTATTGTTTTTTTTGCGTTCGCTTTCGGGTTGTGTCCGGTTGGCCGGGGCTGGCAATTGATCACATCAATCGGGGCATCAATCGGGGCATCAGACCGACGAACGCGTCGACGAACCACCAATTATGATGGCCGGACCGGCCGGTTGACTCGACCGGTCGCAGAGAGCGTTTTGTGCGAATCGGACAAGCGCATGCGGTTCAATGAACCACAATCCCACCAAGGAAAGGCCACCAGCGGGACAAGCCGCAGTAAAAACCTGCAATCAAATGGAATAACCGGGCAACCGGGCAATTGGTCTGTGGCCAATGCGATAGTTCTCAGAAACAGGAAGGAGTGCTATTGGTCGCGCTGGCGTCTCACGGAACAGCGGCGTGGTTTTTTGTGCGAGTGACGAGGAACAAGCACAATATTTGTTAAATTTACCGGCCGGTCTGGTCGGTGGCAGGTCCCCCTCAACAATAAACAGCCGTTTTACAACGTTTTATGGCGACAAACAGTGAAACATCGTTTCAATTAGTCACCGGAACTGAGCAAATTTTGGGATGGGGACGGTGAAAGGTGGTTGCTCCCACATTGTACGGAGGAGCAAAAGACCTGAAATACCTGGAACTTGCACCGCCTTCCAACAGGTCATTACGTCAGCAACGTTTTCTTTCTGTCATCCTGGGCATAGAGCGCCGGCCCCGCGAACGGGAGACCACCTCTCACCTCTGACGCACGTCGTGATGTCGTCATGTCATCTCGTTTTATGTAAACACTTGTTGGGTCTCCGGTGACAATCTTGGTGCCCGCGGCCCACGCACAACACATTCCATGAATGGAGGTCACGATCTCCTTTCTCCATCTCTCTCTCTCTCTCACTCCTCTCCTATGCTCTTTCCTTCTTGCTATGGCGTCCACCCAGTTATTAATTAATCCATTTTACTTGCGTCTCCATTTACGCTAACAAGATCCGCACATCAGATCAGGAATTGGAATGTCTCATTGGCACATGTTTACTCTGCCCTACATTCCTCCTATTAAACGAAATAACATTTATTTGGTTCCACAAAAAAACAAACCTTCTGCAAAAACCATCCACCAACAAAACACGGCATGGCATGACCTCTGCTGATTTGCTAATCACAATCTCTGGGGCGCGACTTGCGGCCCATCATTTCAAGTGCGTAACGCCTTGGGGCCTGCGGCCACTCGAGAACATATGCCGCGGTATCCTACCCTCCAAGATGCTCCCACGGAGATGCTCGACCGGAGAGCGGCTGAAGTGTGGTCAGGGGTCGCGGCGAGTGCGATCGACTTCGACTTCGAAGTACACTTGGTCTCGAGTGCCAGACCGACCAGAATGAGGTTCGCCTCACCGCAAATGAAGTGCAAAGAGCGCACAAGAAGGAGGAGATGTTGTTATTGTTGTTGTTATTGTTGTTGCCAAAAACTGTTATCGCCCACCAGCCCCCGGGCAAAGAGGCGCTTGATGGGTCAATACTTTAGCCTTTAAGTACATAAGAGGCGAGCGAGCGTGAAGGAGTGTGTGTGTGTGTGTGTGTGTGTACGCCATTTTAGTTTTATTTCGCTTCGACGCTTTTCGGACGATCAGATCGTTCGTTGGATGGTCCAAGCGATCTTAATGACAACATAACTTTGCTCGCTCCTCGCGGCAAAACGACGCAGGAAGCAAGTTATCTTCCCCTTGCGCACCACTTTCACCGCACAAGATGCCACCTCCCGCCATTGAAGGTTCTTCTCTCTTTCTCTCTCTATCTCTCCCTGTGCGCCTCTTTCCAATTTGCGCATTTGCTCGGCGACGATAGATAAGCCTCCGGCGGGCGCGATCAGTGGCGGATTCTGGACCCAACCTTCTCCGGAGTTTTATCCCTCCCTTCTCCCATCTTTCATCCCCACAAACATTAAAAAAAGCTAACTCAAACAAGTTCAGAGCAGCGATCTCCAACGCATAATCATACGTTAGCCTCAGCAAAAAACGAGGGAGACCGCCCAGAGAAAGGAGAAGAGACAGAGAGAGACGCACGCGCGCGCAAAGCTACAAATCATCCGCTTCCTTCTCGCCGGGCCGGAAAGGAGGTTGGTTTAATTTTTATCTGGCCCCGGGCAATCAGCAGGAACAACATTATTTCACTTTTGATTAAGCTTAATGAATTAATATTTAATCCAGCACGCGTGCAGGCAGCGGCGGCGGCAGCGATTGCGCATGAGTGACCACCACACAGTCGGTCGCGGCCGGGGAAGGGTGACACACAAGCAACTCCGCAACTCCGCGTACACGCGCTGGTCACATGGTCAACGTGTGTGCGGTTCCAGCTGGAGTGGCAGCATAAGGCAGAGAAAGTTTCTTATCTTTCGGTGCAGGAATTTGCCCATGCGACCCGTGATTGTGGAGTTCAACAAGGGCCACCGTTATTCAAATGGTCAAATGTCGGTTGGCGCGAACTTGTGTTGCCGCAACAAAAAGGGTCCGTCAGGAGGTCTGAGGAATACAGACCTTTAGGAATGAGTCATAAATTGGTTAACAGCTTTTTATTGCCTCGCCATAATGACACTCCCTTCGGGTGATATCGACGTAGTAGTCGCAAATGTCGCATAACAATTTCGCGATACACACACGCGCGCGCAAACCGCAAAAAAAAGACAACGCGACCGGTCAAAAGCCGCTTGGTGGTGACAGCCGCGAACAAAGTGAAAGAGGAAGTACGCCTCAACGGCCGGCAGACCGACAGACAGACAGACAGACAAGCGGGCACAGCCACGCATATTACATGATCCTGCCTAGCCTGGCCTGATCGTGGCCCCCAAAACATACCCACCACTCACGCGCCTTTCCGTCGACCCACGCTCGCACGCAAGCCCCACGAGGAGTAAGTAAAATGTTGCCAAATGTTGTGGCGACCAGAGGTTGCGAGGAATCGGGAGAAGCCGGCAAGCGGTCGATGGTCGGCGGCAAGAAATGGGAAAGCCACGCACGACGAAGCGATTGGGGGCCACACCACACCGCAGCAAAGCAAAGGTACATTATGCCATTGACTGTCGAACACTGTCACTGTCGTCGGCAGCAACGCGGACTGGCTGTAGACCTCGCGCGCCTCATGGCAAACGACTTCCACACAGCGCAGAGCCCGGCCACAACGTGACGACGTAATCGACTTCTCCTGCGTTGCCCATGGCCCTCTCTGGAAGGCTGGACTGCAATCCGGCTTCTCGTGTGGATCGTGCACGCTAGGGAGAGGGAGAGAACCGAACCTCATTACGTCATAAATGAGGTGGTGATCGCGTGCGTTTTTGGGCGGCCGCGATTGATCAGTCCCTCCCCGGGTCTGGCGTAGCGCTCGAGACCAGAGTGACCGCACACACACTAGAGGCTGCGCCCTACGGTTATCACGATGGAGTAGTCGCCGCTGCCGTTTCTTGTGTGAGTCTGAGGTTAGGATTTAGTTCCCCTTCGACGTATGCCTTAAGTCGGAGTCTTAATTTCCGACTAGCTGAAACGGATTGACCTGAGGGGACACCAGGGAGTCTCTCAGGAGTTCCACGAGCAACGCGGCTTTTGATTAGGAAGTTCAAATATGGTTCGAAAACATATCACTCGCGGTCGTAAGGGAAAGAGCAACAGCCAGGCCTGGCCCCTCTCGGCCAGCAGGAAACATCAACGCGAAGTGCTTCCGTCGCCACAGGAACATGACGACGGGTGGAAAGCAAAGCAAGTTGGGCAGATGATTGATAACGGAAAACGCGGGGCGAGAAGCGCCACGAAACGCACGATAATCGCGATACCGTTAATAGTACGGCTACATATATGAGAGCGGGGCTCTGTCGGACTTTCGGACCTGCTGTTCAGCTGGCAGGCGTCCCAGACTATGTGCAGGATCCGGACCGAAAGATTGCCAGCCAGCAGCGGTCGGTTGAACCGGCCGGCGGGCCGGCTGTCGCTTTGAACGCCGCCAGTTGCGCCGCCGGTAGCGGAATTTTTGAACCAATTTATCGCGAAATATGATCAGCTCTCGAGGAGAGGGCCCCCACCCCTCCCAAGGGAACAGCAGATAGAATAAGGAAGCAGCATTGTATCGGAAGCGGAGGCAAAAAAAAGGCCGAATAACAAGCAACATTCCGATTGAGTAGCGGAGAGAAGCCGACATTAGATTCCTCGCACACACACGCACCCTATATGGGAGTTGATAATCGGAGAGTAATGAAGCGGTTTTTTTGTGGTGCGTAGTGTAATAGATGGCCCTCGTTTATGGAGCAAACTGAGAAAAATAACCATAGCTAAGTGAATAATACATTAAACGCCTAACGGAACGTTCGCTGTAACGAATCGGAATGTACACAAAGTCGTCAATTTAGGGAAAGCGCTACCGTTCTACCATAAGTACTAGCCATTTTTCAACTATTAAGTTAAAAAGAAGCAAGGCACACAGCCTTATGAGCTCTTATTATGTCTGATTTATCCGCCATTATAACGGACGGGAAGTCAAATGCTGATCTTGCTCTTCTAATTCGTGAGTACAATTCATTAGTAATCAATGTCGATACAGTCGGTGCATCTCAACGTAGTATTCTCTGTCAATCCATCTAACAGGCTTAAGAAGACTTTACGAGCTAGGTTATCGTCAGCTATTCTTACGAAAAGCCTTAAAGCTCCGGTTCTTTTGGCTTCTACATTGTCTCATCGTACATGGAGGCCAAATAAGCTTCTGAGAATCCCCTTCTCGAACGCGAATACGAATACTTCCCCGTTTCTGGACAAATTCCAAGTTTCAGGCGCTTGTGGACTGGTAGTATACTGATTCAGGTATACTCTGGTACTATAGTTGTTGCTTCATGCATCTCAACGGACTTCTTGGCGAGGATAGCTTCCCCAGGCGAAATATGACCTGTCCACTGCCAGTAGCCAAGTATGAATCTCTTATCTTACATCATTGTTGATACTAACACATGACCCTCTGATTATTCGTGGTTTCGGCCAAAAAAGGTTTTCTCTATTATGCGATACCACTTACGCTGTCGAATGGTTGACGGAAGTTTTCACATTAATTGCCATCGAAAGATAGTCACCTGGAACGAAATAAGAAGAAAAAAACAGTGAAGCAGATTAATAAACATGAGTCTCGGCGATGTAATGCATGTTTCGTTAATGTTCATAATCAATCAAAACCCCGTCCAAAGCTATCCGAATGGGGTGCAAGGGTGCAAGGTGTAATAAATTTTCATGATCCATAATAACAGTACCACCCCCTCCATCCCTTCAACCCTCCACCAGCCGCGTAAAACTGCATTACACGCTTCGCTAAGGGGTGTGGTGTTCCATACACCCGCGCTCGCAGTTTTCACTTTGCCAATGTGTGTACAATGGAACACGGCACACGGAGACCCCCACGTACACATAAAAGTAACCCGTTTTCTTGCAATTTGGTTAGATAAATAGAGAAAGTAACACCCCCGTAATCAACCTTCTTCCGACGACGACAACGACAACGACGACACCCACAGTTTCGTGTAGGAACTAGTGCCGTTGGCGACGACGTGGACGACGACGATCGCGATCTGATGTGCAATAGAGGAAACTCGCACTAGAACTCGAGTAAACACTCCAGGCACTTCGTTCCACCAACATTACCCTCACCGGGACCCAATTCTGACCTACTTCCGTGACCGTGTATGTGTGCCGTGCCAAAGTATGTAATATGCTGTTTATTTAGTGCAGGAAAGGTAATACCTGAGGACACACCGATTGGTGTATTTTCTTCGAAGAAAACATAGATACAAGACAGTGAGTAAAGAGACTTGAAATGGAAATGTTTGTAAGCAGGTCAATCCAGGTTATTCAGGTGATTGTCGTGCTATAGCCATTGCTATTGGCCACCATTCAACGACAAACAACCTTTCTTTTTGAGTAAATTGTGCTCACATATTCCAACCGTTTGTATTATTCCACTTCATAAGCTGATAAGCTTTCTAGAGCCGTAAAATGCGGGAGGCAAAAAAAACACAAAACCCAAAGCAGCAACAGTAGCACTGTTTTTCCAACAAAAATAACTCCACTCTCGTGGATACAACCCATTACGTGCCAAATGAACTGGCAAATCAAATCACTTTCTACCGAATTTGCCACCAAGTGGAGGAGCGAGCAAGAGGTGTGTACGCCACCTACATCCTCTGACTTGCATCTGGATGCATGTTTAATGTTTTGGCACGCACCTGGTTTCGGTTTTCTCTCGATGATTCACAACATCATGCCGCCACTCCGCTCACATTGACGCTCGTGCGATTTATAAATAAAAAGCCGAATCGACGAGCAACGGGACGGCGGTGTCCCCCTTCCCCTCGTCTCGTCCTTGCCGGACTAGGGCCTAGCCAACGGACGATGGTTCCGGATAGTAGGCCACATCGCTGCCGTCGCGATCTGGCATCCACCGAAAGACCGATTTTATAACCGCATGAAATTCGATCCAAGGCGCTTTTTGCAGCAAACGCAAACGCATTTTCCGAATGCAGCAACCGCCGGGCCGCTTGGGTGAGAATGTTGATGTTGCTGAGGGCCGCCGGCCCTGAAGGATGAAAACGAAAACACGCGACCGTTCTTTACGCAACACCGTATGCGGTGGTGGTGTGCAGCTTGCAGTGTGTAATGCAACATTTGGTGCACGGCCAACCGCGGATCGGCGGAGCAACGGACCATTCAGCGGAGCAAAAGCCACAAACCGAGACCAAACCCCGGGTGAAGGTTTTCGGCGGGATCCAAAGGAAAGGAAGGATTTTAGTTCCACCCAAGCACAGCACATCGCGCACACACACACACACGCACTGGACAGATGGACACGAGGAGGAACCCACAGCAACAACAACAACAACAACGACGCGCAACGTCGAGAGAGTTGATGCGTCGCGAATCCCACCATTGCGCCAACTGCCTGGCACGTCACGCAAACCGTCTGACAGTAAATGCAGTCTCGGTGTTGCGTTTTCTGGCCCCAACGATTAACAGTTGAACTGTGGGCATTGTTGATTTGTTCCGTGCTCGCCAAATTACACCCCGAAAACTGTCGATGTCGTGCTCTCCTCCGTGCGTGTGTCAACGTCGTCCGCCCGAGACGCCAGACACCAAAAAAAGACCCGCTTCCTCCTCTTCACCTCCGACTCCTCGGTTTCGGATGACCACAACGCCGGTCGCTCCTTAATGTCGCTCGCTTATTGCGGTCACCGCATGTGTGTGTGCGATGCTGCGTCCGAAGCCGCGAACTGGAAACGGACAATTTCCCGCGAGTATAGCCGCGTAGTAGTAGCACCATCGAGCATAAAACACGCATATAAACGATTGTGAAAGTGAATTCTCTGGTTCCAGCCGGGCTGCTGCTGCTGCTGCCGGTTACGGAGAAGGATAGGAAGATTATTTTTATTTGCCCGCCGCCGCCGCGGAGGTTGTCGAAAATTGAAAAGGGCATAGCATCCCACAGGAGGGTGAGTGAGGGGCTGAAGGAGAACGCGGTCATTATTAGTCACGGGTATGTGATTTTCCGAATTGGGTTTCTTTTTATTTTATTTTCTCCGATTTCACACCCCACAGATGCGAGAGCCTCTCGTAGTAGAGGTGAATTCGTTCGGTTCGGTTCGGTTTGGTGGTTTGGTGGGATTATGCTGAACCGTAAACGACGGCGTGGCACCATCAGCACCACCGGCAGCAGCATCAGCATCAGCATCAGCAGCATGCCAGAAGGTGAGAGTTGAGCGATCGCATTTAAGGTGATCACTCTCGGTTTTACGGTCAACGTGAGATTAACTAACTTTTTGGGGCTGCGCGGATCGTTAAAGTAGCATTGGAATTGAATCCCAGCTATGCAAAAAAAGCCCAAACTGTCTGCCCGGTAGCCCGAAACAATTGCCCAAGAAACGGTTGCTCCACATTATTTTTCTTTTGGCCTGGCCGGAACTCGGCCGTTAGCGGGGAGCAGATAAAATTACAATCGGCATTCCCAATGGGCCCTCTCCTATGCGCACCACACTACAACGAGCGGCCAACAAAGGAAAATTAAAGTGTGATGGAGGACTCTAACAGTGCATGTTCCTTCCAAACAGCAAACGCAAACACACATCATACGCAGCGCCGGCGCAGCTGCCTCTTACCGTGACCTCAATCTTCCTGATTTTCCCATTCATCATCGGAGATCGGGGAGCGAACGAACGTTTGTCTACGTTCCCGGGTATTCAATCTGCTTTTCGCCTTCCAAAAAACGCCGATAACGCAAACCGAATCGAACGGTACCAGCACCACCAGCACCGCATGCATTCTTATGCTGCCAACACTTTCGTCGGTAGCTTCCACTCGTCAGTCACCATCATCACCAACCATTACCATCATCGCGCATCATCCAATGGTGGTGGTGCCCACAATTCGGCAGCGGCCACGCGGGACTCTCTAATCAAACCGAAATAATCAAACCGATAAAAGGGGAGCCAGAAGCGAGAAAACATGCCAGAGAAGGAGAAAAGAAGGGGGAGGGCGTTGAAAAAACCAACATCACCTAGCCTCACCTTCGAATCATTCAATTATGCTGCAACGAGGCCCACAAACGATCGGTGGGGTGGGTAGCTCCGCACCAACTTGTAGCATGTGAATCAGCACAAAATGCTGAGCAGCATAGCCATGCCCAGGCCCGGGCGACGGACATACCACGGGATGCTAACAAACCACACAAGATAACAGCAGCAACGGCAGCAGCATAACTATGCTGCTAGGGGCCCAAAACGGAATGGAGGAGCCCATGTACGTCATCGCGCGTTAGGTGATCGCGGTCACCACCATCGATGCATACCAATAGTCAGCATAGCATAGCGCAAGATAACAAGAGCATAAGAAGTGGGGAGAGGTGGGGTCAGAAAGGTACCGAAGGTGGAAGCGACAAATAGTAACAACAGAGATCACAACAACAACGGCGGAAAAAAAGGTAAATAAATAGGACAACGCCGCTCGCTGTGCTCGAGAAGGCGATGGAGGTTCATTCACTTCTGGTGCAGCACCCGGCGCACGAAAATAGGATCGCCGCCGCCGCCGCTGCACCACCATCACCACCCAAAGAACGTGAAAATCGTGACGATGAAAGTGTCCGATAACGGGTGGCGCATTCCGAGGGCTCGAACAAGCGGCCAGCCAGTCGCGTTGCATACATTTCGACAGATTCTTCGATTCGAGGAGAAGCGGTGGAAACGGTAACGTGTGCTTGTTGGTGGTTGGTTCGTGGCTCAAGGGCCAAAAGAGACGAAACATCGAACAGCAGCAGCAACAGCAACAACGAGCAACAAGTGAAGCAGCATTTCTTATTATGCTTGCCTTGATTTGAAGTGCAATTTGAAGTGGCTTAGAAAATGGAGAGAAAAATTGATGCAAAATGATGCGGAAGCAACAAGTCGATCTTTAGTGTCACGTCAGTGAAAGGGGCCGAGCGTCGCAAGGGATCATCAATCATTAACACGATCTTCAACAACGCGACAACGCGATGTGCATTTGCAATCTCTCTCTCTCGCCTTTAAAGGAACCTTTGCATAAACTCTCTTAACTTCCCATAACACCGAACGCCGGAAGGCGCAGCAGAAGAATACGGAAATACCACCGACTCTCCGCCGGTTATATGCCTGCTTCGACTTCCAACACTAAGCCAGGATGCGCCATAATTCGCACGGAACCCCCTTCCCGAGCCTCGGTTAATGGCGACGGGAAGGTCAATGATACGTTAATGCATTTTTATCCCGATTAACCTTTCGCACATACTTCCGCCAGCTGGCACGGTGCATCAGCGCCGAAGACGTGCCTCCTCTCTCTCCTGTCCCGGGTGTCTTCGACGAAGGCGGAGAAGGTTTTGTTCCGTTTTGCTCGTCCATAATTCTCTCCTCACATCGTTACCGGCCCCCATCTTCAATGCTAATGCGACCTGCGCCCTCAGCTCAACCGTGACCGCGACCGCCGTCGCCGCTCTTCTACCGTGATGCGCGGTTTCGAGTTTGAAAAATGAACTTCGCACAAGTCACGTGAGACAGAGGCGAGGAGGCGGGGTGTCTTATTAGCTGACCTTTTCGCCACGATCGACGGTTGGTTATGCGGCGACTACCGGCGGTAGGATGGAGCGTGCTACACTGCTTTTGATGTCATGAATTGGGAAAATGATTCTCGAATCCTCAAAAAGCATGACAGGAATTGAACTAGCTTTTTGAACACTACGAAGTCTGTATAACAAATTTAAGGCATTTCACAATAGACGATGTTAATAAATGAATCGACGACTACGTCGTTATACACCTTCAAGAGCAAGACTTCTAAGGATCAATTGTAAGTAGATTAATTTGAAAGCAAAGCAAGTAGCTAGATGGATGAGTATCTTCTTAATATGCAACATGTCCAGTAAAATGTAGATTTTGAACAAAAATAATAATGTAGCTCATCTAATGTCATCGAAGGCTTATTCCGATGAAATGATTAAAAATCTGTCAAGCAAACGATGTTTAGCAGTTCAAGCTTACCATTCTGGAAAACAAAACTAATGATCCCCAAGAATTCAGGTTTGGAAGAATTTGAAGCTTCTGCACTGAAGATAGCATTACAACTCAAAAGTGTCAACAAATATAATAGAAGTTATCCAAACAACATGCTATGAAACAGTAAAGAACAGTACACAGTAATAACATCTGGTCTCCTGTTCCTTTCCAGTAGAATGATGCGCAGAGACGCTTATCACGAACATGAGAACGAAGCACTGACAGGGCATGTGCTACCTTATCAGATCAATAGCGCAGACATGCCTTGACTAAATAGCGCTACACTTTATATAGGATTCAGACATGATTCAATCATGATTGAAGACAAAAGAAGGCAAGCAAAGATGGTCTAAAAGTCCGACATCCTGTCTGAATAATGAATGTTGTAGTTTCAAATACAAATAACTTTAACAAACCTGCGATCAGTTATTATCGATGGTACGATCCACTCTTCCACACCTTAACAGTTTTCCTCTGAACAAAACGTCTTGGGAACTGACCCATTATCTGGAAATCACCTCGGAAATCTTGAGCGCATGGGAACTGCCGGGATTAGCTTCCCACATTTGCGTCGCCATTTGCATAGATGCGATCGACGTGCGCCCGATGATGCCGCCGACGGTCCCGTCCCGGCAGCCGTCGTCATCCTGTCTCTTGAGCTTGAACCGACTTCAAGCCTACCAGAGACAGCAGCAAGCGAGAGAGAGAGAGGGATGATCGTTTTGCGCAGTTCAGTCCAGCCCCGAGAGTGGAAGGGAAAGAAGGGGAACGGCGATGACACTAGCCTACTCCGGGGAGCCAACCAACGGGCCAGAGAGACCGTCAGAGGTCGTCAAATGGCGTTGTTGCTGCAGCGGCAATGCATTGGCGATGCATGCTAATGCACTTTCCACCGGCCCGAACATGTCGGAACGAGCACGGACATCGTCTGTGTCTTCGTCGTCGCCATCATCACCATCAACAGTGGGGGGGTTTGGGTGGGGCCGCGACCAACAGCAGGCGCACGGCGGTACACAGAACGCGCTTAAACGTTCCGCTGACGCGTGGATGACGACGGAGATGTAGGTCAAACTAATAATGCTCATGTTGCGTCGATGGCAACACCGTCAGCCAGGGTGGAACCATCGGTTAGGGGGGAGAGAGAGTTTGTTTGTGACTCCTGCGTAGCCATTGCGGCTGGACGGACTGCATGATGGTCCCGATGCACAGCAGAAGATTAGCCGTACGCACACATTCGATGTGCTGGTCTCATCTGAGGATCTCGCGTGGACTTTAATTCTCGGGAATTGGAACTCGGGAATTGATAAGTTGCTGGTACGCTGCTCCGATTGGAGATTGCAGAGCGGCGACTAGACAGCGATCGATGATTCAAACGTCGTGGACAACTCTTCTTCAGTCGCAAACCAGTTGCGTTATCTTGTAAACAATAACAAAGGCGAGAGAGCGTCACTTCTGAAGTAGTGATGAAGAAACCTTTTCCCAAGAACACGCACTACGCCCACCCAAAAGCGTGAGTAGCGTGTTTGTGTCATGGCGAAACTCGAAAATGACCAACAGAACTGACTCTTCGGGGTTGGCCACCAGCCACAACCCATCCGGAGTCAGTGACGCACGTCCTCTCCACATACGCCTGTCGTCGTCGTCGCACAACTATTCGCCTTACTTCCACACCCTCCGCAACCCAAAAAATCGCTCACAAATCACTCACTGTGCGTGTTGGACACGAGAAGTGTTCTAATAAATTTTCGCTTCCAACGTCTTAATTAGTTCCAACACGCAAGTCGTACACAGATGAGGGAGTCGCTGGTAACGTTCTTGCTGCGCACGTACGCTGTACAAACTCAGTGAAGGACGCGGATCGTGGTATCTTCGTTTTGACCGCTACCGAAATGACCTGACGCCATGGACACGGCCAATACTGTCTCCGGCAGCGGAAAAGATCAACAACTCCGCCGTCTTCCAAGTCGCCTTTGACGTGCGTTGAACAACATATTACTATCCAAGTGTACTCGTCGTCCACTAGCACTTACAATGTCCGCGTTCCGGCCGATGATGGCCAGTGCGTCGTCGTCGTAAATTGTGTGCTCGAACACATGTTTTCACTTGCAAGGCACAGAGTAGGCACTATTCCAATGAAAAATGGTCCATCGGACCGCCCGTGCCCCCCGTCGTCACCGTCGGCAGCAGCAGCAGTGACATTAAATAGCATATGCAAATGTACTTCTCTTTCTCCTTTCTGTCGATGTCCAAGCTCCAAGCGATGGGCGATGGTGTAGTAATCGACAGGAAAATCAATAATTACGAACGAAATCCACTTTAAAGCGTACTGCATATGATCGCTGATCGCTAATGATCGGGGTACTCCTCGCCATGGGACAAGGACTTTGGAGAGTGTGCGCGCATTATGCTAAACAGACAACCAACCAACCAGCCGATTATGTGGGTTTAATGAGCGACGGTAAACAGGGGTTGTGTCGATCGAGAGACAAAAGCATACCAAACCCACTTCTTCCGAAACCCCCATCGGTTGGAAGGTCACCCATTAATAACGCTTCACGTGAGAGTGAATCTTGAAGATCTGTGGGGTGGATCTGTGGCCAGCGTGAGCAAATGGCAACCAACCAGAGACACATACGGGCGGGCGCGCGCGCACGCTTGACCTGCGCGCCATTTCCCAGTGAGTCAATAAACAATATTTATTTTCCTTTTTCGTGCTCCGTTCGGTGATGTGAGGGGTACACACAGTCGGTAGGATTATTACCCAACCAACCACATTGCTTCTCGATCGATCGTCCATCATCGATCGGAACGACGATTTGGTTCTCTCGCAAAACGCAATGCTGTTGCATAATGTGCTTATTATGGTGTTACGCTGGGTTTTTTTCTCTTTGGTTTTGTTTTTACAATCTGCAGGATATATTTCCATTTTATAGCAGCTTAGCTACCATGCGGATTGGCTCATCCAATACCAATATTACGTCGGGATAAGTGGCTTTGAGGCACTGGGTGCTGATGATTTGTGTTAATCAAATACGATCAAAATCTTGTGATTAATGAGCTGCGCGAAACTCGTCGCTTGTTATCAAACGGTTTGTGTGGTGATGTGTTTTTATGGCAGCGTGATGACAACTGCCGTCCACTGGTTTTTGAGTTCCGAGCTTTCACAACCAGAGACGCTGGTAATAAATGGTGAACCAGCTGATAAGACATTCAAATTGATAGTTTCCAAATGGTTTCAGCGTAATTCGGAGTCAGCAAATTGATGCTCGTTGATACAGTTGCGACAAGGAGTTGGTTGATTAGTCAAATTTTTTGATGCCCTCAAGTTTCATTCGCAGAAAGTGACAACAGAACACAAAGAGATAAATCGAAATGTTATTATTACAATCCGTCAAAATCAATGAGCAATGCATACCATCACCAAAAAACAAATCATTCCCTCTTCTTAAAACGGTAAAGCATGCTTCAAAACGTACGGGCAATGGACGTCCACGAGTACTCACAACTCCCTGGCAGGCGTGCATGCGTGCTATGAGTTCCAAAAGTTGGTCAAAAGAAATCTTTGACAAGAAACCACCCCATCTTCCATGACACAAATTGGTACCTTTTTACGATCCAACACCTCACCGACACCGGCTGGAGGTGCACCTCTGGGGTGCAACTTCTTCGACGAAAGGTAGTAAATAAGGCCTCCACTGAACACTGTCCAATCCCGGGAAGCAAACCACTCCTCGCGCTTATTAAAAGCATGTGAAAATCTTGACGAGCGCGTATGTAGAGAAGATGCGATCCCCGCCGCCAGTGGTGACAGCTCTCAGGCGGATTGAGGGTGACTAACGTTTTCATTTTTATGACATTCAAAAGTCCCGCATCAAGCGCATCACACCGGGCAGCTATCAGAAGTGGAGAGAGTGAGAGAGACAGGATGGCGATCGAGCGCAACACCATAACGATCCGCTGCTTTCGCCAGACAGCTTCGCAATAAATCCTCCAGAGTAGCGTGGCCCCGAAAACAACAACGAACAAGCTGCACAATGCACAGCTCTACATATGAATGAGGGGAATGGGGGTAGCCCTCCCCTCCCCCCTTGTTAGGGTTAAGACATGCAGGCTGATGGGCGCTGGCCGATGACACGGTAACATAAAATGATGCTGATTTGGGTCGGCTGGTGCCACGATCGCTAACGAAACACGAAATGCTCGTAAAATATGATCCAACGCGGAACAAGCAGTCCACGGGGCCAGAGATCACCACACTTGCCAGAAAGTGTGAGAGAGAGAGGGACGATTCGTGTGGCGACCCTGCATGCATCATGCTCCCCTCATCAGAACACCCAGACAGACGGCCCTGCCACCCACCCAATTAATTGGTTTGGTCGCTGACCAAATGATTAAGGATGCCTGCCAGTTCGAATGATTCCAAACCGAGTCACGTGGTTGCCGAAATCACGAAGCATAACTTTTATGCTTATACCACCACCCCGACTATATGTCAGTATGGCCGATATGTCTCTGGTTTCTCGGAGAAACGGCCAACTGTCGGAGAAACGTCAACATTCGCCCGGCCCCCAAGACACCCAAGAGACCGCCGAAAAACCTTCTTCTGGACGAAAGATCGGCATCACGATCGGGATGGCTTATGCAACACCCGGCCAGCAAGAGCCAAGACCCAAATCAATCAGCAGAAGATGATGCTGTCCCCTGGTCCCCCTGTGAGGAAAGGACCAAGAGGAAACATGGCAAGGGGAACTCTCTAACAAACGAGATCTCGTAAAAAAAATACAACCTTTAAATAGATCATCATTTAATCTCCGCGCGGAAAGCATGATGGATTTCCTCGCTTTCCATTCCGACTCCAGGGGGTGGGGGGACCAGCTTTTAACGAGCGAAACGATGAATTTCGTTAATCCGCGGCACGCAGCACGGCACAGCACTGACACACAAATGTGTCTCTCAACGTTCGACCGAGTGCAATCTGCAACTGCACTTCCGGCGAATTGCGTCGGCACCGTGCAACAGACACCGAGACCCAGACTCTCGCTTTTCCCTTGGAACGAAAGTACCAGCTACCAAGCAACAAAAACAACAAACTGTTACATTCGAAAGTGGCCATCTTTCATCTCGTGCCACCACCACCAGCTCTCGCAGGCGAAACATGCTTGAAAAGGTTCGTGCGCTCTAATGGACACGGGTGTTTGCAAATGACCATAAACTGAATCGCACTCTGGGCGCTCGGCGCTCTGGCGGACCCGCTGGAGTTTATGATCATTCTGAGCACCGACATCACTTTCCTGAACGCCAAGCTCCTTTCGCGCGTGGTTTGTTTTTTTTTTTGTCGGTTTTTGTTTTTGCATCTCTCCGGACAAGAGGAACGATTGAGAGGAATGACGTATCGGGAAGGAATGGTGGGGTATGATGGATGGATGGGATGGAGAACAATTTCCATTTCACTTCGATTTCATTTTTCTTGCTCCACTTAAGGGGACGCGAGGGGTTGTGGGGAGGCATCGCCGGAGGTGCCAATTGGATCGACGAGCGACGAGCACGTGTGCGAACCATTATTACGTGACGTGGCTTAACGTCGAGATGATTACGCATCTTTTGCGACAGAGATGATGATTCGGAGCATGATGAGCAACAGATTCCCATTTGGTGGTCGTGTAATGGGGATTGGTACAATTATCGGGTTATCGATATTGAACAAAGTTGTCAGAAAATTGTATCGAGCTGAACACTTATAAAGTTCAGCCTTTCGAAGTATAACTGCAAAAAAGATTTAAAATAACTGTGAGCTACACATTCACAAAAAAATCTTTTTACAAAATATTATACTCGAAGACGTTTTAAAGACATTAAGGTATATGAATTTATGTAACAGCAAAAGATCAAAGACCTAGAAGATGATTCCCGAAACCAATGTAATGTTAAAAAGTTTAACGAAAATTGTAAATCGAAACATAATCCGTTCGAAATAATTAAATTTTGGATATTTTGAGTGAAAATAAAGAATAGCATTCTGCGTAAAGAAGATTCTGGAATACGATTAACAAATTGAAAATGTAAATCTATAGCAAGATAATACATAATATAGGTTCAGAAGATCTAAACTATCCCGCTAGTAATCATAAACTAGGTGCAGATGTAGACTGCAACAAATGAGACATAGTCTCTTCGTTTCAGCCACACGCGATGGTATCTTGATTGGCACCGAACCAATTTCATGCGAATGCCTTATCAGATCACAAAACGCCATCAAGGTGGAAACAATGCCCAACGCGCAAAAGATAAAAGCAGAAATAATATCTGCAACGCGTTCATCCTACAAGCCACCCCCGTTACGCTGGAGCACCGTTAGTTTAATTACCAGTTTTGCAACCACATCACCACCCCCATTCAGCACCGGTGGCGGGTGATGCCACCTAGCACTGAAACACATCATTGTAATCGGTGCACATTATTCTTAATGATAGAGTCATCGCAGGCCGCTAAAAAGCCCAGCTCGATGGCAACAACTGGCAGCATTCTACAGAGAGAAGGATGGAGAGTAAGCGACGGGCATTCGGAGAGGCCCACTATCTAAATTAGAATCAATCGTGCCTCCATCAACAATGACACGCATGCATGGTGACCGACCTCAGGGAAGCTGGATAGTAGCTGCGCTGTTGCTCCACATTTTCCAGTTGACAAACCTCGATCCTCCAATTGTGCATCGTCACCAAAGTGGGTGAGTGATGGTTATGGAGCAACGGCACCACCGAGGCACCGTCTGGTATCACCGCTTGTCACGGTATACAGTGTCCTCCGCGCGAATTTCGTCGATCCGGCAGAAGCCCAAATCGCGCCCTAACCGAGATACCGTGAAAGTGATTCTCCGAAGTGTTTCCATTTAATTTTCGCATCCCCTTTTCCGGTGCGTTCTGTCATCCGTCTCGAGAGGAAAGCTCGTTGTCAAGCGATAACTAAAGGGTCACGCGCGGCGGGACAGAGCAATCCCAAGCAGATCCCTCTTACTTTTTAGTTTTGGGAACAGTGCTCCACGATCTCTTGATTCCACGTTAACAACATTATGCTTCCACCGCCAGACGCCAGACACAGACTGCGACAACGCATAACAACATGACAGCACCGCTCACCGTTGGCCACCGCAGACTCGCAACGGGAGGACCGGATCGTTTGGGCGTAGGCTTTAGGGCCAACAATCACGAAAAACTGGGTTTTGATCGAGCCTCCTCCTTTTTGCATTAATTCCCCAACGTTTTCCGTTTTGGACGTTACTTCGCGATCCGCACAACCTCCGCGTGGTTTCACCGAGCAGCAGCATCGTTGCCCTCACCCGTCCGGACCCGACCAGTCTCGGTTTATTCCCGTTTGTCACGCTCGATTCAATTCACTGTCACTGAGAAAGGCAGGATCACAACAAGCTGAAGTACCCCGGGGGGAGGGGCAAGAGAAAGAAGAACCAGCTACTTGTGTGACCTGGGAAGGGACACATCAGGAGCAGAAACAGGTCGCGGTAGGTAGGCAGACGGCTATACACATTGCCACCGACGAGCTAACAGCAACCACGACGACAACATCGGGTTGGATCGGAGCAACAGATGGTTTCCAATTTCCAGAGCGCGTCTTCTTCCTCCTCCTCCCAGCAATACGCTGTCTTCATATGTGCTTGGTGCTGCTGCTGCTACTGCTGCACATTTGGAAACGTCCAAACATGGCAAACGTCGCCGCGCGTGGAGAACTTGGAGTGGGGACACCACAAAGACAAAAAACCAAAAACGCAACTTGTGGTTCCGTGACGGCGCAGAATGGGGGCGATGTAAGCATCCGTATCCGTGAGAAAAAGGGATCTCAGCCCGGCTCAAGGCACACAGTAATCGGCACCTCTCCCGGGCACAAGTGTCACATCGCGAGACTTCTTTTCTTGCTGGTCGCGAGTCGCGCATCGTCGCAAATTCACCGTCTTTGCCGATTTACCAGATCACAGCACATATGTGTGTGTGTGTGTGTGTGTGTGTGTACGCCATGGCCGGGAGGATGAAGAAATAAGCAAAGGGAAGCCCCTAAAACGAGGAAGAAAAGCAGGATGAATGTGAATTATTCTCTTCTTTTCTGTGAACTCACCACGACGAGTCACGAGCGGGCGGACGGGCGGGCGGCGTAGCGCAGTCAAGCGCAAATCCGCTTTTAAACATCGGTGACAATTGCTACGCTCGGTCGCGGGCGTGCGCGGCATGTGATTTGAAGAAGACGAAACGACGACGCTCATACTGCTCCCTCCACCAAACGATGGTTGGGCGCAATGAATGAACATCTATTTGTGGAGATCCCTCCCATCACAGATCGCGATGGGAGGTGACTGTTTGTTTAAGACTTTTCAATGCTCGCTCGTTATCGGGGGATGCTAAGTTTAAAAAAGGCACAGTTACAATTGATTTGCTCTACTCTCTCTCTCTTCCCCCTATAAAACCCGTCGCAGCGAACCGAAGCGAGACGATTTACTCGCCGGAGAGGGTGGTTTAACATGCCCGCCACCATTTGCACACCCCGATCGGCGACAAACACGTTGGCGGCAGCAGGAAGAGGAGACGAACCAAGGCGAAGGTGGTGCGCGCGCGCGCGCATAACATTGTCTTCGGTGAACAATTGAAACGATCCATTACATAGCCCGCACTCCCCCGTGTGACACACTACCGATCGGTCGACCGGGAGAGTAGAAAGGGGACATGTTTAAGTGGAACGATTTCGCGACATCGCGTTGATCCGGTAGATCGGTCGGTGATCACCGCTTGCCTAGGCGTACAAGAAGGAAGCAGCGAAAAGGAATCAATGAGCAGGAAACACCTTTTTCGGTTGCGTACGGTGTACACAGCAGCCGAACAGCCATGGTTCTCCCACCCCGGAAATGCATTGATTCGAAGCAGCAATTGGCTAGACCAACTGTCTCTTCCTCTCTCGAGAGACGGACCGATACTGTTGTTGATCAGTCACTGCATCACGGTCCGCGAGAAACCACATTGTTGCCACTATCCGTGTTCTACATTGACTACGCAGCCTGGCTAATCATCTGGCAGTCGAACAATCTCAACAGACAAGATGGCGGCGTTCAAAGTACGATCTCCAACATCCGTAAGCGAACGAGATTAGGAGAGAGGCTGGGCTGCCTTTTTTTTTCTGCAAAAACTAACGAAGTTCCCCGAGCGTAGAAGCATAGAACAGGGGAGAGAAGCGAAGTATGGGTGCGATTTCGCGAGACAACAAAGCGATGCGAGCGATGAAGCGCTCTGCCAGCCCCAAAGAAAGAAAAGAGGGGAACAGGCTGCTGGACGGCTGTCAAGGCCTGCGCGGGATCCCAGTGTATTGACAGCTGCAAGTGGCTGCTAGCTACTTGATCTTGGAAAGCTGATCCCACTCACCAGCCAGCACAGACACACACACACACACACACAAGTCTATCCAACGGGACCAAACCGACCTTTGGCGGTGTCGCGTTTCATATTTTTCTCGAGCCCCAATCCCGGCTACCGAACCAGAGACCGACCCCGACAGTCCGTCGACTGCAGACTCCAGGTCCCACACCAGCGTGGCCAGCGCACGGGATGTGTTTAAGTAACTATGTTGTGAGTGTAGATTTGTTGGTCTGGTGCTGGTGCTGCTGTTAGGTAGCGATATCCTAACGATCAACCCGGTCCGATCGATTTCGAGATTGTGGTTTCGCGGCGCACCACCAATCAGGGCGGTTTCGGTTGCTGCTTGGTGCGCAACAATTCCAGCGCAACGTGACTGAATGCGGCCTCGATCGCAGCATAATTGCAGGGCAGGGCGTTCTCGTTTTGCGCGGCAAATGTCAAACACTGGCCGGGTGCGCACCGACCAAGTTGGTAGGTGGTCAGGTGCAATGGCGAGGAAAGCTACGAAAGCCCTCTTGCATCACAAAGACACAGCATATTATCGGCTAATCCGACCACGGAGGGTGAGTGGAGTGGAGTAGAGCGAGCGGTCCAGCAGTTCGTCGATCGGTGGCAACGCCTCGCGGTCTTGTAACCCGAGAACCCGCCCTTTACGGACGGACTGCCGGCCGATCGACTGCCAATCGGCTGAACGAGCTAATTAAACATGACTTCGGGAGGGATTTGACGAAATCTCAAGACATGGCAGGAGCTGGCAAAAACCGCAACCCATGCGCGGGCTCTTGAAACCTTCCTCCTCCCGTGTGTCACTTGTGCCGTTGATCTTGCGGTTAGCGTGAGAAAAGAGAATTTGCAAGACCTGCCAGAGACCAGAAGCCTGCGAGCTACCAACGGTCGAAAGGCTCGATTGCACCTGACGAACGACGACGATGGCAGGTGCAAATCATAATCCGTTGAGTCGTTTTCTTATCACAACAAAGCATGCGCATCCGTAGCAAAACATAATTTCAATATTTCTTTTGTTAACGCCAGAACATTAGAAGTGATTAAGCACAACCTTGTAATGGTTGATAAATCACCAGTGCGGCTATTTAGCGCGGTAAAACGTGCCGCGCGAGACACCGTAGACGACCTGCCGTCTAGCGGCAGCAGCACCACAGCTACCGTCGTTGCCCGCACTCAACATCGTTGCACATCATTTGCCGGTTGCAGCGATTGCTATCTTCAGACCGACGCAAACCGACGATGATGGTGACGACGACGTCTTTGAAGACTCCATTCTGCGTTGGCATCTCCGGCAGTGAGCGAAGAAAAAGAAACACTCGAGATGCCGAGTGGCCCTACCCCCCACACCATCACAATGCGTGCCTAAGGAGCCCGTCAAGATCACCATGCAGTGGATAAAAGGCCGACAGTTCCGTGGAACGGAGCAGCTTCCATCGAAGGACTGGGGATGGGAGGGGTTCTTCAGTGAAATTGCATTTCTCTTCAAGAAGCCCCCCGACGTCTCGACGTCTCAACGACCACGACGACGGCGACTCAACGCCTTCCACCATCAATGAGGCCTCCTACCATCCCGGGTATGGGGTGGATCCGCCGCGATGCCAGCCAGTAGTTGCAGTTGCCCCTGAAGGATGCAAACTGTACAAACAACCCATCTCCGACTGGCCAGCCTGTTGTGTGTACGTCAGGTACCGTTCTCCGCCGTCCACCGATGCACCATTCCCATGAATGAATGAATGTCAGTGGCGATGTATGGTGCCGCGAAGGGATATGATGGATTGATAGCTTGGGATGAAATGCCGCGCAACCCCATCTTCTCTTTTCGGCTGCACCCTTGAAAGGGTTTCAGCACACCAACGTTTCCTTAACTCAAGACCAACTGAAAGATAGAGAATGAAAGAGAGAGAGAAAGATCAAACATCATAACTGCACTCCAGGTAGACTAGACCCCACTATACCACCTACCAGAGAAGATGCAGGTTTCTCATCAGCTTGCCCCGTTTTGGTATATACCCGGGTCTTTGGAAAACGATTTCGCATCCCTCAAGACAGAATGAACGATGCGAGAGGCCCCCGGGCTACCGCAGCCACGGATACAACAACGCGTACGCGGTGGATAAGCAAGTTTTGAATTTGCATTTGCATGCCCGCCCTGCCGAGAGTGGCACGGCGACTCGGAATGAGATGTCATCCATTTCCCGTGGAGTTTCATGGAGCTCCCAGGAAGGAATGGATGGAGCGGATGCATTTAACGGAATCTTTCGCTCGAGAGCAGGTTCAACCCGATGTCCCGGTCAGTTTTGCAGCTGCAGGAACAACAAGGTGTCTCTGTTTTATCTTTACTTATCTTGACCATGTCAGCCATTCGAGGCACTCTTGGGTCGCTAAGATTAACACAACACCAGAACACACACACCTCTGAGAGTGGTCCTCGAGTCCGGTTTCTTCATCGGACGAATCTAACTGGTACCGATTACTTTCGTGGGAAGTTCGATGTTCTAGCGGAACCCCTCTCCGCGAACCCCATAGCACCCGACAAGCGGTGCCATTAATTATGGGCCTCGGGACCAGTCCTCCCATTTCATTCTCTGGGGCAAATATTTGTTTTTCCCGGCGTCTTCGTCGCTCCGGATTTGGAGTTCGTTCTCGATGATCTTACGGAGAGACGGGCGAGAAGGTGCGCGAACCATAATTTTGTTTAATTATACTCGGACCCCTCGACCGGAAGTCTATTTCTCAAAACCATTTCTAACGCTCATAATTACCGGGGGCGGGGGAGCGGGACCGATCCACAAATCAGCTTTCTGGGTCGGTCACTGATTACGAATGTCGAGAAGTGACCCGCGCCCCGCTCAATGACATTTATTAGTCTGCTAAGGAGAGCTCGCCTGGAGCTCGCCACTTCATTGCTTCTCGTCCAAGGTCCTTATGCATACGCTTGTTAGCTAGCCGGAGATCAGGAAGCGTTCCCTTTAGATTTAAACCCCGGTTGATGATCACCCGCAGCGGTGAGCGCTCGACCATCGAATCGGATGCCAGCCGCCCTGGTGGCTACTGATTTTACTGTCGCGAGTAAAGCGAGCACACTCAGCATCGACTTGCGGACTAGTAGCACGATCGGCCGTTAAACGTTGAGCCCTTTCGTCTTTCTTTCTCCATGGTGCTTGCACCCATTGGATACGCCACATGAGTCATCGGACCACCAACTCCAGCATACGACGGGCTAGCACGAGGCCAGCAAGCCAGAAACCAATTAGTGCAGCCGCGGTCTGACGAACCTCGGCCGACGTAGTTCGGTTAAGAGCTGAATGATTGCTTGTATGTACGATGCGCGATATGCCCGATTCGATTCGGAACGCTCCGGTCCGGTGGATGCTGCCTGTGCTGCTGTGTGCATGCAAGAAACATATTTAAATCATGTTGCATTGGAACACAAAAACCCACTGCATACCCTTCTAAACCGGGAGGAGCAGGAGTGCGGGATCCGGTGTTAATAAACATCTTGTACAGCAGTTACGGGAGAGAAAGTTATGTTGCTGAGGCTTGATGATGCTGAGCATGGTGAGCGACGTTGGGGGGGTATTATTGCATTATTCTTTGCAAGACCCCGGAAGACCCCGGAAGCTAGAGCTCAGCGTCGGCCTCAGAGTTTGGTCTCCGGCTCGACAGATTGCTACACTTTTCGCTTGGAACGACGCGATGCTGGAACGAATCTCGCACCGCGACTTGGCAGCAAAAGGGTGCATGATGGATGATGCGGAGTACAGATAGGTGAGCCCGGGGTGGCCTGACGTTTCGACGTTTTACATTTGAATAACTCATTTGTCCCAGGTTCAACAAAGTGTCAGAGAACCCCCTGATCTGGTGCTGGTGCTGGTGGTGCTGGTGGTGCTGCTGCTGATTCCGAAACTCGCGGCCACTGTCCCGGGAACAAGATTACAATCTGCCGCGGGGTGACCAAGCCAGCGGAACTTGCTAGAATAAGCGAGTGAGCGACCGAGCGGCCAGCCAGCCAGCCAGCCAACCATAACCGATCAACGCCAGCTGCCGCGACCAACCATTTCATCTAGCCTCCACAATTCGCCACAATTTGCGGAACAACGAATGGCAATTTGAGGCGCAATTGTTGCCATTTTATGTGCCAATTCTTGTTCCGTATTCTCGGAGGTTTTTTTTTATTCGATGTGAACCGAGGAAAAAGAACGTTCAATCAATCCGAAATCGCTTCCATGGCCATCGATGCGTAAGTCGGTTGGTGCTGGTGGTACGTTTCGAATCATACCACGGGTTCGGAGTTGGTTAAATGGACGGAAATCCGGAAAACAGGAAGCGCGAATCATTCGCCTCGCTCCAGCCCCGGCACCTTCCCTTTCGCATCGCTTTCTCTGCTACTCTTTCGCAAGACGCTCGACGAGACGGCGAGGAGCAAAGCAAGCAGCAATAATAAATGGCTCAGCCTCGAGGCAGCTGGTAGCAGGTAGGAGTCTGGTGTCTGGAGAACGAAAGCTCACAGGCGCGAAACCTCCCCTCTTGCTACCCACAAAAAAAAACCCCAAAAAAATGGCTTACCGGGAGCCACCGCAATTATAATGCTTTTAGTGTGATTATCCTCGCGATCATCTCTCGCTCGGTGTCTTGGCGGACCGTCCCAAAAATCCCTCGGCCACGGTTTCCTCTCACAACCCTCATCATGCTCTTTCGCACCACACTTGCCACCAGGGTATCAGATTGCGCAATCGTGAGCTTCGCAATAAAATGGCAACCAATTTAATGGTCCGGGCTCATGCTGCGGAGCGCGGCACACTGCCGGTCAGCTAGCCAGCCAGGAAGGGGAACCGAAAATCCAATTTCCACCAAAGGAAGTGAAAAGTTATAAAATATTTCCCGCTACCACCTGCATGACCACCATGAAGCCGAATGGTTGATGCCACACCGGCATACCGTTAACGGGGTGGCTGTGGTGAACGTGCAAAGCGCTGTTGTGGCGCACTTGCCACTCAGTCAAATCAATTTGAAAGAGGAGCTGCCGATGGCGTATCGGAAAACAAATTAAATATTTCGCTTGCTATCCTCTCCAACGCGATGTGCTGTTGCTGGAATGCATCGGGGTACGCATCGTCAAGGGAACCCCCCGAAATGGGAATGCACTGATGTCACATATCAATCCGTCGATAATCAATTTCATATTGGCACGAATTGGCCTCCGGTATGCGGTGTGCATGCACTCAACCGAACGGCAATCCTGTCACATGTGCAGCCCCATAGGAAACAATGGAAGCTTTCGGTGAGTGAGTGTGCTGCTGCCGGTGTCGTTGCGTGTCATAATTCACGAATTCAAATGGTACGTCATCGCGCTGAACATTGGGTGCGGTCACCGTCAGTTGTGTGCTGTGCAAGCAACGGCTTACCTACAACGAGAGAAAGAGAAAAAACGGGAAAAGGAAGTTCAGTATAAGAACGGTTAACAGTAATGCCATAATCGGATTTAGCAAGCAGCGACTAAAGCAAAGCACAGCAAAGCAAACACACACACACACTCTCTGGTCGGTTGACAAACCACGGCGGGTTTACCACTTATGTCACCAGCCCTTAATGTCGCCTGCGAAGCCTGCCAACCAAATTAATAATGCAACGGTGCAAAGGCGTGGGAGGGGGAGGGGTTGGTTTGAAGCTCCTTTTTTGTGTTCATTTGTTTGCCCAAGCGAGGAGGGTGCCCCACCGTCCAGGATCGCTCGCTCGTTACCGTTGTTTGCTTTCGCGACAAATATGCTTAAGACTGCTCTGCGTCCTCGGCTTTCACCCCCGCGCCATAAGACCCGGGCTAAATTACCGCTAACGACACATCGTTAGGATGTCTTTGGATTTGGCGCCAGACAAGACTGGCTGAGTCGTACGTACGATCAAGAGGTTGGTGTCGCGCATTGGGTGTGTGGTAAATTTGCTATCATCTTTCATTTCTTGCTCTTTCTCGTTGCATTACCAGCTTGTCCGATGGTACCGAATGCATCGCTACATTGGTTGCTTGTCGTGCAAGTAGCGAATCCGGAATGCGAAAAACAAACCGGACATGAAGAGCGTGGTGTGACTTAGAAAAGCATTTCTTTTCTATAGTTCGATGAGCTAGGAGTTAGATGCAGTGAGATATTTTATTAATTGTAGGACTGTTTTTCAGTTTTGCAGTTTAGATAAACTGAGCGTCCTTTATCTTTTACTACGAACTATGTACTTGCATGTCTGGATACTAAATTTAGTTTCGTCTCGAAATCATCTAATCTTATTACTGAAACTTTTATTTAGATTTCAGCATTTACAGGATTAATCTCCTTACAAACTACGATTATGCAATTTTTTGGAGCAATTTGAAAAGCGACAATATGCAAAGTCCTATCGAAACAAATATTCCACCTCATGCTCCTCATGAAATTTAACTAGACTCTTCTGCTCTCGTTTGTTGTTCAAATTTACTTGTTCCACTCAAGTAAGGGAAGATCATTTATCCAAAATTCAAATAAAAAATCAAATATTCGTGTCAGGAATATATCAGCTATACCTTCGAACGAAATATGCTTTCATGCTATCAGAATCCTCAAATCTTTTCCACAAATTGCGTAACACAAAACCTTTTTTCGTAGCCCTAATCACCTGATTCAATCTGTTTCCTCTCGAACCTTAATAACCGCTTGAGACGATCGAGAAAAGAATGCTACCGCTACCTTCCAAAGCCCTAGCAGAACCTCATACAGAACCATTTCTAATCAATAATTCAATGATTGGCGAACGGGACACGATGGCCCTTGATCAACCGAGCCAGACTGACCGGGAGGAAATAATTAAATTCCACTTGGGCTCGGCACTGGCACTTGACGTGCTTCTCCGGTGATCCCGGTCGCTGATGATTGATGGTCGATAATTTATCAATCAAATTTGTATGCCGGCCACACACACCGCACACATCCGTCACATCCGCCACTTTCGCGAAACTTTCGCATTCTGCAACAGGTTCGACCCCGTCGTACAAGTGGGATGTCCGCTGTCATAAGTGTGTGTTTCGAGGTGGTGGTCGACCCAAAATGGTCGAATGCGTAGGAGATTTGGTCGTTTCGTGGTGTGGGGATGCGTGACAGCCCAAACATAACAGCATATACCCGGGGGGCTATGACAAATAATAGCTTTTATACATCGCGATTCGCTAATAAGACATCATTTCGTGAATCCTTCGTTGCGTTCGCGTGGTTCTGAAGGGAACGAGAAGGTCTGAATGTCTTTGAAAATTGAAAAAAAAACAAATGCTGAAACACGATCGTCCACAAACCTGTCGTCGTTGTTTGGTCGGTCTAACGATGAGCGAAAAATAAAATCCAACCTCCTTCTTCCCTCGATTCCCTTCCTCTCCTCTCAGCCCATAATCGGACGACCAAACCGGATCGTGGATTCGGAGGATCGCGTACCTTTAATGACCCATTTATGTGTGCCATTCTCTTCCCTCCTCCACCTTCTTCTCGACAATGCCGTGTTGACTTAGAGTTGAGCAAACTAGATGCCGAGGGGACTTTGCTTTCGGGGTGGCCTCTTCTCCTCTAAACAACACACCCTCGACCCCCACTCGGATGGCACTTGAAACGGGAGGCAAGTGAAGCCGCAAAAGAAAAAACGTCGAAAACGTACTGAGGCCGAACAAATTGATGTTTAAAGCGAGTGCTTCCCGTGCACACATTGACTGGACTGGACTGGTGCCCGTTTTCTGTTTGATTTTCCATTCAGCACGCACCACCAGAGCGAGCTGGCAGTTGATGCGGTTCGCGGATCATTTGAAACACTGGAAGCACAAGCAGGAAGATGCAAGGCAAGGGCATGAAGCGCACACGCAAGCAACCATGCGCCCACCTTGAAAACACCTTTACCGAACCGAAATCATTCGGTTCGTTAGGGGTTTAGTTTCGGTGAAAATTAGCTTCCGAGCCGAGTGGAAATAGTGCAGAAGTAGACCAAGCAGCAGCAGCAACAACTAGGGCGCGCCTAGCAAGAGCAAGTGTTTAATGGTTCGGTAACGAGGTGCCGGCTCGCGCTTCCTTCACGCAAAACCATCGTTAAACTTAGGGGGCGAGTAAGAGGCAGCGGAAGGAAGCCGATCCTCGAAATAAAAGGTGCAAAAACACCACGGAGAGCAACAAAAATAAAGCCCGGAACCGATTATGTTGCTGCTGCTGCTGGTGCTGAAAACCGAAAATTGATGTTTCAGTGTTTTCAAGCGGCACACTCCATCCTCGAAGCTCTAGTTTTTGGGGCCAAATAGAATGGCTAGACGAAAGAAAAACGGGCTAAGCGAGCAACAAGATGAGCGCGCAAAGATCGCACGTCAATCATTGTCTTTAGGTTGGGCCATTAGATGCGGCATAAAGTGGCCGCTTTCGATAGCCTAAAACAGTTTGGCCCTATTTTGAGGGATCGGCATCGCTCATCATGATGATGAGTTACTTAAAGGCGCATCATCTCGACTACCACCGCTCACTACGGGAACACAATAGAGAGACCTAATTACACTGGACTAACAGTCCCAGGAGGTCTGTTCATCCCTTGCACAGCGGTGAACTAACAATAAAGTCTGGAAGCACAAGCCACCATGACCAATCGGTTATCTGACGGTCCATTGTATTCCCCGGATAACCGTATATGATTCATACCGTGCCATAGAGCGCGGTATGAGATCACTTTTGAGGTACGCACGCGTCATGTATCTTTATTAAAATAGTCATCGTTGTGTGCGTACGAGGTCCGAGGAGATCGAGCGCAAAGGGGAATTATTTAACCCGCATCGGACACAGTATCGAGACCTTCACCCTCAGAAAACGACTCCGACTCCGGTGGAGAGCTACCTTCAAATTGGATACATCGTTTAAGAGCAAGTGCTGGAGGCATTTGCTCATAAAATCCTAAGGTCGTTGGCTCACCGAAAATGCCCCAAAAAAGCGCCATTCTCCTGTCGATGCTGGGCGCGCGTGCTCCCTCCCAGCCATGCCAGCGGAGCATTCCTACTAACGCCAACTGACCCTGACTGGCGAAGGGCAGTTCCATTGGCAGTTGAAGTCGACATCGACCGGACCGGAACCGGTTCCAAATGCGTCGTGGTCGTGGTCGTCACCGCAGCACAGCATTGAAAATTGGACAACAACGTAACGTAACCGCTCCAGGCCTGGACTGGACCGGTGGTGGAAGGCATTAATATGCTAATTTGGGATGTAATCAAATCAGTTCACCATCACCTTCACAGGCCGAGTGACTCTCCCGGGGATTCGAACGGTTTCCAACACAGTTTGGAACGAAGAGTTCGAACTAGAACTTCGGATCGACACAAACACACACGCGGAGGACACCCTCTTCAGCGCGATCCCTAACATTCCCACATCCACAGAGTTGAGAGGAGTTCTATCGTGGGGACTACACCCTAAATCCCTCCCCCGCAAAAGCTGCTTCAAACGTTTCTCTGGTGCGAATAGACACGCATTGCGTGTCCAGTGACCATTGACAGCCGGTCACACCTCGCATCGCGACTCGCGAGCACGCATTGAATGGCACTCGCTAGTAGCTGTCACCGCCAGCAGCAGCAGCAGCAGCAACAACAACACCCACCCACCATCATCATCATCGTGTGCTACTAGGAATGTGAAACGCCAGGAAGGGGTTGCTACTTGCCCGGTATACGGGTCACTTGTATGTCACCGAATTCAAAATGGCGCGCAGTAGCAGCAGCAGCTAGGGTAGGCCGTATTCTCCATTCTGAATCACACACCGGCGCGCGACTAGTCTATGTGTGTTTGAGCGACGTAACTATCGGCGTGAATGAACCGATCCGGAGCATCATCGTACATGGCATCGCCGCGAGAACGAAACGTGGATCGGAATGGGTGTGTGCTGGTGGCCAAAGCCAATATGGTTCCATGTTGACCCACTTTAAGGTCACCAGCTGCCGCTACTGCGGCTGTTCCTCTGGTACCCTTTTTCTCACTCCATACGCGCTAAGCCAGGAGAATAATTTAACCCGGAAGCGACCGACAGAGCAACAAAGCAACAAGGGGTCGCGTCTAATGCTACCTGGTGATAGGAAGAGCGGCGTACAAATAAAAACCACTAAACAAAATAAAAACTTCTCCAAAAAAGCCCATGTCACGTACGAAACGAAGCGAGAGCCCGGTCTCACCGCTTCTGTCACAATCGAGCAACGGCCGATAACTCCAATTTCCCCATTTTTATAAGAACTCCCTTCCCCAGGCATCAGCGAGACCTCACCGTGTCGTATACCGGTTGCTGTGCCGGGAGGGAAGCACGTTCCATGTGTTTGAACAGTTGCGGGCAACCACAACAAACTGATACTGGGCCGGTCGGGCGGGCGGTGGCCCCTCGCGCGAATGGGTGAAACATATGGCGCTGAGTGCTAAGGGTGGTCGTCATGGCAGCCTTCGAGGCGCGCAGCTGTCAGCACAAGCGCCACCGTGCGCCACCTCTTGCTGATAGCAAGTGAAAGAGGTGAGCGACCTAACGATGGCCTGATGGAAAGGGTGCTGCACGCGACTCGCGAAGGTGACGCGCGCGCGCGCTGATGATGTGTCGCGCGTTTCAAGAGATGCAGCAAACCCCCCGAAAAGGTGCAAGGTGCATTAATGTGCATACAGCTTGCTTGCGACCTCATGTGGTCACCTTTTTTTTAACCATACAAACTGCAGGTTGATATTCAATTTGTGACGTTTTCAGGCACGCTTTGACAATGTATTTTCGAATGAAAATAATAGCCCCATTTTATCCGCAAGTTATTTCTGCCGTTATTCAAGCAGCTGTCGGAAGTTTCGGGCATTTTGTGTGACGTATCATGAATCCATCCGCTCACCGGTACCGCTTTTGACAAGTGAAATTTACCGGAATACATAAAAGTATAAGGCCTCCGATATATTGAAAACATTTTTAAACATATTAAAGTAAATGAAATGAAATATTATTTGTAGAAACACAAAGTTATGGAGAAAGAAGTTATGTGGAAAAAGTATGTACAACAACATGGTTGTTATAGTAATTTAAAATGAAAACAACAAGAACAAATAGCTATAAACAGCAGCTTCCAAGTGCGTATTGGACGATATGACATAGTCATCCTAATGCACAATCACTTATCGATATCTTCTATTATAAAACCAACATCACAAATGAATGCATACACCTGGGTGACAATTGATCACTTTGGAGTGTAAGATGAATCGAACAAACATTCTCGACCCACCACACGACACAGTGAGATCATCACGATTGAATGTTTTTAATTGTAAAACAAACCATTTCGCGCTCAGGCTGACACATAGGGTTTCCCCCTAGAAGAACAGGTTACCGCGAGAAATGACAAAAAGCAAAATCACTGCGAATTTTATGACACAGCTGTAGTGTGTGTGTGTGCGTGTGCAGTAGCAGTAGCAACTGATTATCACTTTAATCGTTCGCCACATCATCCACCCTCGTATGACTAATAATCCAACCGGATTTCCTAAATCCCCTAGCATTGGCCAGCCAGATATTGGTTGATAAAAAAGAAATCGAACCAATTGATGGGTTTATTACGCCCCGATAAGCAAGTCATTTAACCACTAGGCACAACAGAACGCACGCTGGAGCACTCGGACTCGAAATGCTAATCCCTGCCACTTCAAGGATACATTAATACATTTTGTTATTAGTCCGCTGAGGCCGAGAAATAATATTTTGATTCATTGCATTGCCGGAAGGTACGGTGCTTTGGCCGATGTTTGTACATCCCATTCCATGGCTGCAAATGGCGCGCGAGCGGACAAGCCCCGAGTGCGCTGGGTTTTTTATGTGTTTGGTGGATCACCACATCGTTCCGGCTTGTAACGATCATCGTCAGCGCAACGACGTGCTGAAATCCGTAAACATTCTGAGCGGCCACCAATCGACACCACAGCACCAGCATCATACCTTTTTGGGGACGCTACGCTAGTGGCCAGGTGGCCAGGGGCGAACCTAGCGAAAAGGCACGATTTGCATATTCACCGCAGCATTTCTTACGGTCACGTGAGGCGCGCGATTCGCGGTAGTGTCAACTGACACGAAAAAGGTGCACGAAAGGCAGAAGAACAAAGAAGCAACCACAAGATGAAGAAAAAAAATGCGAAAAAAGGAAACGCTGAGAGTCGGAGTCGGAGAGCGCGCGCACGAAACAGAA
Source organism: Anopheles darlingi (assembly GCF_943734745.1). Lineage (NCBI taxonomy): Eukaryota > Metazoa > Arthropoda > Insecta > Diptera > Culicidae > Anopheles > Anopheles darlingi. The sequence goes on from NC_064874.1 coordinate 66,079,611, forward strand.
AAACAATTTATTACGACAAACAAATTGCTTATTCATTTGAAGGCAATATATTTATAAAATTTCGAGGTCTCTACAGCGAGACACACACAAAGCGAAACATATGAGATGGGGGATTTGTTGAATCTAACCACCTCCTCCCCGAAAGGCGACATTAGAGTCACCTTCGCGCAACGAGAGCCACAGAAACAAAGAGAGTGGCGCTCTTCTGCTTGGCAACTGATGCTGATGCTGCCGCCATTCCTTGCTGCTGGTGGCAGCATAAAAACGGACCAGCAGCACAAAACGCCACCAGAACGCACCAGACCGGAACAGTAAAACATTCGTCACTAGCCGTGTGGTGGTGGCCCGTGCTGCCAACCGCCAGATAAAGGCAGTATGAGCGCCCCACACACACGCACGCACGCATGCAAACGAACGACAATCATCGAAGTAGAGGGGCCCAGGTTGTGTGGCCAGACCAAATCGAAAAACGAAACCTCCCAATGTCCGATCTCCCCGGCAGCATGCATCTTCTGGCGACGCCGGATGTGCCCTGCTGCTACCAGCGATGGGGGTCTTCTTCTTCTTGGTCTTGGTGGTATAAATATGCTGGCTGGCTGAAGCATGGAACGCAACACTCGCAGCGAACTCAACGGTGCGTATCGGGATGCACCCGGGCGGCCCCCGTAACTACTGTATGTTGCTGCACGTTCGCGGAGAACAAAACGATGTCCACAGGGGGCTAAGAGCGTTTCTAAATGCATTGCCACCTCTCCCCATCCTTGGGTCAAACACGGCCACAGAACCGTTGGAGAACCTTGACCACATATGGCTTAGTGCTGTAGCAGCGCTTTCGATTCGATGCTTTTGCTGGCGGAGTTTATGAAGAGGACGTAGCAGTTGAAAGACTTGCTGCTTATGCCCTAAAAGAGGAGAAAGCAAAGGAGAGGGAATACTCGCTCCTAGGACATTCATTTCGAATTTCGATTTCCCTCATATTTTCATTTCATTTCGCAGTTCGCTCCCTTTAACTCGCTCCAGATGAGATCGGGGCATGGTTTTCCGGAAAATTCAACAAACGAGAATTTACGCTTTTGCTTCGGGGCAACGTCGACTTGCAGCTGCCTCGTTCTCGTTCTCGTTCACAAAACAGTCCGAGAAAATGGAGAATTTGGGTTATTTTGGCGAAACCTGCCGCCATCGTTCGCCGCCAAAGTTTGCCGCATTCTGTGCTTCTATTCCCCATTCTCGTGACCTAGATTTTACCCTCGAGGCCTACTGAGAATGTTGGGAGTTTTGCGCGGAAGGGAAGGGCAACATCGCACAAAACTTTATCATCGGATATGGTGGTGGTGGTGGTGGTGGTCCATGTCCACGTGTACCCGAACACAATGCTCTGCCTGACAGGAACAGGAACAGGAGCGTGTTTCCTCCTCATTTCTACACGAACGGAATTGACTTGAGGCAAAGTTGAGCTGCTTGTTTGCCTGCAAAAGATGGCCGTTCCAGGGAGTGGAAAGGCATAACCATGCTGCTGGTAAGTGCCTCTGGGAGGATGATGGTGGGGTGAAGGTGCACCACGTATCGTCTCAAGACGCTCAAGACGCGGGGTGTCTAACCATTTCACCCCAAATAGACCTTCCAGTATTGTGCCGTGCCGTGAGGGGAGGAAAATCAAAGAAAATTGATCAAAACACACACAACAGAGAGCGCACACAACGATCGTCGTGTAATCCTCGAAGGAATTTCAAAGTTTCCAATCCAATCCAACCCAACCACCCACCCTAAAATGTTCAAGGGAGGGGGAATAATACAACCTCCCCCTCGCACGCCATCCAGCCAGCCTCAAATCAAAACTCCAAACCCATGGCAAGGTGCACAGTTGGACGTTTGGAATGCCTTTCGTTGTGGCGATTCGCGCTTCCAATTCCTTCACCGGGGAGGGAGACGGGCGCTCTCTCTATTGCTTCAACAACAGTGTGTTTACATGCCAGCTAGCCAGCTCTACCCCCGTCTACCACACACACACACCCTATTCCGTGGTCTCCTTTAATGGGAGACGAAAAAGGTGGAGGGTACCATTTCTTGGTGTGCGCACCTTGCTCGCCATAAAATTCCACCACGCCGTGCACAGCAGGACAGCGAGCGAGCGAACGAGCGAAAGAGGTCTCTGCACTCGCCAAGAGAGCCCCCGCTCGTCCAATGGTCAGCCCTCTAGATCATGGTTGTTGAGATGGAATTTCGAAGCAGATTACTCCAAGAGCGACTGTGGGCCAGTGACGTAAAGCCGCCTAGCACCTAGCAGCCCTGGCCTAGCCCTGGCATGCGTAGAGCAGCTCGAGAGGAGCATGCCAGACCGGCATGGCAGACAAACCTTTTTAACTACGTTGCTAATTTGAAGCCGACCCGACCGACCGACCGACAGACAGACAGACAAACCAGCATAACCGCGCGAATAATCGACGATAATTATTCGAAAAAGCATGCGCCGCCTCGAGCCGAAAGCTACGAGAGAAGAAGCATTTAGCTTTGACGCTAATGCTGGCTGGCTCACACACCATATATGAACGCATATGAACGACGCACGGGATGAAGCATAAATTAAGTGAAAAGAAAATCAGAAGAGGGTTGGTAGATAATTAGTCGGTTAAAGAAGAAGACGAAGGGGGGGAGGGGGGGCCCATTTTAAGACCAAATTTGTCTAAAAAGGCGTACGTGTGGAGTGTGATTTCACGCAATTTTGTCGATATTCCTTGGATTCGGATCCCGAGGGGGGTGTCAGATTGGAAGGCGAAGGAGGGTCTCGGTATCGCAATCATGTATCCCGACGCCGCTCCAGTCGAAACAAGGAGAAGAGACTTTAATCGCTTCGTTGCTGCTGCTGCTACTGTTGCTGGAGTGCTAACATATGGTCCAACCCTTGTTTTACCGAGGAGTGGAGGACCCCGAACGCCTGGGAGTGCTGGACCATATCCGCGGCGCACAAATGTCTTAATTAACCTTTGCCGCGAATGTATCCCATTACTCTCCCAAACCGTTCTTCTCGGTGAGGGTTCAGAGAGAATCATCGAAGTCCAAACACACACACACACACGCGTATGGGCGTTGGTCACCATTAATTGCCTAATGACAAACCATGATGTTCCGGCCCGGGGGCATGTGTGGAGGACTCATTAGTGACGCGCGAAAGGACAGAATCTCCTCCATCTCTCTCTCTCTGTTGCTATCCCGGGCATGGTTTTTTCTTCTAATTTTGCACACACGCACCGCAGAAAAGAACGATTTATCGTAGTGTAGCGTCTAATCGGGGTAGCGTGGCGTGGCTGCTAATTGTTCTCTACGCAACGCAACGCAACGCAACACACGCAATACGTTGGCGTTTCGTGGTTTTGGCTTCGAAAAAAATAAATCCCCCCGCGAAATTGAAAGAGATAAATCGCGCCGCCGAACAACAGCTTCTTGTCGATGTGCCGGACGGCCTCAAAGCACGCACACGAAACACAAGGGATGGCAAGCAGTAAACCTCATTGCGGTGGTCAGCTGCTGCTATTTATGATTCGCCATGATCCGGTTGCCATTAGCAAGAGAGCACAACACCATCCACTCTCTAAGCAGAATTCCTTTTTGCGCAAAATGAAACAAAAACTGTTAAAGAAAACCGGGAGAATATGCGTGCGTGGACCCCCTCCTTCCATCCCCGTCCCTCCTTGTTACACCGGACGGACACACCGGATACACGACACCAAGCGAGCTGGTTGACCGTATTTTAACCCATTTTACGATTATTGCTTTCGATGAACAAACTCCAAACATGAGCTCCCGGTGCAAGCGCGCACACGCACACACACACACGCGATCAGCTGCTCCGATCGTAGAGTGGGGGAAGGGATCGAGTTCATACATAATCAGCAACTCCCGGGGGGGACCACTACAAGTGCCAGTAGTGACCGGACACCAAAGACCGGTCCCCCGTCAATGGATTGAGTTTAATCGTTTCAGGTCAACTGCTGCGATAACCGCTAAGAGGTTGAAGCATAAATCGTATACTAAGGAGCCCCGGTAATGGAGCTGGGTACTCCAAGACACTTCCAAGGGGCGATCGGAGATCGTGAACTTGCTGCTCGCGCCTCTCTCCCTCACGCGCTTCCGTAATCCGAATATCCGCGTAAATCATGTTTCGGATGTTGTGTTCTATTGCACGCGGTATTAAGGCTAAGGAGGGGAAGGAGGTCTATCTACACCTTATGCCGGTCGCATATGTTAGCATAACGAACGGCAAGGATCACAACACAGGCCCCGTCGTGTGCACGGTGACGTGCGATGCATCTTATAATGCTCATTAGCGTGTGTGCGAGATGGTCATGGACCTCTCTCTCTCTCTGCTCGATGTCACCCCCGTGTCCGAGTCCGAGTGTTTATCTTTCCGTTGAATTGTTGGCCACGGGATCGGTTGATTAAATGAAACGACACGCATCAGCTCACACCGAAGAAGGAGGACGCATACGCCGCAGGAAGGTCTGTCCTCTGTTTGCAACGACGACGACGACGATGATGATGATGCAACGTGGAGAACGAGGCGCGCATCGAATCGGTCTCCGCCTAAACGCGAATCATCAAGTGCATTGAATGGGCGGGTTGGTTGGGTAGCACCCTCACCAGTACCACCACCCACCAGAACACGATTGGACCATCAGCAGCAACAGCAACAGCAGCAGCAACAGCAGACCGAGGCATCCGATCATGACACTATCCGATCGCCCATCGCGCGGGTTTAAAACCAGCTCAGGGCTGTCCTTCGACCATCCAAGCCAAGCGCGCGGCCTCCAAAGGCGGAGTGGAGGGCATAAACATTCAATTCTCCGTCGTCTGTATGTGCGCGCGCGCGCACGCGGTCGCGATGCATTAGCCGATGCTGCCAACACGCCAACACGGCTGATGCGTCCTCGTATATTACGATTCCATTCCAACCGCGATATGCATTTGACTGTGGCCCGCGATTGGAAACGATATCAAGTTCTCGAGCGGTCCTGTCAGCGGATTGCGAGGCCAGCTTCGCGACAGCTAACCACCAGCGCCCATTATGCGCTAAAGTGGAGCCAGCGATGAATCGTGGATCGTCTTCAGCGTCGTGGAGACAGTTTGTTTGACTTAGCATCCGACCAGACCAGATGGGGGGGGGGGGGGAGACAGAGAGGCCTGTGCCTGGGGAACGATTTAAGATCCAAGCTGATCCGACGCTGATCGATGAGACATCTCAAGAGCGCGCGCGTGTGTGTGTTGGTCGTTCGCAGAAGATTAAGTTACCGGCACCGGCATGCCTGCTATAGTTTGGGGTTTAGGAAGGAGTTGCCTATCGACGGGCAACGACGATGGACGGGGGCGCTCTCGTTGGAATGACGAATTGGCCTGACATATTCTAAGCCGCGCGACGGCATTGGCATTGTTTAAATGCTTCACGATAACGAAGAAAATCATTTCGAAAGCTAAAACACAAAATCCAAGGCAACAAGACAAGACAAGAGAGAGTGTGGTGCGTAAAATATCTCGCGTTTAAAACCCGTTGGTTGGTATCGTCTTTCAGATGGTGTATTCGAGCAGCAGCAGCAGCATCACCATCAGAGCATAGATCAGCATGTGATCGAAAGACCTCGAACTCAAGCTAAAGAAGGGAAAGGCCATCGCCATCTCACCACGGTCTAGCGAGATGCTGAGAGGAGAACTTCCCCAAAACACACGAAATCGAATGATCGAGAATGTGTGTGTCTGTAGGTATGGAGATCGCATGCAGAAGCAGACACACAGCAAGCGGTACACAGCAAGAAGAAGGGGTCAAACGGTTCGACGCCATCGAGCAGCATAGCATCGCGGACACTCGAGGTTCAAACAATTCGACCATGAAGAGATAGAGGTGGCGAAGAAGAAGGATGGGATGGGATGGCATTGTTTTAGGCAGCGTTTATTTATTTATGCTGCATGTGCCACCTTCGCGCGCGCGCGTGCATCTGAATGCTATGCTGGCTCCTCCAAGCATCCAGACACTACTCGGCGTCTCACGCCAAGACGAACGTGGTGCCCACGAAATGGTCTGTTACTGTTGTTGTTGGTTCAGGTTGGTGTCGATCGATCCGCGTCGTGCGTCGGAGCGAGAAGCGATTAGAAGAGGAGAATTAATGTTCCAATGCAGAGAGGTGATGCTGCGCGTGGCCGTTGAAATTGATTCCCGGCTGTAGGCAGAGAAGAAGGAGGAAGGAATCGAGACCGGGCCTAATCTTTGGATGAAGTGCTGCCGGAGAGTGTGGACAAATGAGTCACAATTTCAAATGAAATGAGAACGTGGAATAGGAAACAAGATTCTTTCTTCTCGCTCTCCTGACATTCAAAAGATCGAACTCATCGAGCTCATGTTTCCAGCCGAACACCAAACACGAGAAGGAATGCATTCTACTGCAGAGAAGAAAAAACAATCCAAATACACCTTCGATCGCGCCCACCAGGAATCGGCAGATTGACTTTGCAATAGAGAAAGCCCTCGCTGGAAGTCAGTAACAGACCGACCGACCGACCGACCTACCGGGAGGACACACGACATCCTCAACAGGGTAGGAGACAAATAAATCAAAATGACATATTGCAAAAGTGCGCCAGTTGTTGAAGAGAGAGAGGCAGCTACAACACTGCACTTGTTCCCCTTTCGTGGGGGGCCAACGGGAGTTAGAGGCTCGTCCACCAGCAGCCTCACATCCCGTGTCTCGAGTCTTCTCGATTGCTCGAGATGTTACCCATCAATAACCCCTAGCCTAGATGCGCCTCTCCTTGCAAATCACATTCCGAATCCGAAACGAGAAGCGGCGGAGCGGAGTGGTCGCGTAGGACGATGACGATGATTCCGGCATCCCGGGCAACGTGGGCCCCTCTGTGCTAAGGATGGATCGATTGAAGAAACGAAATCTGGAATGCATCCAGTTCCATCCGGGAGTGAGAAGTCTCGTCGATAGAGAAGTACAGCTGCTACGATTCCGAAGGCTGGTGTCAAGTGGTTGCAACGATAAGGGACAGTGAAAAGTAATTTTATCTTACAGAACGAACACAGTTCCAGGTGCAGGACCTCGTGACCAGGTGGTCCATTCCCCCGGACATTCAATAAAATACTTGGAATTCGCTTCGCGTTTTATCAGTTTTTTCCTTGTCCGTTTTTCACCTTCGTTATCGATCGACAATGTCTTCTGGTGCAACAACAACAACAAGCGTCTCTATCCGGACACGGCGACACTGAACGTCGTTAACATTATGCTCTTCCCTCATTACATCCAGTACCGGTGCACCCTGCTGCACGACGACGCCGCATACGCGAAGCCACGGTTACATCGACCGAACCGCGTTCTCCCCTCGGTGTCTTTTTTTTTGTTTTTGGGTTTTACGTTTCGCTGCATTCGCTTTCACCGCGCGCGCACACGGCTCTGGCGTGGCAGGCGAAGTGCGTTTCCTTCTTCTCTTTTTTGTTTCTTCCCTTCTGCTGCTTGCTTTGTCTGTGTTCAGCCAACCGACGACCACCGAACCCTTTGGCATCGATGCACTTTCCATTGTTACGCACAATTTGCATACATCACCATCAGACCACCGGCAGCAGCATTGTGCCAGAACCAGCCTGTCCTGTTGTGAGTGTGTGTGTGTGCTGTTTATAAGAAGGGGCCCTCTGACCAGGCCGGTTGCATAATGGCAGCGCATAAGGGTGCTGCTGCTGCCGTTGCGTGCATATAACGGATTTAAATGCAGCACCAACCGCTTCCATCTGTGAGCTGTCGTCGACGGGATGCATCTTTTCATCCGTTTATCCGCCAACAGTTCGCCGCTCACGGGGAAGGTGGTTCCCAAGAGGATTTTGGGAGATCCTTCATAGCCTGTAGCCACCCTCTCACCGCTTTGCAGAAGCGTATGATGAATGGCTTTCCCGTGTAATCGCGATCCCTCGCTCGATGCTCGCGCGCCGATCATTAATCGCGCCTGACAGATATGCTGATATATGTAGCGAGCAGCACTTTCATAACACGGTTGGCATAACGGGGATCACCTAGATTTATTGCAAAACCCGGGAATCGGAGTTGTGATGCTGTTGGTTGATGCGTAGATGCCAATTCCCGGAGATCTCCACAACACTGCCGAGGTCACTTCCTTAAACGATGCTAGCGGCTATTAGCGCGCGGGATCAGGGAATCAAGCAATGGCATACATCGTCGTGATGCCTTTCAATTGATCGTGCATAATCTTCTGATTTAATAGCTAGACGACCCCCTGCGGCTGTTGGCAATTGATTTCGATTGCTTCGCGAGCGCGTCACGCACACGCACACTCCGCAGGGCGGATAAAACACTAGAGAACGAGCTGGCTGGCTGGCTGGCTGGCCATCGTCTTCACGGGTGCATTAGCGCAAACCCACCGTCACCGTGCCTCCACACCATCTTCGACGGGGCAAAAAATGGCGAGCCTATTAATAATAATCATCCCTGGAGTGCGCTAGCCGGTCGCCACGGCAAGAAGGCTCGCCACAGCGCAACGCCAACGCGAAGCGACCCGCCGGAACCGTCCGTCCATCCTGCCCCAATCGGAAGGTGCCGATAGGTGGCTCAATCGAGTTCAATTCCATCGTGACCATCGGTGTTCACTTAAGCCCGAGGAAGGTAATCGGATTGGGGCTCGCGTCCCAAATGGATGGCTTTGTCGCGGCAATAAATGGACAGCAACCATCGCGCCCATTCGCGATGTCGTGGGCACCTGCCTTGTCTGCCTGCCTGCCTGTCTGGTGGCCAACCTAGTCTCTCCTATCTCTCTAGAGTCCATTTAATTACGCAGCGAAGCAGGTTTGCGCAGGCTTACACAGACCGGCCAGACAGGCCACCGGCCCCATTTATTGGTCCACCACTTGACCAGCCTGAGCTTGCCGGGAGAGGCCGCGTTACCTCACTAAACGGCGGGCACATCCGTAGCCCTAAACAGGCTCCTTAGGCGGGGGCGCCGATTATGAAGCTCTTGTTTGGATTGGGGAGGAAGGGGGGGGTTGCTTCTGCACCTCCTTTCCCTGGACCAAGTCGAGACCGAAATCTCGAGCCGTATCGCGGCGTGCGTGACTCCCGCCGATCTCGCTCTAATTAGTCACGTTAATCATCGTTGCCCACGGCCGGTCAGTGCAGTGGCGTCTGGGCGGTGTGGTAAGGCGTCTGAAGCGACTAATTAGCCCTACACCGTGCGCCAGACGATGTTCCTTCGTGGTTCGTGCTTCTACCGGTCCACGGGCGTAACAACGTAAACAGTTTGGTCGACTGGCAGCGTCCGCAGTTTGTGTTGATTATGAGACGAGCTACATCGTACCCGAGGATGTGCCGGAAGGAAAGCGTCACTCGACCGGCCTGTGAACAGCTGATTGCTGGCAGCTTGGATTCGCTAAAAAGAAACGATCAGATCAGAACTCTTGGCCTGAAAAGATGGATGCTCCCCTCCAATCGAACGGACTCTCATTAGCCCTTCAATTCACACCTCCTTCCGTCGACGGCGATAAGCTAATTGCTGGCAAGCTCCAAGAGACTCCATAAGCAAATACTCCGGGGATGGTTCCCGAGATCCGTCAAACTAAAGGCAGCTGGTGCTGATAAGGTGGAGCCCCGGTAGGGCATGAAGCAGCGAAGGTTATCACGCGGTCCAGGGATGGCCATTTCCGCTTCCAGGCGTTCACGTCCCGTCCCGGAACGATGACACCCAGATCGGATTGCCCGTGAAGTATCGGCAATAAATTAGAATAAGAATTAGATTGTCTTTTGCCCCCTTCCTTGTGACATCAAGTCCCGCACCCAAAAAGGGATGATGTTATCAAGCCACTGTTCCTGGCTGCTCCTGGAGCGCGTTATCGATGATTGATGGCTCCCGGAAGAACGCAAAAAACGACGATTAACACAACCAGAGGCCAGAGCACATCGGAGCTGGAACTCGGGAATGAGGTCAACCCGAAACAACATTGAACATGCCCGGGGAGTGTGCGTGTGCGTTTGGTTCTCGCTGGCCCATGTTTGAAGTGCTGTGCTTAGCATTCTGAAGATGATGCTGAGCGAAGGACCGGTTTCATGGTTTCATGAAAATCCTTGCTCGCAAGCCGAACTCGGGAAATGTGCTGACGACCGAACGGCTAACCTTTGACCCCTTCCCCGAAACACGACCCTTTTGGGTGTGTTCGTGTAGCCACAGGGAGAGCCGCTCATCATCGCGAGCATAGAGCATCTAGTGAGCATAGCGACCGTTGTTCTCGTTGCATATCCTGCCTCTCTCTCTCTTTCTCGCTTTCTCTCTCTCTCGCAGGAGCATCAAATCATAATAAAGGACACTCGCACACGACCACCGAGCGAAATCCGTCCGTGACCGTTTTTCGCCAAACCATCTGTTTTCGCGACGAGGCCAGGATGAAATCATAGGAATTTACGCCCTCCCCCGCCGCACCCCACGTAACATTCTCCGGCAGCTTACCTTTTAAGAAACTGCGAACCGTTTCGATGGAGGTGGCTGAGGTTGACAACTATTTTCGTTGAAGCTTGGTGGTGGTGAGGTGCTCCATGCTGCTAAAAATATCCAGCCGACGATCAACGAAAAATTCAATCCAATGCGACGCTTTTCTCCGTTTCCAGGGCCGAATTTCACGCGTCGAGAACCGCCGAATAGCCGCACGCACTTTCTCACTAGAAGATGGACCGCGCGCGCGGGGTCACAAACTTTTTTTGGCACTTTCTTCGGACCCAACCCCGAACACACCGGATTTCCACTTTTCCCCCGGGGGCCCACAATAACACACACCCGAGCACAGCACTAACACCAGCACCGAATTTGCCGGATTTTTCCTACCGAGGACGGTTTTTCTCTGGTCAATTCGCTGGCGTCGTTGCCTTCTACGGTTTTGAAATTTCAAATCCCGCTACCGACTGCTGCTTTGATCATCAGAATTTTCATGATTTTATGCTCGACGCACACACATGCCCACACACACAAACGCACACACGCGCGCGCAGCATCTCAATTCTCGGTCGCGCGGCCGCTGCTGCTGCTGCTGTTGGCTCAAGAATTTTCCATTTTCGAGACACGACGGAGTCACACCAGGCCCCGGAGGATGTGGCCGCTCCGAAAGGAAAAGGTCGTTGCCAAGGATGATGCCAAGGATGTGTGTCCTGGTGCAGCAACACACGCTGGGCTCCTCGCGCGAGAACAAAATTCACGCACCAGAGAACAGCGCACACACACGCGCGGACGCACGCACGCACGCACACTCACTTATCACGCTTTTCAGAAAATCTCGCCAAGAACTAGAGGATTTTGGATTCTTTTTGTGTTCGGCCGAGCACCCGAAATCGACGGAAAACTCAAGGAAAACCACACCTCAGTCAAGGTCAACTAACTGCACAAACTAGCACGTAAACGTTGTACATACTTTACGCACTAAATTTTATCATCTTTCACTCGATTTCGGCCGCGCGAGTCTTGCTGCTGCTTGAACGTTCTTTACCGAACCGGACAAACCGGACGCACAACAAACCACACAGTTGAACACGGGTTTTGAGACGATTTGGGTGATGATTGGGAAGAGTTCACCACAGAATCCGTCGTCTATTGGTTCGCTGGTGCCGTGAAAATATTTAAACACCACGAGCGATGCACGCGCACGCCCTCCTCGATCGTAAACACAAAATGGAGAAGAACAACAGCAAGAAGAGGCACTCAGCACACCCAGTGAGCAAAGTCACTCGTTTTTGACCCAGTACTTTTTCGGTCGGCGGTCTTCTGCTCAAATAAAAATAACCGCAAAACACCACCGATCCCTCCGAGACACGAATGGAGCCATGTATTGGAGTCGCGATTTTAAATAACTCAAACGTGGCACACAATCTCTTCTACACCTTTCCACCGCTGTCTACGAGGACGGTTAAAAATATTCGATGGGGCGGTCACTCAAAAATGTTCACTGGGTAGAGCAAAAATATTCGCCTCAACAGCAAAAACACTACGGCCCAACAGCAAAACCATAGTTCAAAAATTACGTTACGGACGTTTTTCGAGATTCTGTTCCTGGATTGAGAGTCCTGGTACAGTTAGGAAAAACATGGCAAAAGTTTTATGTTGCGCATGATATCCTTAACCATCTAAAACTAGCTTGAGTGTTCGTAAAGTGCTCCACAATGCATTCCAAGTGCGGCGAGTCGCCGAAGCTCACACCCAGCTCTTCCATTCAGCACTACGGTATATCTTAGTATTCCAGAACGAGATTAATTTTTCATAATTCCTTTATCAGCTACTTTTAACAGACGATCGCACGAGTCTTCGATTGCTTGCCCGTCACGACAAAATCAAATGTTTTTTAAGAACATTTGCCAGACGCAGCTAAAGCAAAGAACTCTGATCCCTCACAAGGTCATGTTGCATGTCAAGGACACCGATTAAAGGGGCAAATAAGCTTAATTTTTTAGCAAAATACTTTTTAAAATAATTTCCAGTTGAAGCGTTTCGCGAGAATCGGAAGCGTTTCGCAAAAATGCTATCTGGGTCGCTGAATACGTTTTCCAAGCGTGCTTGAAAAACACCAAATACCCGCAATATGCTTCGATAATTCAGTAAATATACATAAAATGACTTTATTTTAGCAGAAACTACACTTTGGAATACTTTAAATTGCTCCATCAGTAAGATTTCATTGATTTTTGAGGACTTTTCTTTTAATAAACGCTTCGTTCATCACAGTTATAAACGGGTCCAGGAGTCGAAAGTTGCAAAAAACGAAAACCGCACCTGCCGTGTTCCGAAACCGCAGTTCCTGCAGTTCCAGTAGTTTTTTTGGCTGCAGTTCGAGCAGTTTTCTGAGACGTCAAAATGGCGGATTGTTCCGGAATCGCGTGAATTTCTGTAAAACCACGCTCCTGGGACAAAGTTAGAAATTCGTTTTCTTCCTTTCGTGACAGAGTGCGTGACCGTGACCGCCATCGAAATGCAGTAGAATCGTGCGGGTCGTGTTTTCGGTCCCGTTGGACCGCCTGGCGGACCTTGGAAGTAGGAAAATTTGCGTGTTTTTTCACACTCGCCAGTCGCACGGGGAATTTTTCTTCGCACACGCCCCACCGTCGTCGTCGCCGCCGTCGCTGCTGCCGTCGTCGCTACCGACGCCGCCGTCCGCGCGTCCTCGTTCTCGCTCCCTCTCTCTAGCCGTCGGTGCCGTCGTCGTCGTTGCCGTCGCCGTCGCCGTCGTTGCCCGGGCAGCAGTGCGAGCGAGTAGGCAGGCAGTGTCGTCGAGAAGGCGACGCACTCGGTTTCGTTCCGTTCCGTTGCGTGCGCGTGTGAGTGACAGAGAAGGGGCGCAAGCAAGCCGCAAGAGTGAGTGAGAGCGCGCGCTCGAAAGCCTGTGTGTGAATTAGCGGGAAAAAGAGGGCTGGCAAGTGAGCGCCCTAGCGCGCAGCTCGAGCACAGGCGCAAAAAGGGGGTAGCATAAAAAGCATATTTCGCTTCGCTCGCCCCGCGCCAAAGGGCGCGTGTTTTTGTGTCGAAATTGGCGCTGCGACAGCGTTCCTTGTGCGCGGCCGACCTGCTGCTGCATCATCGCTGACATCGACATATCATCATCATCATCGTCATCGTCATTGTTGGTTGCAACAACCGTGGCCACCGTCCAGCATCAGCCTCGTTTCAGCAGCGCGCGCGCCAACCAACCGCCAATCGCACCCATACACACTCACGTGCTTTCGTCCTGTTCTCACGCACACCTGAGAAACGCCCGGATCAAAAGCGAGTCCCGCCGCGTGCGTGCGTAGGATTCGCTTTGCTTCTCTGGGGGTTCTCGGTGACGACGGGCCAGCGCCTTCTAGGTCGCCACCCGAGAACGACGACGACGACGACGGGAGCGCGCGCACACGGCCACCCCACCGCTGCTGGGCAGAAGAGGAAAGCGAACGCGC